>NC_138775.1:287214020-287376520 GCF_965119305.1 Pelophylax lessonae | reverse complement strand
GGGACGAAAGGCGCAGATGGCGCTACGAAAAGTCTCGATCGGCGATCGTTTTCTAATAAGGGGATGATTGGTGAGGGGTCCGGAGAGGAGGACTCAGACATATGGTTTGAATACGAAATGATTCGCCCTTCCAAAGGATTACTAATGCAGAATTACACTAATCACTTCCAAATTCTCCCCGAATATTGGCGCAATGCATGGAAAGAATTTTCTGAAGCGTTTCAGCGTTTAGTCACAAAACAAAAACGTGAGTCACCCGGATTGTTGAGGTGAGTAACGGAGCGAACAACAGGCGTGTAACCTTCGTACTACTTGGCATCCTTCAACCGCCGTGCAAACTCCTGAAAGAGCATCCCAATAGAGCGAGAGACGAGGGTTTAACGGCTTGCCGACCAGCCGCCGTAGTTTTACAGCGGCAGGTGTGCTGTCCCGCGAAAAAACATACCTGTACACCGCTTCATGGGACCGCTAGCGGGGGGGCACGCATGCCCATTCCCCCGCAGGGGAAGCTAATCAGTGGGTCTGGCAGCCGTGATTGCCGCCAGGCACCTGCGATCGCTCCCCGTGGAGACAGAACGGCGGTCTGCCATTGTAAACATGGCAGACCGCTGTTCTGTCAGTGATGAACACAGGGATCCGGTGCTCCTCTTATTTAGGAACACAGGTCTCTGTGCTCATGCAGCAAACCCATCACCCACACAGTTAGAAAGCACCTCCTAGGGACACATTTAGAAAGAGAAGGACGGTTTGCTGTTGTAAACACAGCAGACCGTTGTTCTCTCTGAAATGATCACAGAGCGACTGTGATCCTTCTATAAAGGAACACAGGTCTTTGTGGGTATTTCACAAGCCCCTCCCCCATGCAGTTAGAAAACACCCCCTAGGCATACACTTGACCCTTTGATCACCCCTGGGTTAACCCCTTCCCTGCCAGTGTCATTATTACAGTAACAGTGCATATTTTTATCACTGATTACTGTAGTAATGTCACTGGTACCCCCAAAAGTGTCAAAAATGTAAGATAGGGGTCCAATCTGTCCGCTGCAATGTCGCAGTCCCGCTGAAAATCGCAAATTGCCGCCATTACTAGTAAAAAAAATTAAAAGTTAATAAAAATGACATTAATCTTTCCCCTAGTTTGTAAACAGGACAACTTTTGCGTAAACCAATCAATATACAGTTATTTGGGTTTTTTTTTTTTTTTATTATTACCAAAAATATGTAGCAGAATACAAATTGGCCTAAAATGATGAAAAATTTAGATTTTTAAATTTTTTTTTTTATTGGGAATGCTATATAGCAGAAAGTAAAAAAAATATTTTTTTTTCAGAATTGTCGCTGTTTTTTGTTTATAGTGCAAAAAATAAAAATCGCAGAGGTGATCAAATACCACCAAAAGAAAGCTCTATATGTGGGAAAAAAAGGACATCAATTTTCTTTGGGTACAGCGTCGCATGACCGCGCAATTTTCAGTTAAATTAACGCAGTGCCATATCGCAAAAAATGGCCTGGTCATTAAGGGGGCAAATCCTTCCGGTCCAGAAGTGGTTAATTAACTTTAACAGGGAAAATACAGTAGAAATAAAAGTATAGATTTAATAATATATATATTTATGTATTGATTATTTATGGGATTTTGTCTATTTATTATAAGGTGTTTATACATTTACTGACAAGTTTAACACACATCCGGATCCTGAGGAAGCCCAAACTGTGGGCGAAACGCGTTGGTCCACTGTACTTCAGGATGTGCCTTGTTAAGTGATACACCTTTTACATATTGTATCTTTACATGTCGATTTTATTGTCTTGTTCTCAATAAAATGTATATATTTTTTACAATTTGTTTTTCTTTTGATGTTTTGGGCACATCTTCCTCGTCTGCAGGGTTTTCCCTGATTGTCATGGGATATTTCTAGATGCACTAAAATTGAAAGTGACTCTGACACTTCTAGGGGAAAAAAAATAAACAGATCAGTGCCGGTAAGAGAACACGGTTCAAGTGCAACTCTAGTTTTGTTTTTAATATGAAATCAAACTCCTTCACCCCACACACACATTCACACCGATCAGCAAATACAACTTGTAAATAAGCCCCTTCCATTATCGTTACATACTTTATTTTAGTCTCTGTGATCCTCTATGCAATACAGGCAGGACATCAATGGTGGGAGAGGCTGGCAGGGTGCTGTAGATAATAGGGATTGACCGATTATCGGCAAAGCCGATATATTGGGGGCCGATCTGCACTTTCCCCGATATATTGGAATCGGCCACCAAGGTGACCGATATTGCCGATATTTCGGGAAAGTGCTGTACCTGAGTGATGGCTGCAGCTAGAGGCATCACGCCGGTACCGGCATCCATAGCCTACGGTTGGCTGTCTTGTAATGACAATCAATGCGGCTGAGAAGCCGCTCGGCTGTCATTACAAGGAGTGGGAGGGGACTCCCGCCACCTTCCGTGGCTCGCCTGGGTCTCCTGTCCCACCGGGAGACCCAGGCAACCAGCCTGCACGGCCGCCGAAGACCCGATCAAAGCTGCATTCGGCTCTGATCGGGTCTCCATGCAAAAACCCGAAAGTGATGTCATGACATCACTTCCGGGTACTCGGCGCCAGATTAAAAAATGACAGCATTCAAAACAGCCAAGTGCAGAGGAGGGGTTTGGGGTCTTTTAGACTCCCAGATCTCTCCACAAGAGTACCTGTCAAAGAAAAAAAAGAAAAAGAAAACATTTTTTTAAATGTACGAAAATATCAGCCCATATCGGCCGATACCGATATTCATTAACCAAAATATCGGTATCGGCAACGAAAAACCGATATCAGTCGATCACTAGTAAATAGCTTCCCAAAAAAAAAAAACACCACAACACCCTTCCTCAGTACTCCTGTGCCAGGACAAGGTCATCTAGAGCCCAGGGCGAACATGCCAAACTGCCCCCCCCCCCCCCAAGATGTATAAGCATTATATGTCAGCAAAGATCCCCTCCACCCCCAGCACTCTTACATAAGTGTAGGATTCAATAAATAAAGAAATAGTGTCATGCAATTACAGTGCTTCTATTACATGTGCAGATAAATAAATAATTAAATAAATTGTAGAAAAAAAGAAATATATATATATATATATATATATATATATATATATATATATATATATATATATATATATATATATATATATATTATTATTATTATTATTATTATTATTATTATATTTTTTTCTACAAGCATTTTATAATATTTATTTAATATTATTTATTTATTTTATTTATATTTTATTTATTTATTTTACTTATATTTATTTTATATGCACCATTACTGTAATAATGACACTGGCATGGAGGTGATCAAAGGGTCAAGTGTATGCCTAGGGGGTGTTTTCTAAATGCATGGGGGAGGGGCTTGTGAAATACCCACAAAGACCTGTGTTCCTATATAGAAGGATCACAGGCGCTCTGTGATCATTACAGAGAGAACAACGGTCTGCTGTGTTTACAACAGCCGACCATCCTTCTCTTTCTGCAGCAGCTGAAAGCCAGCTTCTCCCCCTCTTGCTGCAGGGAGAGACACAGGGCATAATTCCCGTAGTTTCTTCTCCGACACCGATCCCCCTCCCTGTTCTGCCTGCTTCTGTCCCCCCCTTGACAGGCTTCCCTGTCCTCTAAAAAAAAAAAAAAAAAATTGTAAAAAAATTGTAATAATTAAAAATTGTAATGAATAATTCTAAAAAAAAATGTAACATAAAAGAATTTGAAACATTTTTTAGCATTAGAAAAAAAAATTATATATATTTTTTTAATGTAAAAAACAATTAAGGGCTAATTCACACAAGTTCTCTGTTATGTTTGTGTCCGCTAATAATGATTTTAGAGTTTATTTTTAGTGAAAATATTGTCTTGATATATTCCGGGGGTGGAGGGGGGCCCGGGGGGGCCCTGTCAGGTAGGCTGTAAGGGGCCCCGTGATTTCTAATAGCAGCCCTGGGTAGTCCTAATGTCATTTAGATACAAAGGTCCTTCATCGGCTCTGTAATCTCCGGGGTCTGTTACAAGGAAATGGAATTGGTCGCTGAGTCTACAGTTTATGAGTGACAGTCCCTGGTTGTCAATGCAGGTGGTCCAAAATGTTTACTACTCCATGGATGCCAAGACTTGCAGGAATAGCAGTGAAATCGTAAAAAAAAAAACTGACAGCTCTGAGTCCGTAGAGAAAAGCAAAACAGCAGACGAGTGGGCAATCAGGCCGTCTACCCGGCGTGCCATCCACGCCCCATTCACAGCAAGGCATGAGCTCCTATAAAGATGCATTGACTTCTCCGAGCAGCCTCCTGGCATTGGCAGACAGGACAGGAAAGGTGGATGGTGGTAGAGTACAATGCCATGGCTTTCTAGGTAGAGTCACTGGACTGACGCTGTTTATTTAAAAAGGAGGCATCGTTTAAACGAAGGCGTTTATGGCTCACAAAAGCGGACAGCCGTGGCGACTTTACAGCGCAGTGGGGGGAGGACTGGATGCAAGTTAATCAATGAAGGAACTATTCCTGTAGTTGTGTATTGCAGTCCTCCCTACTGATCTAAACCAGCCTGGATAACCATAAAAATGGGGGCTGTTTAACCACTTTAAGACCAGAAGGATTTGCCCCCTTAATGGCCCTATTTTGCGATTCGGCACTGCGTTACTTTAACGGACAATTGCGCTATCGTGCGACTCTGAACTCTGAAAGTAAAATAATGCCCTTTTTTTTTCCCCACAAAAAGTGCTTTCATTTGGTGGTATTTCATCACCTGTGCGATTTTTATTTTTTGCGCTATAAAAAAAAAAAAACGACAGTTTTGAAAAAAAAAAACCAAAAAACAATATTTTTCACATTCTGCTATATGACATTCTCAAAATTTAAAAATCGAAAATTTTCAACATAGGTCAATTTGTTTTCTGCTACATATTTTTGGTAAGAAAAAAAAAAAATCGCAATAAGTGTATTTTGATTGGTTTGCACAAAAATTATTGCGTCTACTAACTATGGGAAAGATTTATGTCATTTTTATTGTTTTTTAGGCCAATATGTTTTCTGCTACATATTTTTGGTAAAAAAAAAAAAAAATCGCAATAAGCATATTTTGATTGGTTTGCACAAAAATTATTGCGTCTACTAACTATGGGAAAGATTTATGTCATTTTTATTGTTTTTTTTTTTTTTACTAGTAATGGCGGCGATCTGCGACATTGCGGCGGACAGATCGGACCCCTGACTGACATTTTTGACACTTTTGGGGGTACCAGTGACATTACTACAGTAATCAGTACTAAAAATATGCACTGTTACTGTAATAGTGACACTGGCAGGGAAGGGGTTAACATTGTGGGTGATCAAGGGGTTAAATGTGTACCTAGGGGCGTGTTTCTAACTGTATGTAGGCGGGGCTTGTGAAATGATCATAGAGACCTGTGATCCTATATAGAAGGATCACAGGCGGGGGAGTGATTCTAACTGTGGGGGGGGCGTGGCTTCTGAAACGACCATAGAGACACGTGATCCTAAATAGAAGGATCACAGGAGCTCTGTGGTCATTCCAGGGAGAAGAACGGACAGTTGTGTTTACAACAGCTGACCGTTCTTTTCTCTCAGCGGGGAGCGATCGCGGGTGTCAGGCGGCAATCGGAGCCGCCTGCCCGCTGAATTCGGGGTCCCCACTGATGAGCGGTGGCGGGAGCGTTGCCCCCCAGCCTCGTGCTCGCGAGCGCCGTACATGTACGGCGATTTGCCAGCGATCGTTGCCTCCCGCCGGTCGGGAACAGGTTAATAATATGTTACTTTTTGTTATACTACATTTTTATTAGATTCAAAAGATGGAGATAGAGGAAAGAGGTGACCACAGGCAACACTCATAGATACATGACCATGCAGCCAATGCTACATAAGTTTGCAGATATTGCTACATAGTAATCATTCTAAGCCAAGGCTATTGAATTAAAATTCATGAATTTCTATGAAATGAAATTCCTACTCTATTGGCTTTTAGGCGATCTCTGAAAACCCTCCTTTTCAGAGAAGCCTATCCTACCCACACCTAACAACTATACCTCCATTTTCTACATCAACCCATCCCCCACGGTTATTGCCTTTTGTGTCACTTGACCCTCCCTTCTAGATTGTAAGCTCTAAGGAGCAGGGTCCTCTAGTTCCTCCTGTATTGAATTGTATTGTAACTGTATTGTCTTCCCTCATATTGTAAAGCGCTGCGCAAACTGTTGGCGCTATATAAATCCTGTATAATAATAATAATAAAGGTCCAGTTAGTAAGATTTTCTTCCAGCCGAAGTCCGAATGATATGTTTGACTGTCACTGGCACCTCTGCGCAATGGCAAACGTGCCGCGGTTTTGTGAGTGCCACACCGCATGGTGCCACACTACCATGCAGCTTGGAATGGGACAATTAAAAAAAAAAAAAAGCCAGGGACTTATTTTTCAGCATTTCTGCCTATAGGACAGACCTGCCCCAGGTAACTGATTGGTTGCTAGAATGCAGGGCGGTTCTAAAAACCAATCAGTTAAATGAGCCAGCCCCCGCCCCCCGTGCATCGCTGTGCTGCTCTTCCGATGTCAGCTCTGTAAAGTCAACAGAGCTAGCGGGCAGCAACAGCAGAGGAAAAAAAAGCAGATCCTTAATGGCGTGACCGCGGCGGGGCCGGATGGAACATTGACTCAAGGCCCGTACACACGTGCAGATTGTCGGCCGAAAAGATTCGGCCGACGACCGATCGGCCGATTTTCAGCTTGTTAGTATGATGCTTCCGACAGCCGACAGCGCACTTTCGGCCGAACAGAATCTGCAAGCAAGTCGTGCAAGCATTAAAATTTTTGTATGTCGACACCAGAACGGCCGATTGTTCGCCAGTCAGTACAGAATTCGGCTGACAGACAACAGATTTGCAAGACTGGGCATGCTCAGAAAAGAAAAAAGACAAGGAAAATTAACCATCACATGACATCACTTCTGCAGTCGGCTGTTGATGGCCGACAAAATTCGTGTGCAGTCTTTTGCACTTTTCAACAGACACGACAGCCCTGGACAAAAGACGGCCGATCGTTCGGCCGACGATCGGTACGTGTGTACGGGGCTTTAGTCCGGACTTGGCCCGTGGTCCGCCATTTAGTGATGCCTGGCTTAGATGATTACTATATAGTAATATCTGCAAACTTATGTAGCAATGGCTGCATGGTCATGTATCTATGAGTGTTAATATGTAAAATTGGAAACCACAGCGCAAACCCAAAATCAATAATCAAACCTTTAGAAATAGATATAAAGTACACCAAATGTGCCTAAAAGCCTAAAGTGCTAGAGTGCATAAACAAATATGGTAAATCCACCTTGCATAGAAACAATCAGTGCAAAAAAAATTTCACTGCAAAAAACATATACAGTAATCCAATGTGCAAATAAGAGTCCAACGTATTGGGGCAAGCAAGTAACCAGTGAAAGTCCTTAATAAAGAGAGGAAAAAAGTGCGTGCGTGCTAAAAAAATTAAGCCTATAATGTGACAATCATGTAGCCAGTGAAGACTCCTTGATATTCCTCCAAAAAAGTGCTTTGATATTGTTGAATATCTCATGCAGTCCTCAGTGTTCCACTCCCCAGCAGCAAACACACCAGATATCGTGGACCCCTTAGCCATATAGCATGTGGGTCTTTACTGGTAAGTGAGACCAGGTGTAATTTCTATATGTCCTTGCCAGAACTAGGACTCATAGAAGGGAAGAGAAGGATCCAGAAATAGTGTAATACATCTCTTTATTTATGTATGAACAATAGAAATACACTTACAATGTACACAACTTGTAGACATTCATTCTCAATAATGTGGATATCAGTGACGCCTGTGTGCACTCTACTGGTTGTTTCAACAACAGCCGGTGCTGGGACCTGCACTCCAACATGCGTGCCAACGGACGCCAGATGTGACGAAATGAGAGACCAAAAACCATGTTGATGCATTTCGCCCCTCCCACAGGGTGTTCTCAAAGAAAATCAGATCCTTAATGGTGCGACCGCGAGGCGGGGCCGGACGGAACATTGACTCGGTCTGGACTTGGCCCGTGGTCCGCAATTTAGTGATGCCTGATTTAAGCCAACGGTTTCTTCACCACTGGGCCATGGCCAACTGCCAGGCTGTGGCCTCCCTCCTCCTGAACCTCCATAGCTGGTGGGTCTGCACTGAGATAGCCAGCATTCTGACACTCTGCGGCTCTCCCACTCTCTCCACACTTCTTGGACTATTCCCGGCACACCCAAGGATAGGCCAGTTGGCAGAAAGTTGCCTCAAAACCAGTGGCGGCTGGTGCTTCATGGGCCGGCGGGGGGCGGCAGATGGACCACACCAGCTACAGCCCGCACACCGTATCCCCCCCCCAACCACACCAGCTCCAGCCCAAACATCATACCCCCCCCCGACCACACCAGCTCTAGCCCGCACACCATACCCCCCCCCCCGACCACACCAGCCCCAGCCCGCACACCATACTCCACCCCCCCCGACCTCATCAGCTCCAGCCTGCTCACCAGCCCCAGCCCGCACACCATACTCCACCCCCCCGACCTCATCAGCTCCAGCCTGCTCACCAGCTCCAGCCCGCACACTATACCCCCCCCGACCACACCAGCTCCAGCCCGAACACCATATCCCCCCCCCCGACCACACATGCTCTAGCCCGCACACCATACCCCCCCGACCACACATGCTCTAGCCCGCACACCATACCCCCCCGACCACACCAGCTCCAGCCTGCACACCATACCCCCCCGACCACACCAGCCCCAGCCCGCACACCATACTCCACCCCCCCCCTCCGACCACACCAGCCCCAGCCCGCACACCATACTCCACCCCCCCCGACCTCATCAGCTCCAGCCTGCTCACCAGCCCCAGCCCGCACACCATACTCCACCCCCCCGACCTCATCAGCTCCAGCCTGCACACTAGCTCCAGCCCACACACCATACCCGCCCCCCCCGGTCGCCGGCTCACTCACCCTGGACTGACATGTGGAGGTCAGGCTTCCCCCTCAGTCTCCTCCGTGGGTCGGGCTTCCCCTGCGTCTCCTCCCTCCTCCTCCTCCTCCTTCGCCAATAGGATGGCTTCTCTTTTCGGCCAATCGGGAAACGGGTCTCAGGAGGAGAATCCATGTGACAATAGCGAATATTCAATTCATTCGCTATTGTCACACAACTGGGTGGGCTCAGGGTGCAGTGCTCTACGCCCCAAGCCCACCCTTTTTTTAACCCTTTTAGAGCCTCTGGCTCTAATCACGTGCTTCAAAAAAAACCCCATAAGAATCCATGCGTTCGGCGCCCCGCATGTAGATTAGGGGGCTGGATGCATGGATAGCGGGGGCGGCGCCCCTGAACCCCCAATGGACGGGGCCGCCCGCCACTGCTCAAAACTTTTAGAGCTTAAGTCTTATTCATCCTGTTTTGTGCTCAGCGCTCTATCTATACACCTATTGTCAGTACTTCATTTTCCGTTACTTCTGCATTAGGAACATCATTTTCATACACCCTTTCCTCCTCATCCCAACTTTCTGTGTCAAAGGATTTCTAAATTCAGAATTTGTCTGCATGTCATCCGAGGTGAACACAAATATCGCAGGCGGACGTCTATTTACAGAAGTGGAAGTTTCTCGACAACAAGCAGCACAATCTTATCAGAACAGCCTTGTGTATCAACGGGCCGAGGAGAGAACGCCCATCTCTAAACAAAAACATTCCGCCTCTACGTGGAAGCCAAGTTCGATCGTCCCGGGGGAGGCGGAAAAAGGGAGTGCACTGGAAATGGAAGGAAGGCGATTATCCTACTCGGTTAAAGGGAATCTGTCAGGATAGAAATATGGAAGGCACCTTTGCCAAATTTAAAAATGGACCTCTGAGTCTAAAATAAATACGTTCAAAGAAGACATGTGCATGACGAAAAAATGTGTTTAGCTTAGTTTAGTTGAAATTAGGTAATCTAGTTATTTTGTTTTGTTAAATTTGGTCGATTCATTCAATTCATATTCGGGATTTGTATTCGGCATTAGTTTTATGTCTTTTTTTAATTACGTTTGAATTTATTCATTTTTTTGATTCGAAACATTTGAATCTATAAAATTAGAATTGGTTGAATTAAACATTTTAGATTTTTTTTCGATTCTAATACGGCAAAGTGTATAAAAATCTTCATCTAATGATTACAATGACTTTAACAACTTAAGGACCGCCCGCCGCAGGCTGGCCCTCCTGTGCAAACTGCCGTAGTTCTACGTCGGTCGCGCGCCTGCAGCTCCCGCCCCCACTTGGCAGCGGGGACTCCGATGCACCGGGCAGGTGGCTCCAATTGCCACCTGACACCCGCGATCGCTCCCTGATGAGAGAGAAGAACGGTCAGATGTTGTAAACACAGCTAACCGTTCTTCTCCCTGGAATGATCATAGGGCCTGCTTTTCTTCAGCAGGGACAGGGAAGATGGTTAAAATTGATGGGAAGATGGATGGAGCCAAATACAGGACCATTCTGGAAGAAAACCTGATGGAGTCTGCAAAAGACCTGAGACTGGGACGGAGATTTGTCTTCCAACAAGACAATGATCCAAAATATAAAGCAAAATCTACAATGGAATGGTTCACAAACAGGGCTTTTTTTAAGCGGGAACGCAGTTCCGGCACCTCCAGCACTGAATGTATGTAATGGCAAGGAGTGCTGGGTTGTGCTACACTGTCTATTGATGCTGGCTGCTGCGGAACCTATTGTTGCTGGAGGGGATCTATTCCTGCAGGAGGATTTATTGCTGCTGGAGAGATCTGGTGTGGCTGCTGGGGGATCTATTGTCTCTGGAAGAGATCTCGTTTTGCAGGGGGGGTCTATTGTTGCTGGGGTGGGTCTTATGTTGCTGAGGGGTCAGTTGTTGCTGGGATGGATCTACTGTTTAGGCAGCAGTCTATTGATGCTGGCTGCTGGGAGATCTGTTGTTGCTGCTGATGGCCCATTGTTTCTGTCTGGATCTATTGTTGCTGGGGGATCTATTGTTGTTGGCTGCATGGGATCTATTTTACTGCTTTTTTGTTATCATTAACAAATTCCATACAAATTACTTAGTACCACAAATTTTACTTTGTTCTGTATTTTGTAAAAGGGACGGTACTGGGAGGTGGGTAGTGGGTGGAACCAAGGAACGGTTCACGGAGGTAAGTAGGGGCGGAGACAAGGGGTAAGTCCAAAAGAGGGAGTTCCTGCACCTATTCTCTGAGAAAAAAAGCCCTGTTCACAAATAAACATATCCAGGTGTTAGAATGGCCAAGTCAAAGTCCAGACCTGAATCCAATCGAGAATCTGTGGAAAGAACTGAAAACTGCTGTTCACAAACGCTCTCCATCCAACCTCACTGAGCTCGAGCTGTTTTGCAAGGAAGAATGGGCAAAAATTTCAGTCTCTCAATGTGAAAAACTGATAGAGACATACCCCAAGCGACTTACAGCTGTAATCGCAGCAAAAGGTGGCGCTAAAAAGTATTAACTTAAGGGGGCTGAATAATTTTGCACGCCCAATTTTTCAGTTTTTTTATTTGTTAACAAAGTTTGAAATATCCAATAAATTTCGTTCCACTTCATGATTGTGTCCCACTTGTTGTTGATTCTTCACAAAAAATTACAGTTTTATATCTTTATGTTTGAAGCCTGAAATGTGGCAAAAGGTCGAAAAGTTCAAGGGGGCCGAATACTTTCGCAAGGCACTGTATATGTATGTATATATTTTGTTCACCTTTTTTCTTGCTTTACTTATACGTATATGTACAAGTTCTATGACATATAATCTTTTTTTTTTATTTTGTTGATTATATGTAATATATTTATTTGATTTATTTTATGCGCAACATGGTGTAGGAATTTGATTTGTATGTACACTAAACTGGTAATCTAGTTATTTTGTTTTGTTAAATTTAGTTGATTCATTCAATTCGTATTCAGGATTCTTTTTCGGAATTCATATGAACCTTTACATTTTTAATAAAATCATCCCTGCAGTTCTTCTAACTATCTTGATCTAAACTACAACAAATGTACCAAATAAACCAAAACGGAGGAGCGCTAGGTGTTGTGATTACATAGACAACAATATTAGCGAAAGCTTCAATAGATAAAATCTAACTTTAGCGTCACCACCATTTATAAAGTGCATATGACAAAAAAGTCCATCAAAATACGTATAAACATCGATAATAAATAAATAATATCACCACTATAAAGGTGCATAAACACAAAAGTCCATCCATGGGCCCCAATCCGTGTATTTAAATTCCCCTTGGACGTGCTTCACACACTTCATGCAAATAGGAATTGCTGCATCAAACCAGTGTTCCTCCGTGTGTCCACACCACGACCCGCTTTCTCACTATTACTCACTGGATCCCTAGACCCTGGTGGGTCTAATAACGCTTTGTTAGAATCCCAATCAGGATAGCATTTGGCTGTCCTGATGACTTCCTGATGACGCTGTGGACAGCGAAACGCGTTGAGACGGGGACACATTACGTCTGACGTCATGTCTAGTGACAAAGGTATGGGAAAGTGGAATGCACATGGGTTCACCATCTTGTTAGTGAGGCGAGTGGTGGTTCCAGTACACTGTTGGAATCTGCTAGTTCCGGCTTGGGCACCCATACATTATTTGAATCAAAGACCCTGTGAAGGGGAACACAAGGGAGTTGACCTCGCCGCTACCCTGCTGGGGATTCTAGCAAAGTGTTATTGGACCCACTTAAATCCAGGGTCTAGGCAGTGGCGGCTGGTGCTCCATGGGTCGGTAGGGCAGTAGACGGACCACACCATACCCCCCGGACCACGCCAGCCCACGCACCATACCCCCCCCTGGTCACTGGCTCACTCACCCTGGACATGTGCAGGGCCGGCAGGCAGCAGCCTTCAGTCTTCTGCATCTCCTCCCTCCTCCTCTTCCTCCTTGGCTAATGGCATGGCTTCTCCTTTCGGCCAATCGGGAAATGGGTCTCAGGACCCGCTTCCTGACTGGCCAGGAGGATCCGTGTGACAATAGTGAATATTCATTCATTATTGTCACACAACTGGGTGGGCTCAGGGCACCGTGCTCTGCACGGGGATGCTGATCCATGGGACCGGCGGCCTCGATTGCCGCCGGGCACCCGCGATCGCCCCCGGCTGAGAGAGAAGGACTGTCAGCTGTTGACCATTGTTCTCTCTGAAATGATCACAGAGTACCTGGGATCCTTCTATATAGGATCACAGGTCTCTATGATCATTTCACAAGCTACCCCCCCACAGTTAGTAAACAACCCTAGGCTCACAATTAACCCTTTGATCACCCCTAGGTTAACCCCTTCCCTGCCAGTGTCATTATTACAGTGACAGTGCATATTTTTAGCACTGATTACTGTAATAATGTCACTGGTCCCCCCAAAAGTGTCGAAAATGGCAGTTAGGGGTCAGATCTGTCCGCCGCAATGTCGCAATCCCGCTAAAAATCGCAGATCGGCGCCATTACTAGTAAAAACTAAAATATAGGGGGCGTGGCCGGGATGTGAGCGGGACAAGACGTGCGGCTGCAGAGCTCCGTGTCCATCCGACTTCATCCTTCACTTACAAGGCGATCCTGTCCCTGAGACCCGGCTGACTGGATTGCGGTTCCTCCCTGCATCCTCCCGATCCGGGCGCAATGTCAACCAAGCCCAAGGGAAAGGTACCCAAGGATCCGAAGCCTCAGCGCTCGGGCCGGGGGCATGTCACGTGTGCTCCCGGCGCCATCTTGCCTATCACGGACGGCGCTCGGGCGGGCCGCGGCTCCGGAGCATCGGCGGGGATGTCTTCTCCCCAGGGCTCGCGTACTCCGGACAAGTGCTCCCTGGCTGCTGCCGAGGCATCGGTGGAGGCAGCGGCCATCACGGCTCCCATCCTGGCCGCCATTGAGGGTAGTAAGGCGTCCCTCATGATCCGGATAGATGGCGTGGCGTCAGAATGTGCACTAATCCGCCACGACCTAGATAAGATTCGGGGCAGGCTGTCTGAAGCGGAGGAGAGGATTGGAGAGGTGGAGGATCGCCAGGGCTCACACTCGGCTCAGATCTCTGAACTACAATCCCTGGTTGCCACACTTACATCCAAGATGGACGATGCTGAGAACAGGCAGCGCCGCAATAACGTGCGAGTGGTGGGCCTGCCGGAGGGTGCGGAGGGGGATCACCCTGAAACGTTTGCGGAGACCTTCTTTAAGTCCCTCTTGCACCTGGATAACGTTCCCGCCACTTACGTGGTCGAACGGGCCCATCGGGTGCCCACGGGCAGGCGGCCCTCCGGTGCCCCTCCTAGGCCGTTCCTGGTCAGGCTGCTGAACTATCGAGATCGGGATATGATCCTGGCTGCGGCTAGGAAAATGGCGGAATTGCCTTATGAAAACACTAAAGTGATGCTGTTCCCGGATTTTTCCGCTGAGGTACAGAGACGCCGCCGATCCTTTAATGATGTGAGACGTCGCCTGCGGGAGAAGAACATCAAGTACAGTATGCTGTACCCCAGCCGTTTGCGGGTGGCCCATCAGGGTTCTGTGCGCTTCTTTGAGACCCCTCTGGATGCCAGTGACTGGATTGATGCTCTGGGTGCTGCTGCCTGATCGGTGCTTCGTCCTTGGGTCCTCTCGGTCATACGATGTCCTGACGGTGGTAGGATGATTCCTGAGCTGACTCCTGTGTTTCCTTGTTCTTCCCTTAATTGCCCTCCCCTTCTTTTTCCCTGGATTGTCCCTCCTGGACCGTAAGACCTTGCCCCTGCTCGCCTATGGGCGACGAACGCATGGGTATCCTTGTTTAGCCCTTGTGCCATTGCTGATTTACCACGGAGCTCGGGTGGACTGTGGCTCTGCAGAATTTTCTTTTTTGTTTTTTTCTCCTTCTTCACTTCAGCTCCCGCTCTGTGCAACGGACTGCCAGTAGTTGGTCGGACCACTGTGGACCCTACCTTGTTTTTTGTTCTTATTCTTTTTGGTTGGTTCCTTTTTTCCAGTCCCTTTTTTTTTTTTTTTTTTTTTTTTTATTCTTGGGGGCGTCTGGGAGTCCCTCGCTGCGGAGTGACTGGTCGCGGCGGGGGCCCCTCTGGTGCCCTGGCGGAGTTCACGCCACGAGACTCGCTCCCACGATAGGCCCAGCTGGTTGTACGGCTGGCGCCTGCTCGTGCTCCTTTTTTCAAGTTTTGGGACAAAACTGGCCCTGGTCTCCCCCTTCCGGTTGATGGGGATGCCGGGGTACGGTAGGGTAAGACTTCTCTGTTGGGGATATTGTGCTCTCCCCGTTGGGGAGCCTACACTGTTTGTACATGTTTGTGTTTGGTGCATGGGTTTGCTCAGCCTTGCTGCTCCCCAGGTGACTGTGACCACATATGCTTCTTCTGGGGTGTCTATTTTTATAACCTTCCATGATGGCATCACGTAAATCTCCTACCTTCTCGGTGCTATCCTGGAATGTGCGGGGTCTAAATTCCAAATTCAAGCGGGCTCTGCTCTTCCAATATATACAGCGTTACAGTCCCTCTATACTGATCCTGCAGGAAACTCACCTGGTGGGCAGTAAGCTTCTGTCTCTGAAAAAAACATGGGTGCAGCGGGCCTTCCATGCCTCCTATTCCACATATGCCAGGGGCGTATCCATTTTGATAGGACGGTCCCTGCCCGTTGTGGTGGAGGCGGTACACACTGACCCCTCTGGTAGATATGTTATACTGGTGCTCTCCTTGTGGCAGCAGAGGTATGTGGTGGCGGGTGTCTACGTGCCCCCGCCGTTTAGGGCTGAGGTCTTGTACACGGTCCTGGAGAAGATTTCCGCTTATTGTCCGGCCAAACTGCTTCTCCTGGGGGACTTCAATGCCATTCTCTCCCCGGACCTGGATAGACCCACGCCTCCCAAGTCCTTCTCTGGGGACTTACTCCACTGGTCCGAGGCCGCTGGGCTACAAGAGATTTGGCGTTGGAGAAACCCACAGGAGAAGGTGTATTCCTGCTTCTCTGCTTCCCATAAGACATCCTCCAGGATAGACTATGGTTTCGCTAACCCGTCCATGCTGACTGATGTGGAGGACGTTTCGTACCTTCCCAGCGGCTTGTCGGACCATAGTCCCCTGCAGGTTGTCCTCAGGGCGGGGTGGGACCGTAGTAGCTCCATGTGGCGACTCGGGGCTCAGTGGATAGACCAACCTGAGATAGTGGCCCAGACCCCGCCCGTGATTCGGGAATTCTGGGAAATTAATGCGGGTACATCCTCTCCCGGGGTGGTGTGGGATGCCTTTAAGGCGGTCACCAGAGGCCATTATATTTCGGCTATTAAAGCTGTTAAGATGCAGCAGGCGGCAGCGGTGTCTGCCCTGGAGGCGGCGGTTGAGGAGGCTTCGGGCTGTTACGCCCGGGACCCCTCGGCCGTCCACTTTGAGGGGATGCAGTCGGCCAAGCGAGATTTGCATCTCCACCTGTCTGAGGTTACCCGATTGTCCATGTACCAATCCAGCCAGAGGTTTTTTGAACATGGGGACCGGAACGGGAAGTTGTTGGCGGTGATGTCTCACCATGATGCCCCCCTCACCCTGGTACCGGAGCTCACTTCCCCTACTGGGGAGGCTGTCACGTCCCCGGCGGAGATCTTGGGGGCGTTCTGTGCCTTCTATTCCAAATTATATGCCACTACTCTTCCCACGGATCTCCGGCCGGAGGTCCTGCAGCGGCTACTTGACCCGGTGGCCCTGGGCTGGTTGTCGGATTCTGAGCGCGCTGGTCTGGTTCGGCCGGTCACTGAGGAGGAGGTGGAGGTTGTCATTTGTTCTATCCCTGGAGGCAAGGCTCCCGGCCCGGATGGGTTACCCATCGAATTTTACAAAACTCACTCTGGTGTCCTGGCCCCTCTCCTGGCGGCGCTGTATAACGACTGCCTGGCGATGGGTTCGCTACCACCCTCTATGGCGGAGGCACACGTTATCCTGATTCACAAACCTCCGAAAGACCCTAAACTGTGTGCCTCGTACCGACCGATAGCACTCCTTAACAACGACCTCAAAATTCTTACGAAAATACTTGCCTCCAGACTTCGCCCCGTCCTCCCCTCCGTGATAGATCAGGACCAGACCGGGTTTATGGCCCACAGGTCCACCGATGTCAACCTGCGTAGGCTCTTCACCAATTTACAAATGCAGCATCTGAACTCCGGTACGAGGGTGGTCGCCTCTCTAGACATAGAGAAGGCTTTCGATTCTGTGGAATGGCCCTTTCTATGGGAGGTCCTCAGGCGCATGGGGTTCCCTCTCTTGTTCATCGAGTGGCTACGGACTATCTATGGTTCTCCGGTGGCGGCCATTCGATTGGGGGGTAGGCTATCCCCCTCATTCCCGCTATCCAGAGGCACGAGGCAGGGCTGCCCTCTCTCTCCGGCCCTTTTTGCTATAGCTATGGAGCCACTGGCCGAGGCGCTCCGGACCTCACCGGAGGTTCGGGGGCTTCGGGTGGCATGGCTGGAGGAGAGGGTGGCGCTGTACACGGATGACCTCCTCCTGTTTTTGCAGGATGCGGGTCCCTCACTTAGGGGGGCGCTTGCTATATTGGATGATTTCTCCAAAGTGACGGGACTGAGGGTGAATTGGTCGAAATCCCAGTTGCTCGCGATCGACGGGGAGGCCAGGAGTGGCGCCCCGTCGGATCTCTTGCTTCAGTGGGTCGAGAATTTCATGTACTTGGGTGTGCGGGTGTCCAAAGATCCTACGGAGTTCATTTCCCTCAATCTGGATCCGGTGGTGCGGGACATTCGGGCCAAGCTGAAGGCATGGGAGAACCTCCCCCTTTCCCTACTGGGCCGCGTAAACCTAGTAAAAATGAAGATCCTCCCCAAATTGACCTACCTCTTCCGACACTCGCCCCAGTGGATCCCCAAGTCTTTCTTTACCAATTTGAACAAGATTTTTTCCTCCTTTCTATGGGGCTCCCGCCCCCCCCGTTACAGGTTCTCCACGCTGATGAGACCCCAGTCTCAAGGGGGCCTGGCCTTCCCAGATTGTCATAAGTACTTTTTGGCTTCCCAACTGGTCACCGCGGTGTGGTGGCTATCTCCAGATGCTTTCAACTCCGCAGTGGTGACGGAGGCGGCGGTGCTGGGGTCCGTAGAGGCATTGTCGCATTTGTTATTTAGGGGCCCCAAGGCTCCATACGCCTTGACCTCTTTCATGAGGACGACGATCAAGGCCTGGCGCCAAGGTCTGGCGTTAGAAGTGTACCCGAGCACCGCGGTCTCCCCCAATGCACCACTGTGGATTAATCCTGCCCTGCCACACCTATATAATATCCCGGACCCGGTGGCCTGGACTAAATTTGGAATCAAGAGGATCTCGGATCTGTCCGCGGACCTCTCCCTTCCCACATTCCAGGGCCTCATTGACTCTCATGGGATACCGCCATCGTATCTGTTCCGTTACCTGCAGTTGTCCCATGCCTTCGGAGCTCAGTTCCCGCCCGGGGGGGGGGGGGGGGGTGGTGCTGTCGGACCTGGAGAGAGTCCTCCGTTATGACTGCGCCGACCGTGCCGCCTCCATCCTGCATGCCCATCTCCTTCGGGTGTCCTCTCCAGAGCTCTCGGGCCTTCGGGCCCGCTGGACGCGGGACATTCCGGACATGGACGAGGAGGACTGGCGCCAGATGTGGGATTCCCCCTTTAAGATACTGATCTCCATCAGGGACCGCATGGTCCAATATAAAATTGCCCACAGAGCATACATCACCCCTCACCGCCTTCACATGATGCATGGTTCCCACTCCCCGGAGTGCTGGCGGTACGGCCACGCTCCCGGGGACTTTATACACATCTTCTGGACGTGCCCGGGTCTGGCGGACTATTGGTCGCGCATATTTGCGGTTGCGAATGGGGTTCTGCAGGTTTCGCTTGACCCCTCGCCTAAAATAGCTCTATTGGGTCTCCTGGATGATCTGCTGCCTAGGGTGGCGGACCGCACCCTCATGGGTCTCCTCTTATTTTTCGCTAGGAAGAATGTTGCCCTCCACTGGAGACAGCGGTCCCCCCCCTCGCTGCAGCGATGGAGAGCACTGGTGGACTCGGTGATACCGTTATACAAAGACACCTACTTTCATAGGGGATGCCCCAAGAAACATGACAGAGTCTGGGCCAGGTGGCTGGCGGACTCTTCGGTACAGCTGCTTGCAGAGTGTCTGGGAGGGGGGGGTCCGGGGGTCATCTAGACACATCTTGGTATTGGATGGGCTGCCGCCCCGATTGTTGTCTGTGACTGATATGGTCTACTGATATGTGCTCATATCTCGATGTCTTATTGATCCGCCCCTGCGTGGGCACCCCAAGTTCCGGATTGTTATCCCTGCTGCCGGTCGCCGGTAGCGGGCTGTTGCTGACTCTTTTGCACCAACTGTTTGTGTGTTGTTGTTTATGCTACAAATAATAAAAAGATTTTCAAAAAAAAAAAAAAAACTAAAATATAAATAAAAATGACATAAATCTTTCCTTTAGTTTGTAGAAGCGATAATGTTTGCGCAAACCAATCAAAATACACCTTTTGCAATTTTTTTTTTTTTTTTTTTAACAAAAATATGTAGCAGACAACAAATTGGCCTAAATTGATGAAAAAATTTGATTTTTATATATATATATATATTTTTTGGGGGAATGTTATATAGCAGAAAGTGAAAAATATTGTTTTATTTTTTCAAAATTGTTTCTCTTTTTTTGTTTGATAAAAATCGCACAGGTGATCAAATACCACCTAAAGAAAGCTCTATTTGTGGGAAAAAAAGGACATCAATTTTATTTGGATACAGCGCAGCACGACCGCGCAATTGTCCGTTAACGTAATGCAGTGCCGAATCGCAAAATAGGGTTTGGTCATTGAGCAGCCAAATCCAGTCAGAAAGTGGTTAAGGAATATTTTAAAAACAAACGTTTTTGCGTCCGGAGTTCAGCCTAAAAACTCTCTTTCCACCCTGACAGGTTCTCTGAATTCCAGAACACTTGGACTCAGTGACACGAGTACTAACAACTCGCTTATAAACAGATCTCTCTGCGGGACGCTATTTATAAACCCACAATAGCTGCACCGGTTTAGTCATGCCGCTTTTTGAAACATATGATGTCATCAGTTTGGCCGCAACCAGCACGCTTCCAAACGCTGTGCAGAGTTTTTGTTGTGAGTATTATAGAGACGATCCTTAGAGCCGCGGCAGATGGTGAAGAGTTTATGAATCATCTTGGACTCGTAACATTGTAATCAACACTTCATACGGAGGAGAACATCCAGCCTGTAACAATGTGATGAACTCGGATCGCTGTCAGCCTTGTTAACAAACTCTTCTAATCAATATTAATCATTCCCTGTTGATGGGCTCCGGGCTTAATTATTAAGCGCTTTTGTTTTAACACAAGCAGCTGCTAAAATCGCTACATAATGTGACCTGTTTGCTCATTTCCATCCTTTCCTGGCTATAGGAAGGCTGCAAACACATAAACTCAGTACCTGACACCATCAGGGGTTATGGGGCGTTGAGCTTTTTTTTTCCCGGTTCAGATATACAGTACCGTGCAAAGGTTTTAGGCAGGTGAAGAATGCTTTCAGAAATAGAAGTGGTAATAGTTTATTTGTATTAAATAACAGGATTAAGGGCTCTTTCACACGGGCGATCCGATTAGATCCGCCTGTCAGTTTTTTAGGCGGATCTGATTGGATCCTCCATGCAGCTCTATGGGGCAGCGGTTGTCAGCGGAGACACTTCCGCTGACACCCGCTGCCATCCGTATCCGATCCTGTCCGTGAAATCTGGACAGATGGAAACCCTATTTTTCCATCCGTTCAGTAATCGGATCGGATCGGATGAGAGCGGACAGGCTCTCATCTGATCCCCCATAGAGGGCAGCGGGGGCTGAGACACCTCCCTCTCCACTCTGCAAGCGGAGACGGAGCTGTCATCCGCCGGCTCAGCGGGGATCGCGGATCGATCCCCGCTGAGCAACACGGATCCGCCTACGGAGGCGGACCGTGTGAAAGAGGCCGAAGAGTTAAGCCTCGTACACACACAACGAATTTCCGCCGACCGGTCGTCCATCTTTTGTCCAGAGTGGTGTTTTGTTGGTTGGAATGTGCCTAGACTGCACACGAACTTTCCCGCCCGACAAAATTCTACTTCAGAAGTGATGTCATATGTTGGTTTGCTTTCTTTGTGTTCTTTCTTCTCTGAGCATGCCCAGTCTTGCTCATCAGATTTTTCCCTGTCGAAATCTGTACTGACTGCACGAAAATTGGACGTGTTTTGACGGAGGACAAAAATTTTATAGCCTGCACACCAGATTTTTTTTCGGCCGAAAAGTCGGAGTCGGTTGTCGGAAACATCATACTAACAAGCCGAAAATCGGCAGATCGGTCGTCAGACGAAAATTCCCGGCCGAATTTCGACTCGTGTGTACGGGCCTTAAATGAACAGAAGAGAAATCCAAATCTAATCAATATTTGGCGTGACCACCCTTTGCCTTCAAAGCAGCACCAATTAGGTAGACTTCACACAGTTTTTGAAGGAACTTGGCAGGTAGGTTGTTCTATGTACATCTTGGAGGACTAAGCACAGATCTTCTGTGGATGTCGGCTGCCTCCCATCCTTCTGTCTCTTCATGTTATCCCAGACAGACTCCATGATGGGGAGATCAGAGGTGTGAAGAAATTCTGTAAAGAAAGAATGCTTTTAGAAATAAAAGTAGTAATAGTTTATTTGTATCAATTAACAAGATGGAGAGTAAATGAACAGAGGAGACAATTGAGTATTGTCCGTGATACTTTTTTTATTTATTTGCACTTACATACAATTTTTCAGGACAAGCTTTCGGTGTATGTCCCCTTCATCAAGGTCCAAGCAGTACTCAACTGAACAGAAGAGAAATCCAAATCTAATCAATATTTGGCATGACCACCCTTTGCCTTCAAACCAGCATTAATTCTTCGAGGTAGACTTGCACACAGTTTTTGAAGGAACTTGGCAGGTAGGTTGTTCTAGACCACTAGACCCACTAGACCACCGGGGAACGACATATGAACTTCGAGACCACTTGCGTCTCCTTCATTTGAGCGCACCTTTGGAAAACCTGTTCAATTACAATGGCGATGTACTTATGAATACTGCATGACAATTTATGTGCCCAGTTTGCTAACTTAGGGGATACCTCCCATTTGGGGATATCAAGGGAACGCTATTTTCCCTCCCTGCCCCTTGTTTTGACATTGGGGTACTCAGTGAATTAAGTGCACTTTAAGAGGTTGGATGTCTCGGTTCCTCTCCCCCTCTGTGCTCGCTTTGGTGGCGTCACTTGTGTTGCCTCCACCTCCGGCATAAGAAAGGGTTCAGGTTATTTTAAGAAATGTTCACTCTCGAGAAATATCTATGAAAACTCCTGAAGAAGCTATTATGAAGATGGCGAAACATGTAGAGTTGATATTTTCGAGTGCATTTTCTTAATTTTATCATTTTATATTGATGTATTGTCTTGTCCTCACCTTCTATGTGTAATAAAATGTACAATTTTTGAGAATTCAGATTTTTCTCCATCATTTTGCACCGTTAAAGTCCCACTTCGCCCCCCCTCATTGTAGTTACTTTAATTAAAAGGGATGTGGTGCTTCCTACTTCATCTCTAGCAATATTTCTTTAAAATGTAGGTTGTTCTATGTACATCTTGGAGGACTAAGCACAGATCTTCTGTGGATCTCGGCTGCCTCCCATCCTTCTGTCTCTTCATGTTATCCAAGACAGACTCCATGATGGGGAGATCAGAGGTGTGAAGAAATGCTGTAAATAAAGAATGCTTTCAGAAGTAGAAGTGGTAATAGTTTATTTGCATTAAATAACAGGATGGAGAGTAAATGAACAGAAGAGAAATCCAAATCGAATCAATATTTGGCGTGACCACCCTTTGCCTTCAAACCAGCATCAATTCTTCTAGGTAGACTTGCACACAGTTTTTGAAGGAACTTTGGCGGTAGGTTGTTCTATGTACATCTTGGAGGACTAAGCACAGATCGTCTGTGGATGTCGGCTGCCTCCCATCCTTCTGTCTCTTCATGTCATCCCAGACAGACTCCAGGATGGTGAGGTCAGAGGTGTGAAGAAATGTTGTAAAGAAAGAATGCTTTCAGAAATAAAAGTGGTAATAGTTTATTTGTATTAATCAACAAGATGGAGAGTAAATGTACAGAGGAGACAATTGAGTACTGTCTGTGATACTTTTTTTATTTATTTGCAATAACATACAATTTTTCAGGACAAGCTTTCGGTGTATGTCCCCTTCATCAAGGTCCAAGCAGTACTCAAACTGAACAGAAGAGAAATACAAATTGAATCAATATTTGGAGTGACCACCCTTTGCCTTCAAACCAGCATCAATTCTTCTAGGTAGACTTGCACACAGTTTTTGAAGGAAGTTGGCAGGTAGGTTGTTCTATGTACATCTTGGAGAACTAAGCATAGATTCTCTGTGGATGTCGGCTGCCTCACATCCTTCTGTCTCTTCATGTCATCCCAGACAGACTCCATGATGGTGAGAGCAGAGTTCTGTGGGGGCCAAACCATCACTTTCAGGACTCCTTGTTCTTCTTTACACTGAAGATAGTTCTTAGTGACACTGGCTCAGGGGCAGACTGGCAACTTTTGGCCCACAAACCAGAGGCCCATGGTTCAGTGACTCGGCCCTATTCCCACTCTCCCTCTTCCTGTCCTCCTCCTGAGAGTCATTCCAGGCTGAAGCTGTGCTCCTTGTACTCTCTACTCACCGCCTGAATCCCAGTTCCCGACCTGGTAAGCAGGGGGCAGTTGGGGGGAGCTGAGTCAGCTTGGTTGGGCTGGTAAGGGGAGGAGAATCTCCAGTGGGGCATTAAACTGTCCTCTGCTCAGACACAGTTTACACCATCAATGCTGGGCGGGGGGGGGGGGGGGGGCCTGCGCTCTGTCCTTGTCTTCAATCCACACTCAGTAGGTCAGCGCCAGTGACTTTTTACTTCTCTTCACCAGGAATCCTTTAGGCAAGTCTGTAGCAGAAGCAGTGCAGCCTTTTTAAGGGGCATCAGCGCGGCCCAGAGAGCAATTGCCCCCTTGGCCAAGTCCTCTCCTGCATTGGCTGTATGTTTGGGGTCGTTGTCCTGCTGCAGATTACATTTGGGGCCAATCACACGGCTCCCTGGTGGTATGGCATGATGGATAAGTATCTGCCCGTATTTCTCAGCATTGAAGACCCCATCGATCCTGATCAAATCTCCAACTCCATTTGCAGAACTGCAATCCCAAACTTGCAAGGATCCTCTACCATGCATCACAGTTGTCTGCAGACACTCATTATTGTAACACTCTCCAGCCCTTCACCAACAAACTGCTACAGCCAAATATTTCACATTTTGACCCATGAGTCAAGAGCACCTGCTGCCATTTTTCTGCACCCCAGTTTCTATGTTGTCCTGCATAGTTGAGTCACTGAGCCTTGTTTCTACGTCGGAGGAATGTTTTTTTGGCCACAATTCTTCCATGAAGACCACTTCTGGTCAGACTTCCCTGGACAGTATAGATGAAAAGAAGAAAGATTTTGGGACTTTATATGAGGTGCTTATGAAAAAGGCACCCCCATCCCTATTAAGGTCAAAAAATGGGGGAAGGGGGGAGGGAAAAAAGTTAAAACTATAAAATGAAGTATAAAGGCGGGGATAAATTAGGTATAAAAATAATAAGAATGACCCCTACTGAAGAAGTCGAAGGCTATTGGTTAGCTCTGACGTAACGCGTATAGGGGGCAGAGCCTGCATACCTGACGTTGTATTTTCCCTTTGTCCCAGCCACATGTGTATCTGTCTGCATTGCGTGCACCGCTGAGTGCCGCTAAATGTGAGTACCTTTTACTATATCTAATAAAGACATTGGTAATCAGACGGAGAGCACTATATATGTCCCCTTTGTTTTATACATACACCGATTTCTGAGTTTGATTGGAGTTCATCCATCCCCACCTGAGTGATCTATGTTGGGCTGTCCGAGAGAGCTAGGAGAGGATAATCCCCAGGCTGCTACAGCTGATATATGCGATCTTTGACCCTTTATGGGTCTGTGGCTGAGGTGAGAGACCAATCTAGCCGGTGGTGGGATATATGCACAGCGGTGTTTGTGAAGAAATTTTTATGATTTTCTTACCACCTTGGTTTTTTTACTACCTTGTTGGAAGTTTCCTCTTTTCACCTTTATTTGGACACCTATGGACTTTATTTTAGACTCTTTTGATATTTATTACACCATCAACATCACCTTTTTATATATTGATTAAGTATTTCTGGCGCAGCACTTTTATAGGTATTTGCATAAAAATAATAAAGAGGAAAAATAACATGCAAAGTTGCCTTGGTAATAGCAACTAGATATATATGTAAACAAAGGGGGTAATTAATTACATAATTGCCATGGTAATGGCAGCAATAAAATGAATGCATATAAAAATAGTTAAGTTCCTATAAAACACATTAGGGGATGTTGGGACTTTATATGAGACAGTCAACAATAGAAAAAATAAAAATGAAGATAATAAATGTTTTAGTTTTTTATTATGAAATATTTGTTAAATATTAACATAAGTGGTAACAATAAATACACCTGCATAAATATAATAATTCATATATGTGCATGGATAAGGACATTTCATATATGTGCATAAAATATAGCCATACATATTCATAATACATATAATAATAATTGATGATGACGACAAATACAAAACGTTGTAAAATAAAGAACAGCTGCGTCTATAAAAGCTCTACGCGTTTCATGGTACAAGACCACTTCCTCAAGAGCAGAGGCAGCGTTGTATCTAAAAATAGATGGAGGTACCAATGTAAACAGTCATTTCTGTATCAAAAGAAAATTAGACCAATGTAAAAAGGACAAAAATTATCCATTCTATCTACTTACATGAAATTGCCATATCATGCGATAATGCCAGAACCAGTCCACTGGTATAGTTTGTACCGGGAACTGTGGTGGAGGGATCCGCAGATCTATACCAGTGGCCCGGTTCCCGCATTATCGCATGTTATGGCAATTTTGTAGATAGATAGTAGATAGAATGGATACTGCCACTAAATGACAGCCCCCCAGCATATTTGATTACAAACAGCAGCTGGGCCAGTTAAAGTCCCCTGTTACATCAGGGTCCACATCAGAGCCCCCTTCAGAGCGCCCTCAATTAGAGTCCCCATCAAAGTCCCCCTTACATTGAAATCCCCATTAAAGTCCCCTTTTACAACAGAGAGTCTGATAAAAATCTTCTAGTGGGCCAGATTTGACCCTCAGGCCATGGTTTGGAGACCCCTGATTCAGGGGTGTAACTACAGGAGTTGCAAGGGTTGCAATTGCAACTGGGCCCCATGCTCCAGGGGGCCTGTGCAGCTCCCCTGTACACCTGGATAGGAGGGGTGGCGGGGGCAGCATGTAGATAAATCACTGCCCTCCCTTCTCCTCCTGTAGCTGCAGGAGGAAAATGGAGGAGATTGGTTCCTCTGTATGCTGCCCCCCCTCCCACTGCTCCCCAGTTCACCTGTGTTCTGCTCTCTCTAGACCCCTGCGTGCTCCCCTGGTACCACCCCTCCCCCCCCCACTGTGCTTCCGGCCTTCTCCCTCCCCTCTCCTTGCGGCTGCTGTGGGGGATGTGTCACAATAGAGAACCAGGAAGGGGTCGGTAAATATGTCATTTACCAGCTCCTTCCTTTTCTGAATGGACAGAGTCATAGTCAGTGAGAATGCAAACAAAATTAAATAAAATGATAAAAAATAATACAATTAAAATACCAAAAAATAAAAACCACTGACACCAGTGGGTGAACTTGCAGGATCGCAAAGGTCACACTTGTGACCGGGCCCTGGCATTCCACCACCGTGGGGAGGCCCCAAGATTGCAGGAAGGGGGTCCACTGCAGACTTGTGAAAGGGTCCCCGCAATGAGAGTAAAGGGCCCCAGGATCAGTGCGAAGAGCCCCAGGCTTGAAGGTAAGGGCTCTGGGAAAAGGTCCCTCCATGGTTTCTTGCACCGGGGCCCTGAAGGTTCTAGTTACACCTCTGCCCTGACTTAAACCAAAAGAGCACAGGGGGCGACAGACGCAAAGGTTAAAAAATATATCATGACAGAACCAATTGTAAGGAGCGATATCACTTTACACGCTGCCTTTCTGTTCTCAGAAAGAGGAAATCCACATTGTACACTGCAGCAGAGAGGAGAGATGAGCCAAGACATGAAAATGTGGCCTGAATTAACTTTTAAAATCACTAAATTACAATAAGGCCGACGCTTTGCACTCCTGTGTCGAAAGGGGTAATTACTGGCAGGTTTCTCCATGGAGAGATTGGCTGGGTCACCCGTGTTTGGGTTATATAAGGGCAATTAAGGGAAACACAAATCAGTGAAATTTGCAATGGTTCTGAAATAGCAAATTGATCAATTCTCATGTTACAGGTTGTGCTCGGAGATGAAATCACATTTTCAGGAGTGTGGCAAAGTGGAGGATCGGGGGGGGGGGGGACCATATTAAAGTGAAAATTGCTTTAAAAAACCTTTAGCTGCAAAGAAACAAGTGAACACCGACCTCTCCTGCTGCATGGGCCCAAACATCGGTCCGACGTAGAGAAATCCCTAGCTGAGTTTCCATCCAAACTTCCAGGAGTTTCTAGGAGATTATTCTGAATCCACACTTCCAAGGGTGTAAATCCCGGGGGTGGTCCCTGATAGGAAAAAAAGAGAAGAAGAAAATGGGACTTTAAAGGTAGCCAGAAACTCAAGTGTTTGATAAAGTCTTTACATTTTATTGAAACATCATTAACCACTTGCCGTCTGCTCACTGGAGCTCTACTGCGGCAAAGTGGCTGTTGTAGGTCTGACGACTTGGACCTACGTCGGCAGACACTCCCCCTTCTCGGCGGCGCGCGCGCGCCACCGGAGGCTCGCTCCTGCTGTATTCAGTCACAGCGGGAGTCGGGCCAGGGGAGGAGCAGCGGCGATCACCGCTGCTCTTCCCCGATCGTCGGGGAATTGAGTCTGGAGATCTGCCCGCTTGTGTAAACAGGCAGGGTCAGATTGCAGGGTTCAGCATATTCAGTCACAGCGGGAGTCGGGCCAGGGGAGGAGCAGCGGCGATCGCTGCTGCTCTTCCCCGATCGTCGGGGAATCGAGTCTGGAGATCCGCCCGCTTGTGTAAACAGGCAGGGTCAGATTGCAGGGTTCAGCATAGCTGAACCTGCGATATGTCCTTGTGTCACTCAGTCACCTCCCCCCACACACGTCAGTAAGCACCAGGCATACATTAACTCCTCCCTCTCCAATAAAGTTAACCCCTTCTCTGCCAGTTTCCTTTTTACAGTAACAGTGCATATTTATAGCACTGATTACTGTAGAAATGTCACTGGTAACCCCAAAAGTGTCAAAAATGTCAGTCAAGGGTCCGATCTGTCCGCCGCAATGTCGCAGTCCCGCAAAAAAAAATTGCAGATCGCCGCCAATACTCGTTAAAAAAAAAACACCAAAAACTACAGAAATCTTTCCATTAGTTAGTAAACGCAATAACTTTTGCGCAAACCAATCAAAATAAGTTTATTGCGATTTTTTTTACCAAAAATATGTAGCAGACAACAAATTGGCCTAAAATTATAAAAAATTTAGATTTTTTAATTTGTGAAAAATATTGTTGTTTTTTCAAAATTGTCGCTCTTTTTTTGTTTATAGCGCAAAAAGTAAAAATCGCAGAGGTGATCAAATACCACCAAAAGAAAGCTCTGTTTGTGGGAAAAAAAGGACGTAAATTTAGTATGGGTACAGCGTCGCATGACCGCGCAATTGTCAGTTAAAGTCGCACAGTGCCGTATCACAAAAAGTGGCCCAGACGTATGACAGCAAAATCCTGCGGTGGTAAAGTGGTTAAAAGATTAATTACGTTAAATCAATACATAGAACATTTATATCTTCCCCTTCTAAGGCAAACTCTCTCCTAGGTAGTAAGAGAGAGATATCTAGAGAAATACCCGTAGTATAATCGTATAGCATATAAAATTATCTAAATGACTCGATTTTACATGTATCTCGGAAGATCACAGGATCGCTACGCGTTTCGCTTGTAGCTTCTTCAGAAGATCCTGTCAATACTGAGAGATATAATTTAACAATACATTAGTAATCATACATAACTTCTCGTATTGTTGTATTTTCAGATTCATTTAAAAAAAACCTGAGTTATAACATGAAAACTTATTAGAGCAAAAGCTCTAGTGGTTCCTCCCACTGGCCCCTACATCACTACAGGACACAGTACTGGCCAGAGGCGTAATTAGAACCCTTAGGGCCCTGCTGCAAGAAACCATAAAGGACCCCCTGACCCCAAGCCAGAGCCGCCCCCCCCATGGTGGCGGAACGGGTTGCAAGTGTGACCTTTGTGACCCTGGTAGTTTCACCACTGGTGTCTGTAGTTTATTTATTTTTGTTTGTTTTTATTTTTTTTTGTTACCATTTTATTTTATGTATTTATTTATTTTACAATTGTTTTTTTAATTATTTGTTACAATTTTTTATTGTTTTAGTTACCATATTCTTTTTACAATTTTTTTGGAGGCTGGTTTTTTGGGGGGCTTCGGTGAAGTATCAGGAATCTAAACAGACCTCTGATATTCCACCTATTAGACAGAGAAAATAGATTTAGGACACAGCCCTCAATCTCAATCTCTGCAGCCTCAGCTGCACAGAATGAATGGACAGGAATAGCTCTGTACAGAGCTTCCCGTTCATTCACAATCTGAAGAATATGAAACACAGTTTACTATGCCTCAGTTATGAATGAACAGAATCAGAGATCGTTACGGATCAATGACTCTATTCATTAAGACAAGGAAGCAGCCAGAAAATTAGACATTTACTGCTGAAAGGCTGCAGAAGGAAAATGGAGGAGATCGGTTTCTCCATATATGCCGCCCCCCACCGCCCCTCCTATCCAGGTGTGCAGGAGGTTGCACGGTCCCTCTGGAGCATGGGGACAACTGTGACCCCTGTACATACCCCTCTGCCTATATGTAAGCCCCTAATACTGACACTGGGGCCGACAGAAGGAACCATAGCATGGTGGGGGACACAGGAGATTGACACTCCTAAAAATGTTGGATTCAAAGATTTCTCAAGCGGTGGTTTCTTTGCAATATAGCAGCAATTTGAGAATGGGCATTATTAAATATCCTATTTGAAGGGGAACTTAAAGGTGAACGTCAGACTGATATGAAAAACATCATCTGAAACAGTTATCTACATCCATTTATGAAAAAATAAATAATGAATGCATTTTTAATTCAACTTGGATACATAATAGCCTCCTAAGTACATGTTTCTATGAATCATGTGCAACTCAAAGGCAAGGGAATCATGCTGACAGGTGGAGAGAACTGAGTGATCAAAGAGCTTTTCTATTGTCCAATCAGAAGGTTGGCATGTATCCTAGACCAAGAACTGCAAGGGATGTCTAAGGACCTGGTTGTCCTGTCTGACAGATGGGAGGGGGAGTGCTGGATCACAAGACTATCTATACTTATCTATATATAATTAGAAATCCATTGACATGTAAATCAGTTCCTATCCATGTATTTCATTATATATTTCGCGCATTCACTCTAGGTCTTGATATGATTAGACCAACCAACCATTGCTTAGTACATTAGAGCATTAATGGGGCAAGACCAGCTTAGAGTCAAATAGAACATTAAAGCATTCCCAGGATGAGATGAACCTGAAGCCAATTTGCTTTAAAGCATTCACAAGACTCGACCAACCTGTAACCAATCCGATCATTAGAGCATTTACATCACTGGACTAACCCATAGTCAATAAGGGCATTCGAATATCTTCAGGAGTAGAATAGTTCATCATAGCCAGTCAGAGTAATAGAACACTCAAAATACTAGACCAATCTGTAGCCAATCAGAGCATTACAGCATTCACCAAACTAAATCAACCTGTGACCAATGAGAAAATGTGATTTTTCACTGGACTAGACTAATCCATAACCAATCAGTGCGTTAGAGCATTCAAAGGGCTAGACCAGCTTGTAGCCAACTGGAGCTAGATAAACTGATAGCCAATCAGAGATTTTTAACATTCACAAGACTGAAGCCCCGTACACACGTACCGATTGTCGGCCGTAAATATTCGGCCGCCGAACGATCGGCCGATTGTCGGCTTGTTAGTATGATGCTTCCGACAACCGACAGCGCATTTTCGGCCAAACAAAATCGGGTGTGCAGGCATTAAAATTTTTGTTGGCCAACACCAGAACGGCCGATTGTTCGCCAGTCAGTACAGATTTCGGCCGACAGACAGCAGATTTGCAAGACTGGGCATGCTCAGAAAAGAAAAAAGACAAGGAAAGTTAACCATCACATGACATCACTTCTGCAGTCGGCTGTTGTTGTCCGACAAAATTCGTGTGCAGTCTTTTGCAGTTTTCAACAGACACGACAGCCCTGGACAAAAGACGGCCGATCGTTCGGCCGACGATCGGTACGTGTGTACGGGGCTTTAACCAACCAAGAGAACATTAGAATATTCACTGGACTAAACCAACCTGCAGCCATTCGGAGCTTAGGAACACTTTGACAAGACTAAAGTAAGCTCTCACCAATAGTAACATTAGCATATTTACAGGACAAGACCAATCCATAACCAATCAGTGCATTAGAGCCAGAGGCGGCTCTCTAATTAGGCGGGTAAGGCGGCCGCCGAAGGCCTCGCACTTAAAGGGGCCTCGCATCCTTCCCAATAATTTTTTTTTTTTATGATGAGATCATGAATTACTACTATGCCAGGTCACCGGCGGCGGCGGCCGCATCCACAAGACCGACTCCGCAACATTGCCGGCGTTAGCTAGACTCGCTGTACAGCATGATTACTCCAGCCAGGCCCCGCACGGCACTCACATCGGTTTCTTCTGGGCTGCTGGCTGTCTCTGCCTCTTGCTCCTCCATTCGACCAATCATGGTCCTGGATAGCGCTGACGTCACGACGTGATGTCACGCAACTCCTCCCCTGCATTCTCCCGGGCGGCTTCGGTACCATGAGGAGAAGAAGAGAAGAGCAGATCAACAAGACAATAGAAAGGTAAGGACTGGAGCTGGAGGACAGTGAGTGACTGACCACAAAACAACAAGTCCTGTCCAAGAGGCAGCCAGCTTGCCGCCAGAAGTGACGACTGAGTCCTGAATATTAAGTACATACCATTCCTTGAAAAGTCTGTTTATTAATATGGGATGGGAAACACTCTATTCAATTGAAAAAATGAGATAAAAAAATAATAAAGTGCTCAGTGCTTCTGCAGCTGCTTCATGCTTCTTATGACAACCAAATGGTATGGTTTCTTTATATAAGTATTTTATATCCAGGCAGTGCATCCACTCAGTACTCCCCTATGGAGATCTCCTTTTTTATACCCATGGGGGGAGCTATGTAAGAGGCACTGTGACCCAAGGACTCGAGAGCCATGTTTATGCCACAGTCTTATCTTCAGCAGAAGTTCTGCGAGTCCTTGGGTCACAGTGCCTCTTACATAGCTCCCCCCATGGGTATAAAAAAGGAGATCTCCATAGTGAGGTACCTTCCAGTTATTTTATTCAAAGATCAGCTTCCCCTCTGCCCTAGCAAATGGGTGCGTGCGCTCCTGCAAAGCGACATCTGGGCACATCATTTTGCGGGAATCTGCCAACCTGCAGTATATGTTTTGGTTGCTGGTCAGCAAGTGGTAAAAGATAGGGGGGAAAAGAGAAACCCCGTCTGATATATTTTATTTTTATATATATATATATTTACACACACACACAGAGTTTGGTCAAAAATATGGTACACTTCATGAATCGCAGGTGTCAAAATGACGACATGTTTTGCATTCAAAGCAGAAGTGATGTAACAGGGGACGGTAGGTGGCATTACATATTCTCCAAATATACAAAGAATACTGGACACACCAAACTGGATTAACCACTTTACCACCGGAGGATTTTGCTGTCTTACGTCCAGGCCACTTTTTGCGATTCGGCACTGTACGAATTTAACTGACAATTGCGCGGTCATGCAACGCCATACCCAAACGAAATTTACGTCCTTTTTTCCCATAAACAGAGCTTTCTTTTGGTGGTATTTGATCACCTGTGCGCTTTTCATTTTTTGCAATATTAATTAAAAAATGCGACAATTTTGAAAAAATAACAATATTTTTATACTTTGACAGTTAAAAAATATCCAATATATTACATTTTTGTCATATATTTAGGCCAAAATGTATTTAGCTACATTTCTTTTGCTATTTCGGCACTGCATTACTTTAACTGGCTATTGCAGCTCTTGCAGTTGCAGCGGTATACTCAAATACAATATATCACACTAATAGAGCTTTTCTTCTGGTGTTAAAAATGTGTTAATCCAATGAAAAAAAAATAGAATGTCTTCATTAAATTGGGCCAAAATGTATTCTGCTACATGTTTTTGATTAAAAAAAAAATCCCAATAAGTGTAGATTGATTGGTTTGTATGAAAGTTATCACGTCTACAAACTATGATATATACACTGTTCAAAAAAAAATAAAGGAACACTTTTTTAATCAGAGTATAACAATCAAGTCAATTAAACTCCTGGGATATTTATCTGGTCAGTAAAATGGCAGAGGGGGTTGTTTATTAGTTTCAGCTGCTTTGGTGTTCATGAAATTAACAGCAGGGGCACTAGATGGGCAACAGTTGACCTCCAAAACAGGAATGGTTTTACAGGTGGAGGACACTGAATTTTTTCCCCCTTCTCATCTTTTCTGACTGTTTGTCACTAGTTTTACATTTGGCTAGGGTCAGTGTCACTACTGGTAGCATGAGGCGATACCTGGGCCCTATAGAGCAGGGATCCTCTAACTATGGCCCTCCAGCTGTTGCGGAACAACACATCCCATGAGGCATTGCAAAACTCTGACATTCGCAGACATGAAAAGGCATGATGGGAATTGTAGTTTCTGAACAACTGGAGGGCCGTATTTTGAAGACCCCTGCTATAGAGGTTGCACAGGCAGTCCAACTCCTCCAGGATGACTCATCAATATGTCTCATTGCCACAAGGTTTGCTGTGTCTCCCAGCACAGTCTCAGGAGCATGGAGGAAATTCCAGGAGACAGGCAGTTATTTTAGAAAAGCTGGACAGAGCCATAGAAGGTCCTTAACCCATCAGCAGGATTGGTATCTGCTCCTTTATGCAAGGAGGAACAGGATAAAAACTGCCAGAGCCCTACAAAATGACCTCCAGCAGGACACTGATGTCAATGTCTGACTAAACAATCAGAAACAGACTTTAGGATGGTGGATATATTATTTTTATTATATTTTATTATAATATATATTCATATATTGTTAATATATTAATATAACACAGGGCTCGACTAGAATTAGCGACCTGGCGCCTGGGGTTTTATCGCGCAAGGGGGGCCTCATATTTTAATTTCGCCTAAGGCCTCAAAAAGTCTAGAGCCGCCTCTGATTAGAGCATTTACAGTGTTAGAAAAACTTGTAGCCAATCAGAATATTAAAGAATTCTCAGGGCTGGATGACCCAAGAACCAATCAGAGCTATAGAATTTTGAGTAGACTAAACCAATCTGTGACCAATGGGAACATTGGAATATTCACAGGACTGGACCAACTTGTAGCCAAAGAGAGCATTAGAAAGTTTAGAGGACTGGACCAGCCCATCGTCAATAAGGGCAATAGAATACAGGATTTGCAGGACTAAACTAACCCATTTAAAACATTAGAACACTCAAAATACTTAGCTGACTTGTAGCCAACCAGTGCATTAGATCAGGGGTCTCCAAACTTTTTAAACAAAGGGCCAGTTTACTGTCCTTCAGACTGTGTGGGGGTGCCTGAGACCAGCAGGAGCAGAAAAAGGCCTGGTATCAGTGTGAGTAAACAATGTCCCATCATTGGTGTCAGTGGTAGCAATAGTGCCCTCTCATTGGTGTCATTGGGAGGAATTGCGCCCCATTATTGGTGTCATTGGGAGGAATTGCGCCCCATTATGGGTGTCATTGGGAGGAATTGTGCTGCATTGTTGGTGTCATTGTGTGGGGAGGTGCAGCGTGGTGTGTTAATGCAGAATCCAGTCTCAAATGTGTATAGCCTCTGTCTGGAGGGGAGGAATGCGGCCTGGCCAGTCCATACCCAAATGGGAAGATTTCCAGGAAGGATGGTGTGTACCTATTCTTTCCCTACTTATCTAGAACCTCTCTCTGCCGCTAATCACTGTCCCTGTCACACGGGTGACCTGTCCCTACACTATCCACATGCAAAATGCACGCCAAACCTTGGAGCCACGGCGTAAATAGGCTCTGTCTGACCCAAGATGGCTGCTAGAGTCACATGGGGTGGCAGCATCCAATTGGATAGCTTCCCCAGTGACCTAGGAAACCATAAAGAAACAATGTTCCTCTTGACTTCCTCCCCCCCTGCAATACCAATGCTCCAGGGGTTGAGCGCCCTCAGCAGTGGAGAAAGTAGACTGCATCTGCCTACACTTGGGAAGAATTATGCCCCTTCCTTGGTTTCAGAATGAGGACATATGTCCAATTGTTGATGTTATTGGGAGGACACATGCCCAATTGTTGGTGTATAAAACCAGACAAAAACATATAGACAAGTGGCGCAAGCTATTAGCATTACATAAAACAATAGTCCATATAGTAGCACATGGAGGCTACGATAAAGTCTTTAGGTGAAATCAGGAAACAGTCTGTGTACTCAGGGCCAGCCTATTATGACTTGAGAAAGGAGCGCACGCTGGTACCCCACCACAGTGCGCATGCTCGGAAACGCATCGTCATCACGCCCGAAGATCCTGTGGACGAGCATCACGGTCACCCTGTGTTCAATCCTGCGGTTCAAGCCTCAGTCTCACAGCTGTGACACACTCCATTTCCTGCCGGACAGGAACAGGAAGAGAAGAGATGACCACAGACTCCCAGCGGTGACCCTCAGCCCCAGGCCTCCACACGGACACCGGAAGGACCCATCTTGTCTACTAACACTTACTTTGATGTAAGTTGTTACTATTGTTTGCTAAATTAAAACTGCAGTCTTAAGTGGATGAAATAGTGCCCCAAGGGCCGAATAAAAGCAAGCAAAGGCCCCCATCTAGCCCCTGGGCCATAGTTTGAAGACCACTGCATTAGAGCTATCACAAGACTAAAGTGACCTGTGACCAATGAGAACACTGGAGTATTTTTTTGGACTAGAACAACCTGTAGACAAACAGACCCTTAGAACTTTTATAGGACTAGACCAACCTATAGTCCATATAGACATTGGTATACTCATAGTTCCAAACCAGCCTGTAGCCAATCAGAGCATTAGAACATTAACCACTTAAGCCCCGGAAGATTTTTCCCCCCTTGCTGACCAGGGCCTATTTTGCAATTCGGCACTGTGTGACTTTAATGGACAATTGCGCGGTCGTGCGATGCTGTACCCAAATGAAATTGACATCCTTTTTTTCCCACAAACAGAGCTTTCTTTTGGTGGTATTTGATCACCTGTGCGATTTTTTGATCATGCGCTATAAACAAAAAAAGAGCGACAATTTTGCAAAAATAACAATATTTTTCACATTTTTTTTTATATGAAATTCCCCCCAAAAAAATGTAAAAATCAAATTTTTTTAACATTTTAGGCCAATTTGTTTTCTGCTACAAATGTTTGGTAAAAAAAAATCGCAAAAAGCGTATTTTGATTGGTTTGCGCAAAAGTTATTGCGTTTACTAACTAAGGGAAAGATTTTTGTCATTTTTGTTGTTTTTTTTTTTTAACGAGTAATGGCAGCGATCTGCAATTTTTTTTGCGGTACTGCGACATTGCGGCGGACAGATCGGACCCTTGACTGACATTTTTGACACTTTTGGGGGTACCAGTGACATTACTACAGTAATCAGTGATACACATATGCACTGTTACTGTAAAAATGACACTGGCAGTGAAGGGGTTAACTTTATTTGAGAAGGAGGGGTTAAGTGTGTCCCTAGGGGTGTGCTTCTTACTGTTATTGGATGTGGCTGTGTGTGTAACTGCAGAGAAATACGATCCTGCATAGCAGGACCGTATGATCTCTGCACTTACACAGGGGAGAATGACAGGCGGCTTTGTTTACATTAGCCGCCTGCCTTTCCCCCGCTGTACCAGAGGATCGCGAGTGAGCGGCGGACATCGGGTCCGCCGCTCACACGCGCGGGGGGGTCCGTGAATGAGCGGGGGTGGGAGCGCGCCTCCAGCGGCGCACGCTCGCCTCGTAGAGCCTCACAGGCTTGCGACGTAGTACTACGTCACTTTGCCTGTGAGGGGCTGACTGCCGACGTGCGGCGGTCGGCAAATTGTTAACAGAACTTGACTAACCTGCAGCCAATTAGAAAATTGCAACTGCTCTAATAAAATAATGTTTTATGAAAATCTGATTGACAGACAATATTATTGGCAGAACAAGACTGGCAAGTACAAAAGCAACATTGTTTCCATTCCCACCTTGACGTAGGTGCTCCTTACGGTAAACACTGTCACTGTTATAATGCCAGTTCTGTGACATATTTACACCAGTGACTGAATCCAGACTGATACAGTTAGTGATTAGTGGCACAGAGAATAAACTACATCGCAGTGTTTAGACTAGGTGAGGCATGAATAATGCTCCGGCCGTGCGTGCTCTGCGTTTTATACCTTTGATGTCAAACCCGTCTTCTTTCTTTAATCTATGGATTCTCCTTCTCCGTTTTAGGGCAATGCGCCAGGGCACTCTCGGAGTTCAGACTCTTCTAATCTTTTTCTTGGGGGACGACCAAACATCCAACAAAAGCGACTGAAAAGTGTTTGCCAAAAAAACTTTGCCTAATTGTTTTAACGTGAAGTTTTGGCTTGAACGCATCGCCTGATATCTCTATCTCACGGTATTGTCAAAACTCGCTTTGAGCTATCTGCTTCGGAATTTGGAGATTTTTATTCTTGTCTTCGACATTATTTATTAAATAATGTGTGGAGTTATTGGAGTCAGACATGAGCACGTTTTATGTTATTCTACAGTATGTTGGGTTTAAAGAAATCAAGGGGCGCTCCCAGCAATCCAATAAAACTAATTTTTGGCTAGTTGTGGTCACCGTGGATCTGTAAAATCTTTTTTCTTTCCCTATACAGCCTGTTTCCGTTTCTCTAGATGTCCCCCAAACTTTTTTTAGCCCTCAAGAACATAAAACACAATTTTATTGAGCCTGTAATTGTGTCACTTCCGGCACCTCCCTGAACTCAGGGTGTTGCTGAAATGCCTCCCCTACCCTCTTTCTGCACCTGAAATCTGAAGCTAATTTTTTTTTTTTTTCTTTGGCCAGATGACTGCATTTTAACAAAAATGTCAAAATTTTGTGATCTTGGGAACAGTTGAACTGGTTTAACCTCTCTGGTTGTGTTTCTCTCTGTGTCCCATTAGGGAGATTTCCTTTCAATACTGACCCTGGAGACACCACAGGAAGTTAGGGGAAATCTCTCCGAACCCCATCTAATACTGGCCAAAATCTCTCTAAATCCCAGATCCCATCTGAAACTGGCCATATATGATTTAAATTGCATGTGCTTTCTGCTAAATCAGTCAAAATCGAGCCACAGGTATATCACTTTAAGTTAACTATTATAACATTCTTAAATAATAGCCGCAATTGACCACTACAGGTAGTTCATCATAATTAACTGTTCCTCCAGAGGTTGAATTTTCTTGGTGTCTATTAAAGGTTCTTTGCAGTACAAACTCAAAACCTCTCCAAAGTCCTCCAGCTTCTGGCACACATGTTGTTCCTTTGTCTCCCAGAACAACTCTGTGCTTTGTCTGACCACATGCCTGTTAAAAGTCCTCTCCTCCCCCTAGCTTCCTCTACCTCATATCCTGTAAAGAACTTCCTCTGCTTGGCTCATAAACCAGGCCGACTGGTTAATTTGCATATTAATAGGGAGAGCCTAGCTTCTTAAAAACAGCACAAGGTCCTAAAATCTAACTCCATATTAATACTATAAAATCACTACAAAAAGCCATGGAAACACATAGGGGTTGCTTGAAAAGTGGCAGATTGATCACCTGCCTATACTGACCCACAATGTAGGGGGTCATTTCTACACTGATCATCAATTTAAAAGGTCATTTCTACACAGACCACCAATGTAAGAGGTCACTTCTATATTGGCCCTTAACCACTTTACCACCGGAGGATTTAGCTGTCTTACGTCCAGGCCACTTTTTGCGATTCGGCGCTGTGAGACTTTAATTGACAATTGCGCGGTCGTGCGACGCCATACCCAAACGAAATTTACGTCCTTTTTTTCCCACAAACAGAGCTTTCTTTTGGTGGTATTTGATCACCTGTGCGATTTTTACTTTTTGCGCTATAAACAAAAAAAGAGCGTTTATTTTGAAAAAATAACAATATTTTTAACATTTTTTTATATGAAATTCCCCCCAAAAAAGATGTAAAAGCCAATTTTTTTTTACATTTTTGGCTAATTTGTTTTCTGCTACCCATGTTTGGTAAAAAAAAATCACAATAAGCGTATTTTGATTGGTTTGCGCAAAAGTTATTGCGTTTACTAACAAAGGGAAAGATTTCTGTCATTTTTGGTGTTTTTTTTTTAACGCGTAATGGCGGCGATCTGCGATTTTTTTTGCGGTACTGCGACATTGCGGCGGACAGATCGGACCCTTGACTGACATTTTTGACACTTTTTGGGGTACCAGTGACATTACTGCAGTAATCAGTGCTATAAATATGCACTGTTACTGTAAAAATGATACTGGCAGGGAAGGGGTTAATTTTATTGGAGAGGGAGGGGTTAATGTATGCCTGGTGCTTACTGACGTGTGGGGGGGGAGGTGACTATGTGACAGAAGGACAGATCGGATGTCCAGCTATGCTGAACACTCCGATCTGTCACTCCCTGTCACTTGGGAGATCCGCCCGCTTGTGTTTACACAGGCGGGCGGATCTCCACACTAGATCCCCGACGATCCGGGATGAGCGGCGGCGATCGCCGCTGCTCTTCCCCTGGCCCGACTCCCGCTGTGACCAAAAACAGCGGGAGCGAGCCTTCGGCAGCGCGCAAGCGCCGCCCAGAAGGGGGAGTGTCTGACGACGTAGTACTACGTCGTCAGACGATAACGAGCCACTCTGCCGCAGTAATATTACTGTGGGCGGAGGTAAAGTGGTTAATGTAAGGGGTCACTTCTTTAATGACAACCAGTGTAAGGGGTCACTTCTACAATGACCCTCAATGTAAGGGGTCACTTCTACAATTACCCTCAATGTAAGGGGATATGTCTACACTGACCAGCAATGTAAGGGGTCCCTTCTAAACAAACCACCAATATAAGGGGTCACTAAAATCTTTACTGTCCATTATTATGTTTTTCATTTTATGAATTTTAAGAAAACCTGACAATTTCTTCTTTTTTTTTTTAATTCTTCACAACCCTTTGGTCACAATTATATACCATGACTTTGTTGATCTTATCATTTTAGTATTGGTTACCTGAGACCTGAAAAGTTTTGCAAGGCTTGCCCCATGTTAAACAATATGCACACAGATGTTTTTGGTCGCTGTGCATCAAATTACAGAGGTTTTGGGCAACAAGCTGAAATACTGGGTGGCTGTACATGGCTGGACGCTGTACTGATTTAGACCAGGGGTGCATGCCCGATATACCAAAATAATGTGTTTCCGAGCATATATCCCTGAATGCATATGGCCCTAAAATGTGAGTATTGATGCGTATTTCACGCTATTATAGGTTTTGTTGGCAGTAGGGCTGGATGCTGCACCAGTGCCTCCTGGGACCCCAAAAACTTGCACATGGGCCAAACCACCCATGTACATGGAGCCTTAGGAAGGTTGGGAAAGGCGACTCTAATGAGTACTATGTGCTGGAACACCATGCCATGGCAGGGATCAAGAACACATTTCAAATATATGTTTCTGGGAAATCAAATATCTGCCAGAAGCAAGGGCCCACAGAGGACAGCTAGATGAGAGGAGTCCAAGGATAACTGTGGGAAAAATACTAAATTAGGGTTAAAGTATAAATAGATATTCAGTAAGGCATTGTAGTAACAAACTCCATGTTTATAGTTTCACCTTCTATTCCATATTGTAGCAGTTATGCAGTGTATCTAAACATGACTATGCAGTCCAATTAGGAACAAGAGTTTGACCACCTTTCACTTTGTAATCTAACACTTGGGTGAATCTAAGATGGAAAAGGACCTGGGGGTACTAGTGGACAACAGGCTTGGCAGTGGCATGCAATGCCAATAAAATACTGGCATGTATAAAAAAGGGGATTCGCTCCAGAAATAATTATCCCACTCTACAAGGCTCTGGTCCGGCCACATCTGGAGTATTCCGTCCAGTTCTGGGCACCGGTCCTCAGGAAGGATGTGCTGTAACTGGAGAGAGTCCAGAGAAGGGCAACAAAAATAATTAGGGGAATGGAGGACCTCAGCTATGAGGAAAGACTACAAGCATTGAACTTATTCTCTCTGGAGAAGAGACGCTTGAGGGGGGGATATGATATCAATGTACAAATACTGTACTGATGACCATAGCATAAGGAACAAACTTTTCAGAGAAGGGGAATACAATAAGACACGTGGCCACTCACTAAAACTAGAGGAAAAACGGTTTAACCTTAAAATACGGAAGGGGTTCTTCACTGTCAGAGCAGTAAGGATGTGGAATTCTCTTCCACAAGCAGTCGTATCAGCAGGGAGCATCGATAGTTTCAAAAAACTATTAGATGGGCACCTTAAAGACCACAACATAAAGGGGTATACAATGTACGGTTAGCAGCAAACACACACACACATCATAGGTTGAACACACAAACTATGTAACTATGTAACACAGAATTTCTGAACCATGGTGCCATGTTTCCCTGGGGTACCATCTGGCTTTTTCATGGGCCATCAAAAATTGATTAAAATTCCAAAACATTGATCTTAGCCGGATGAATATCATGGAACATGGTCAAGTAATGCCATCAACTGAATATATTCATGTACATATGTAGTCAATGACGTCAGCCAGCATCTCCAGCACCTTTGAATACATTCAGCTGCCAACCAGGGAAATGTCAATGATCGTAAACCATCAAGAACAGATCATTTATGGATTTACATCATGGGACATTTTAATTAAGGACTTTGTCATGGCGTGTGTTTATTTACTTTGTAACTTTTTGTGTATGAATAAGTAACCCGGGGGCTTACTCATTCACATAGGGGGAATGGTGGGATATCTGGAGGCCCCATATTTTGAAGGGGGCTTTTGGATTTCAACAAGTTCTCCCCATCAGGCCCCACGTTCACCGAGCCAGGGATATAGAGATGAAGCCCCTTACCTCATCAACATAAGGACAAGGTGCCTTGCTAGTGGAGACCCCATTGGCAAGGCACCCTCCCCATCAGCGGCTGACTGGCAACTTTCAACCCAGGGGACGGTACAAACCAGAGGCCCACGGTGCAGCGACTCTGCCCCCCTTCCACTCTCCCTCTTCCCAGCCTCCACCTGACCCCCATTGCAGACTGAAGCCCTGCTCCAGGTACTCTCTACTCACAGGCTGAACCTGGGTTTCCAACCTGACCAGCAGGGGGTGGTTGGGGGGAGCTGGAACAGCTCGGTTGGGGCTTGCCAAGGGAGAATAGTCTCAAGTTGGGCATGGAACCAGCCTCCGCTCAGACACAGTTTACACCATCCATGCTGGTGGGAGGCCTGCGCTCTGTCCTTGTCTTCATCCTGTACTCAGTGGGTCAGTGGCAGAGACTTTTTACTTCTCTTCACCAGGAATCCTTTAGGCGTGTCTGTGGCAGAAGCAGTGCAGCCTTTTTACAGGACATCAGAGCGGCCCAGGGGGCACTTACCCCCCTTCCCGCTGGCTTAATCCTCCCCTGCTCCCCATATTGAGGGATTGTGGCCTGGTATGGTTCAGATTGGGGGGTAGGTGCACTCTCATTTCCCCCACTCCTGTCCTGGTTAATCAGGCTGCATACTCAGATAAGGGTCTGGTATAGATTTTGTGGGGAATTCCATATCCTTTCTTTTTTATGGAGTCTCCCCCTCCTTACATTTATTACATTTTAAACTAAGGTGCCTCAAGATTTTGCATAGTTGATAAGAAATAAAAAACAAAGAAGAAAAAAAAAAGCAAAAGTATGGTATTTCAACTGGGCTTTCCAACTCAGCATACCACAATGTGTTTTGTGAAAAGGAGCAATTGCGTGATTGCATTGTTCCCAGGGCCTGGCACCCCCAAGATCTACTAATATTAACACAAAAAAGCCATTACACACAATGCCATTCAAGCCAACAGCAAACCCTCCTCTTGACCACAGAAAGCCTTGCTTGGGAGTTTGCCTTCAGCTTTTTATATCTTTTGGTGCATCAACTGATGCATCTCCATCCATTATCTGGAACAGAGTTCACCTCTAAAACCATCTTTTCCTTGTTTAAAGATCATTTGTCTACATCCGACGAAGCACAAAACAGAACAAAAGAGCCATTCCCCTTTAAGAATATCTAAGCATCCAAGAATAGTTTATATTCACTAAAGTGTTCCTTGTGTGAGACAAAGTAGAACCATATGTCCCCGATGTTTCGTAACCAGCACTGTGCACAGAAAAAGATGTTTCTCTATAAAATAAATCAACTTATAAATCAAACTTCTGCCAGTTTATCCCTTATACAAAAAAAAAATCATTGGCCTCTCAAAAAAAAAGAAAAAGCCCAAAACTTTACCAATAATCATTAAAATATGTTAAATACAAAAAAGAAGGCATTTGTCCAATTAACTGAAACATATTTCTAAACCATTTATAATAATTTATAATTTTTCTCATATTTCCAATATGAAATTACTGGAATGAGGCTGATTTATTGAAATAATAAAGGACAGAGATAAACCATGGGGTATGTTAGGATTGCGTGCCCACATGTGTATGGGAACCGTTCCGCACATGTGCAATTACAATCCATGTAGCTGTTCACACACTGATGTTTATTGCATACAGTAGGTTCATAGATTGCCGCCTGTGTTGGCGTTCAAATAGTGTTTCCTTTATTCCTTTTGTTCTCATAAGAGGCATTGCAGAATGTGCACTTCAAAACAATAATGTAACGGCCTCGTCATGCAATTAAACATAGCTCACTAAGCAATGAAGCCCTCCTTTGTATCAAAAAGTTTGGATATGTACAGGTATTTATCATTGGACCATCATTCCAAGTTCCAAGAACTATCACATGCAACCTTTCTCTGACTGATACATGAACTCTCAAAGAGACTTGCATGCCCTTATTATGCATTCACTGGTTAAACATTCCCATAGACACACTCCTAAACCTTGTGGACGACCTTCCCTTAACCACTTTACCACTGGAGGATTTTGCTGTCTTACGTCCAGGCCACTTTTTGCGATTCGGCGCTGTGCGACTTTAACTGACAATTGCGCGGTCGTGCGACGCTGTACCCAAACAAAATTTACGTCCTTTTTTTCCCACAAACAGAGCTTTCTTTTGGTGGTATTTGATCACCTGTGCGATTTTTACTTTTTTGCGCTATAAACAAAAAAAAGCGTTTATTTCGAAAAAATAACAATATTTTTAACATTTTTTATATGAAATTCCCCCCCAAAAAAATGTAAAAATCAAAAAGTTTTTAAATTTTTGGCCAATTTGTTTTCTGCTACCTATGTTTGGTAAAATAAATCACAATAAGCGTATTTTGATTGGTTTGCGCAAAAGTTATTGCGTTTACTAACTAAGGGAAAGATTTCTGTCGTTTTTGGTGGGTTTTTTTTAACGCGTAATGGCGGCGATCTGCGATTTTTTTTGCGGGACTGCGACATTGCGGCGGACAGATCGGACCCTTGACTGACATTTTTGAAACTTTTGGGGGTACCAGTGACATTACTGCAGTAATCAGTGCTATAAATATGCACTGTTACTGTAAAAATGACACTGGCAGGGAAGGGGTTAATTTTATTGGAGAGGGAGGGGTTAATGTATGCCTGGTGCTTACTAATGTGTGTGGGGGGAGGTGACTGAGTGACACAGGGACAGATCACATGTTCAGCTATGCTGAACCCTGCCATCTGTCACCCCTTGTCACTTAGGAGATCCGCCCGCTCTGTTTACACAAGCGGGCGGATCTCCAAACTCGATTCCCCCGACGATCGGGGAAGAGCGGCGGCGATCGCCGCCGCTCCTCCCCTGGCCCGACTCCCCCTGTGACTAAAAAACAATAGGAGCGCTCCTCCAGCGGCGCGTGAGCGCCGCCTACAGCGGGAGGAGTCCAGCGACGTAGGTCTACATCGCTGGATGGAATTGAGCCACTTTGCCGCAGTACAGTCAACGTGACCGGTCGGCAAGTGGTTAAGAGTTAAAGCTGTTTTAAGGGTGGGCCAACTCAATATTGATTCCAACGGACTAAGACTGGGATGCCATTAAAGTTTATGTGCGTGTAAAGGCAGACGTCCCAATATTTTTGGTAATATAGTGTATCTATGCACCCACAGTCCACTTTATTAGGTACACCTTGCTAGTAGCGGGTTGGACCCCCTTTTGCCTTCATTCTTCATGGCATAGATTCAACAAGGTGTTGAAAACATTCCTCAGAGATTTTGCTCCATAGTGACATGATAACATCACGCAGTTGCTGCAGATTTGTCGGCTGCACATCCATGATGTCAATCTTCCGTTCCACCACATCCCAAAGATGCTCTATTGGATGAGATATGGTGAGTGTGGAGGCCATTGGAGGACAGTGACCTCATTGTCATGGTGAAGAAACCAGTGGTGAGATGATTGGAGCTTTGTGACATGGTGCATTATCCTGCTGGAAGGAGCCATCAGAAGATGGGGACACTGTAGTGATAAAGGGATGGACATGGTCAGCAACAATACTCAGGTAGGTTGTGGAGGTTGAAAGGGGTGGTTAAATCTGTAATACTAGATGTTCAGAGCCACCATCAGAAGTCAAGAGTCCCCTACCCTCCTTACATTACAGTGCACCCTCCCCCAAAACCCCCCCCCCCACCCACTCCACTTACCTTGTGCTGCCGGGAAGAAGCTGGGGTGGAGCTTGGAGCATAAAGTACAGGGTCTGGAGGAGGACCCGAGGAAGGCAGGAGCCAGCTCCCAGAGTCTGCTGAATGCTGAGACTGGGGAGGCGGAGACAAAGTAGTGCTGTGGCTGCACAGATAGGCGCAGGACCTGGCAGAGGAGTTCTGTGCTCCTCTCTGCTGCCGACTGCTGAGACAAGGTGGGGACAGAGATGAGGGGGTACCACAGTTGCAGGAGAGGTGCGAGGGCCACATGAAATGTCCTGGAGGGCCAGATTTGGCCCGCAGGCCTTGTGTTTGACACATGTCACTGAGGTACGTATATACGTATAATCAGCTCAGTGTTCAACTTGGAGAGTAAGTTGAGTATCAGGAGGCTGGAGTGTCTGCAATGCAGGTGTGTGCAGCAAGCCAGGTGGAGTCAGTGGACAGCTCCTCGAGCCCTCAGACTCTCCCTGTATGCTCCCTGTCCCTTCCCTTGGCCCTGAGCCATGCTGCAGCCTGGAGAAGATGGAGGCATTGGATGGAGGTGGGTGGAGCCAATTCTAGATGCGGAGATGGAATTAAAATCCTCCTCTGCTCTGAATGCTGGGGCCTCGCTCTCTCCTGGCTGTCACGTGATGACGGTGACGACACTGGTTGCTAGACACCAGGCGGCAGGCCATACTAGCAACCAGTGCGGCGGGCCAGGCAATTTGTGTTACCTAGCAGTTCAACAGGTGTACCTGATAAAGTGGCTGGTAAGTGTAAATACTGTATAGATATATATATAGTTATAGTATCTCACAAAAGGGAATACACCCCTCACATTTTGTAAATATTTTATTCTATCTTTTCATGTGACAACACTGAAGAAATGACACTTTGCTACAATGTAAAGTAGTGAGTGTACAGCTTGTATAACAGTGTAAATTTGCTGTCCCCTCAAAATAACTCAACACACAGCCATTAATGTCTAAACCGCTGGCAACAAAAGTGAGTACACCGCTATGGATTACTTGAACCATGACCTGTGGTCTGATGAGACCAAGATACATTTATTTGGCTCAGATGGTGTCAAACGTGTGTGGCAGCAACCAGGTGAGGAGTACATAGACAAGTGTGGGAGTGTAATGGTCTGGGGCTGCATGAGTGCTGCTGGCACTGGGGAGCTACAGTTCATTGAGGGAACCATGAATGCCAACATGTACTGTGACATACTGAAGTAGAGCATGATCCCCTCCCATCGGAGACTGGGCGGCAGGGCAGTATTCCAACATGATAACGACCCCAAACACACCTCCAAGACAACCACTGCCTTGCTAAAGCTGAGGGTAAAGGCGATGTCTCCAGACCTAAACCCTATTGAGCATCTGTGGGGCATCTTCAAACGGAAGGTGGAGGAGCGCAAGGTCTCTAACATCCACCAGCTCTGTGATGTCATCATGGAGGAGTGGAAGAGGACTCCAGTGGCAACCTGTGAAGCTCTGGTGAACTCCATGCCCAAGAGGGTTAAGGCAGTGCTGGCGAATAATGGTGGCCACACAAAATATTGACACTTTGGGCCCAATTTGGACATTTTCACTTAGGGGTGTACTCACTTTGGTTGTCAGCAGTTTAGACATTAATGGTTGTGTGTTGAGTTATTTTGAGGGGACAGCAAATTTACACTGTTATAGAAGCTGTACACTCACTACTTTACATTGTAGCAAAGTGTCATTTCTTCAGTGTTGTCACATGAAAAGATAGAATAAAATATTTACAAAAATGTGAGGGGTGTACTCAGTTTTGTGAGATACTGTATATATTATAGTATATAACATTTTTTTTTTATACAAAAGTGAAATTCCCTTTTATTGGTAGACACCATCAGTGAATGATATGACAAAGTATGGCCAAGTTCCATCAAAAACCGTGTGCACATGTACCTAGAAGAGTTGATGCTGGTTTGAAGGCGAAGGGCGGTCACACCAAATATTGATTGGATTTTTCTTCTGTTTGCATTTTGTAAGTTGATAAAAATTAACAATTAAAATATAAATTTTTGAAAGCATTCTTACTTTACATAATTTCTTCATACCTGCCTAAGACGTTTGCACAGTACTGTATATGATTGCCACAACATCGATGACTATCCGGAAAGCTCCATAGTTACAGAAGACAATTCTCACACTTACAGGAACATCACAATGATGGGACTAATGATCTCATTGTTTTCATAGTGAAGCTGAGAACCGTTCTTCATCCTAATTCAGAAAGTCTGGGTCTGGAAATGACCTTCCCGTGTAATTATGATGTCAGTAATACACCGAGTGAACGAGCGTCTCCTGGAGATCTCCAGTCATCCTCATCACACCATACACCAGGACCTGAGCAAACATCACCAGGGGAGCAATCAGATCAGGCTGGATAAATACTCAGTGCTGATGAAACTCTAATATGAGATTACTTCACCATAGGGCACACATGGAACTATGTGATCACTCAGAAAATGATGCTGAATAATTGAGGTCAAAGGTCACTTCAATAATAAAAAGGAATCATTTTCCATCTTCCGAATCTTAGCAACATGTATTTTGTTGTTTCTGTTGGTAAAGATTTCACTAAAAAAGTTAAATGGATAAATCTGAACTCAGTGATGTCAACCAGTATCTAGTGAATGGATAGGCTGCATTCTCAGTGATGTCACCGGCTACTAGTGAATAGATAGGCTCCATTCTCAGTGATGTCACTGGTCTCTAGTGAATGGATAGGCTGCATTCTCAGTGATGTCACCGGTCTCTAGTGAATGGAAAGGCTGCATTCTCAGTGATGTCATCGGTCTCTAGTGAATGGATAGGCTGCCTTCTCAGCGATGTCACCAGTCTCTAGTGAATGGATAGGCTGCATTCTCAGTGATGTCACTGGTCTCTAGTGAATGGATAGGCTGCATTCTCAGTGATGTCACCGGCTACTAGTGAATGGATAGGCTGCATCCTCAGTGATGTCACCAGTCTCTAGTGAATGGATAGGCTGCATTCTCAGTGATGTCACCGGTCTCTAGTGAATGGATAGGCTGCATTCTCAGTGATGTCACCGGTCTCTAGTGAATGGATAGGCTGCATTCTCAGTGATGTCACTGGTCTCTAGTGAATGGATAGGCTGCATTCTCAGTGATGTCACCGGTCTCTAGTGAATGGATAGGCTGCATTCTCAGTGATGTCACTGGTCTCTAGTGAATGGATAGGCTGCATTCTCAGTGATGTCACCGGTCTCTAGTGAATGGATAGGCTGCATTCTCAGTGATGTCACCAGTCTCTAGTGAATGGATAGACTGCATTCTCAGTGATGTCACTGGTCTCTAGTGAATGGATAGGCTGCATTCTCAGTGATGTCACCGGTCTCTAGTGAATGGATAGGCTGCATTCTCAGTGATGTCACTGGTCTCTAGTGAATGGATAGGCTGCATTCTCAGTGATGTCACCGGTCTCTAGTGAATGGAAAGGCTGCATTCTCAGTGATGTCATCGGTCTCTAGTGAATGGATAGGCTGCCTTCTCAGCGATGTCACCAGTCTCTAGTGAATGGATAGGCTGCATTCTCAGTGATGTCACCGGCCTCTAGTGAATGGATAGGCTGCATTCTCAGTGATGTCACCGGTCTCTAGTGAATGGAAAGGCTGCATTCTCAGTGATGTCATCGGTCTCTAGTGAATGGATAGGCTGCCTTCTCAGTGATGTCACCGGTCTCTAGTGAATGGATAGGCTGCCTTCTCAGTGATGTCACTGGTCTTTAGTGAATGGATAGGCTCAGTGGCTTAACTAGAACCTTTAGAGGCCCGGTGCAAGAAATAAAAAGGGCCCCCCTGACCCTGGCTGGGTCCCTTCTCTTCAGTTCCGGTGGCAGAACTCCAGGGCATGGTCACAAGTGCACTCTTTGTGACCCTGATATTTTCGCCACTGGTGTCAATAGTTTTATATTTTTGTTATTTTATTTTTTTTATACAATATTATTTTTTAAAACATTTTTAGGAGCCTCGTTGGAGGGCTTTGATGAGTTATTAGGGTTTTAAACAGATCTCTGATGGTCTACCTTTAAAAGAAGAAAGGAGATTGAGGACACAGCCCTTAATCTCTATCTCTGCAGCCTCAGCAGCACAGAATGAACGGACAGGATAAAGCTCTGTATAGAGCTTCCCGTTCATTCATAAAGGGAAGCATAGTAAACACAGATCAGTACAGATCACTGACTCTATTCATTCAGACAGGAAAGGGGCCCTACCCCATTCTCTACCTTCTGACCCATTCCCTGCAGGGAACCCAGCAGAGCTGCAGGGGACATTGGTGGGCCAGGAGAGAGCACAGGGTGGCCAGAAAAGTGCTTGGGGGGGGGCAGAAAAGCACACAGGGGGCAGCAGAAAGAAGCAGGATAGGATGAGTGGCGGCATATAGAGGGAACTGATCTCTTCATTTTTGTTCTGCATCTGCTGAATGCCTGCAGGAGGGACAGGAGGAGACGTTGGCATTCCACGGCTGCATGAGAAAAATGAAGAGATTGGTTCTTCTATATGCAGCCGCCCCTGCTGCAAGGTGTACAGGGGGCTGCACGGGCCCCCTGCAGCATGTGGCTGAGTCGCAATTGTGACCCTTGTGCCCCCTATAGGTATGCTGCTGGAAAAAAAAAATCTTGAGCGTCAATTTGCTGCCCCTCTCAAAGTTTCGCCTGGGTCCAATGGACCCAGCAGGACCCATGGTGGGGCCAGCCCTGCCCAGGCCGGTTCTTCTTTGCCATTCTTCAGGTCCCTGGTGCTGCCATCTAGCTTGTGGGAGGCCGGCTGTGACTTCCTTTGGCCTCACAACTGGCTTCCCACCCCCAGCCAGTGGGAGTGGGTACCTGCCAGAAATAGGTACTCGCTCCTAGAAAAAAAAAAAGGAGGAAAAGTGGAACTTCCATTTTTAGGTGAAGTTCCTCTTTAAGTAAAATAACGCAACCTCAAACTTATAGTTTTTGCATGTTTATGGAATCTTTCCATTCTTTTTTAAAATATAATTGAAATGTTCTGTGCTCTTGTTTTTTTTTCTTTGAAATATTTGTATCGTGGAAACATTTCCTTTTGGAACTGAAATGAAACCATGAAAGTCAACTTCCACGATCATTTCCTAGAAAAATATTCCTCTATATACATTTGTGCAGAATTTATGGCGGTCCCAATAAAAAGAATGTAGGTGATAGTTTTTATATGCTTGTTTTGTCTCTGGGGGGCCCTAAACTCACCCGTTTCCACCGGTGGAATAGAAGGGGATGATGGACTACTGCAGGAAGTCACAGGAAACTTAAACAAATAGTAATAGACCTCAAATTAAGCTTCTGTTTTCTGTGGCTTTTGCAGCCGGGTTTAGCCACTTCCATCGCTGTATCATTATAAAGTCAGAGTTCCGTGGCTGCTAATGAGCTGTCTTGAAGTTTGCATAAGATAGAAGTGAACTAATTTTAGGTTAATGTTTGTTATGGCACGATGCATATTTTTATGTAAACTACCAAACCCGAAAATCATGCGATGAAAAATGTAGGGATTACTCTGGAGTAAAGCTGGTTTAGAAGTTGACCCTTGCTCAATGGCCCCTTATAACTACCATGGCCTCCATCCTATTTCTCTGTTACAAAATCCCTCTAGTTTCCAACATTCTTCTGAATTTCATAAAATCTGAGATTACAAAAATGCAAAGTGTTCCCAGGCTTTACCTGGACCCTTTAACTTTAGCCTTGCCTACACATAATGGAGCATGAGAGGGAGGCTACACAGCATGGAATCATGTGAAAAGAGGTGGTACGTCCAATCTAAAGCTCTGTAAAAAAACCTGCTGAATCTGGCTCTGGTTTTTAAGATGCTAACCAGAACTGGGGTGCACCAATACGCAGGCTCAGAATCCCTGTGAGTAATCTGCATGGGCACATCAATGTGCGTAAGCGCAGACCAGCAAACACTTACAGATGTCCAATCCCAGAACTGGCACCAAACGCCCAATTTAAGAAAAAGAGTCATAACAGGTTATTGTTAGATGATCTTCAGCTATCCCCCTTTGTTCCTGTGTTTCCTGATTCCATGCCACCTGAATGACCTGTTGTTGGCTCAGCTTGTTTTTGGACTGCTCTCTGTTTGATTCCTGGTTGTGACCTCAGCTTGTTCATGTCATCCACCAAGGTGACCTACTTTTGTACTCATCTTGCTGGTCATCCTGCTGGTTGCAGGGAGCCTCTCTACTGCCATAGCTACTGGTCTCTGAGCGTGACCCCTGATCATGACACCACATCACAGTTGCTTACATGAGGATGACCCCGGCTCAGCTTCAAGACAAAGTCTCTTCTACCTACCTGTACATGGTCTTAGCATTCATTCCTTCCAGATCTGCCCTTCAGGTCCTACCCTGCATCGCTTAACACAAGTGCACAGATTGCTAGCAATGGTCCCTTCCAGGGGTATTGTTAAAACTCTTGTTTGCTGCCTGCACACCAACTCCACATGCATCTACCAGTCACCCGGATCCCAGCACCCGTGATACTTTGTGCCTTTCACACCTGTCTCCATATCCAGGCATGTTCAGACCAGAGATACAAGAGAAGCCCTCTTGTCACTTTGGCCTCCAACCAAGAATGTGACACTAGAGGAATATTAAAAAACTCAGATTAGTAGACTCAGGGGGAGAGACTTACTTAAACTGGAGCACTCAGAATCTGGTGCAGTTGTGCATGGTAGCCAATCAGCTTTTAACTTCAGCTTGTTCAATTAAGCTTTGACAATAAAACCTGGAAGCTGATTGGTTTCTATGCAGAGCTGCACCAGATTTTTTATGTTCCAGTTTTAGAAAATACCCCCCAGGGGGGTCTATGTTTCTAAGACAATCTGTCTATTTTTAAGGTAGCTGGCTAGATTGGCTGATTTTATCCCAACCTTCTCCCCCTCTCTGCTTTCATGGATGTTCACAAGAAGGTTCCACAGCACATATTTGGTGGTCATTCCTGAAGGCATGCAGGTTATTGGTCAGAGTCTATACCATTCTCTGTAACTTATTTCATGTTAACCTCAAAAGGGACCCATATGAAGCCCTTCTTGGCAAACCAATTGTTGGATTGCTTCACCCAGAACGGCTATTGGCTCTACATCTTTTTGCTGCAACTAAAGTAATCATTGCAAGGGCATGGAAAACCCCTACTCTTAGCTTTGAGGTGTCTAAAAACTGTATGAACAATGTCATGGTGAATGGCCATCCTCTCAAATACGCAAACCAAATCTCTTAGAGTTGGCAACCGTGGATTATATATAACCAGCCCTCTCGGTTTGACGCTCCTTTGGCACACACCCCCTAGACTCTTCCCCTCTTTTTTCTTTCTCCTCGTTCTCTTTTCTCCTATCAGGTTTCCTTTCCTTTTCCTTATTTTCCTTTCTTTTCTTCTGTCCGTTATGCTCCAAGGAATATATTCATGTGTCTATCAGCCCACCAGGTATTGTCCCGGCTGGGATAGTTATATTGATATTTTTTTTTTTCTATTTTATTTTTTTATTTATTTTTTTCTCACATTGCATTCTCCCTGATAGGGAGAATCTTGATTACAAAAGCTTTTGCTTAGATATGTTAGGTTCTATGCATGGACATTCTTGTCCTCAGGTATCATATGACCCCCATAGGATACCTCGGAAAGCTACTTTTGGACTTCCTTTCTTTCTTTGTTACATGGGACGTCACGCTTAGAACCTGCATAATCTTACTGCATATGTTTCCTTTTTACTATTATTTATTTTTATTTTATGCTTTACGTTTACTCATTATACAATGTAACCATCTAACTGCTGACCTGATATGTTGGAATAAATATTAATAAATTAATTTGTAAAAGAAAATTGCATGAACGTTGTGCAAAAATATTTTTAAATAAATCCATTAGTGAAACATAACCGCAAATCTTTAGCAAATCTTTTAAAGAACACACTTTAACCACTTCAGCTTCAGAAGGTTTTACCCCCTTCATGACCAGAGCACTTTTTGCAATTTGGCACTGCGCTGCTTTAACTGGTAATTGCATGGTCATGCAACGCTGTAGCCAAATGAAATTTGTGTCCTTTTTTTTCCCCCACAAATAGATCTTTCTTTTGGTAGTATTTGATCACCACTGGGATTTTTTTTTTTTTTGCGACATAAACAAAAAAAGACCGAAAATTTTGAAAAAAATGATATTTTCTACTTTTTGTTATAAAAAAATCCAATAAACTACATTTTGTCATATATTTAGGCCAAAATGTATTCAGCCACATGTCTTAGGTAAAAAAAAAAAAATTCAATAAGCTTGAATTTATTGGTTTTGGCAAAACTTTTTTTGGCTTCTCCCGAGTATGGAGCCTAGCTGTGTACGGGACCCCGAAAAACAATCACCGCCTTCAGAATTTCAAAGGGCGTAATTGCTCATTTCACTTCCTTACTACCTGTCACAGTTTCGGAGGCCCTGAAATGTCAAGATAGCAAAAAAAAAAAACAAATGACCCCATTTTGGAAAGTAGACACCTCAAGCTATTTGCTGAGAAGCATGTTGAGTCCATGGAATATTTTATATTTTTCCACAAGTTTTGGGAAAATTACAAAACTATTTTTTTTTTACACAAAGTTGTCTCTTAAATTATTTATTGTTCACACATGACATGGGTATATGTGAAATTACACCCGAACATACATTCTGCTGCTTCTCCTAAGTACAGGGATACCTCATGTGTCAGACTTTTTGGCAGTCTAGCCACATACAGGACCCTGAAAACCAATCCCCACCTTCAGGCTTTCTAAGGGCTTAAATTGCTTATTTCACTTCCTCACTACCTATTACAGTTTCGAAGGCCATGAAATGCCAAGAAAGCACAAATCCTCCCCCCCAAATGACCCCTTTTCTGACAGTTCACACCCCAAACTATTTGCTGAGGGGCATGGTGAGTATTTTGCAGATCTAATTTTTTGTCAAAAAGTTTTGAAAATTGAAAAAATAAAAGTACATTTTCCTTCTTCTTAATTTTCCAAAACAAATGAGAGCTGCAAAACACTCACTTTGCCTCTTAGCAAATACCTTGATCACTGTAGACCTCTGCCAAGAACAATTAATAAAAATATATGCCAAAGCATAGGGGAGATCCGCCACCTGTGTCCACCCCATCCCCTATGCTGTGGCATAGGTTGAGCGGCACTGGTACTGACATTCTGCTTCATAAGGGAATCATGCGGTTGTTGCACCTCAGCAACAGAAGAACGGGGACGAGTACGCCTGAGCTTAGCGGGGACCTCTACTCCGTCGTCAGAGCTATCTGAGAGGGTGCCCTGATTCTGACAGTAAATCCTCCCCATTGCTCTCATCTGTCATGCTCAGCATTGTGTAGGCCTCTTCACTAGTGTACCTTTCATTTGACATTTTGGACACTAAATTTACAGGTACCTAGTGTGCCTCACAGGTAAAAAAGTACCCGGTTGTCAAGGATTGTTTGAACAGCTACAAAAAAATTAACTGCTAGCGCTAGCAGAGATTATTATTGACTCTGCTAATGCTACGGTTTTGTGTGCTGTGTATTGGAAGGGACAGTGATCTATTGTGACTGCACTTGTTTGGGTGGGCTGGGCAGAGGGGCTAAATGCAGGTGCTGGAGGGTGTCAGGGCTAATCCTGCTTATGCCGCATTTTTGGGAACACTAAATCTGACGCTGTCTGGGATTGACGCTAACTGACGCTGATGCTGACGATGATCAGGGGGTTAAAACTTTATTAGAGAATGTGTGGCGGGACCCTGACGCTATACTAAGACTGACAATGACACTAATTAGCTAACTAGCATCACCCCTGACACTAATACAGTGATCAGAAAAAAAAATCTGTACACTGTGCTAATAAAACTGTGATAGGGAGTGAAAGGGTTAACTTGGGGTTGATAAAGGGGTTAAACCTTTTTTAGGGTATATATGGCAGGTACCCTAAACCTATCTGGGACTGACACTAACTACCGTTAACTTTGGTTGAAGCTAACTGGCATCACCAGTGACACCAATACAGTGATCAGTAAATTATCTGTATACTGTATATAATGACACTGTGACAGGAAGTAAAAAGGGTTAACTTGGGGGGGATGAAAAATGTGCCTATATGTACTGGTGTCAGTTTAGTGCTTGTGTACTCACTGTGATGCTCTCTCCTCACTCGCTGGAACCGAAAAGGGCTCCAGGAGGGGAGATTGCATCATTTCCGGTGCCTGGGTTTACATAACACTGGCACAGGTTCTTCCATTGGTCAGAACCAATCAGTAGGTCCAGGCCATATATGATTGACCTGGACTTGATGACTGATTGGTTCTGAACTGAATAGGATTGTCGCTAGGACGGCGGGCGCACGCGCCCTCTATCTGCGGGCGCGAATCATGTACCTGTACGTGATTTTGCGCAAACGGGCCGCCCTGCTACATTAAATGTACGTGGGATGGTCCGGAACTGGTTAAAGCCCAATGCACCCTTGAAAACCACCAAAAAGAACTTCATTGTATCTACCTTATTGACTCCAAAGCATTTTGCCAAAGTGTCCACATCCTTGAATACTAACAGGCAGGGCTTTTTTTCAGCTGGAACTGAGTTCCACCACCTTTGGCTCAAGCTCTCTGTCCCTGCTCACCACTATCACTTGTAAACACAGAAGCCTGGTTTCTGTGTTTACAAGTGACATCTTGTCTCCCAACAGCTCCCACAGATCTGATCTCCTGAGCAGATACTACTAAGTGCAGGAAGGGGACAAGGGAGATTCAGGTGCCCGGGGTGCAGTGTGGTCATGGGCAGGAGGAGGGCATCACGTGGTAGACTGACCCTCTCTGATCTCCATTTGTCCTTGTTGGTGCCAATATGCAGACACTCCTTGTGGATGATCTCCCTGCAAATGAGAGAGGTGGAGCCACCTACAGTGTGTGTGTGTGTGAGTGTGAGGGGGGGGGGGGGGTACTAGAGCTGTCTGGGTACTTTAGCTTAATATGGCAACAAAAGTAGGACATGTGCAAGATGGCGGAGCTTTTAGGGAGGGGGGGGGAGAAGATGGAGCAAAGTGAGATGTGGATGGGAAATGCAGTGGTAAGCTCTGTGGAAGAAGGCTGAACTCTGCACTCTGTATGTAACAACCCTGAACTCTGCCCTCTGTGTGTAACAACCCCGAACTCTGCACTCTGTGTGTAACAACCCTGAACTCTGCACTCTGTGTGTAACAACCCTGAACTCTGCACTCTGTGTGTAACAACCCTGAACTCTGCACTCTGTGTGTAACAACAACCCTTAACTCTGCACTCTGTGTGTAACAACCCTGAACTCTGCACTTTGTGTGTAACAACCCTGAACTCCGCACTCTGTGTGTAACAACCCTGAACTCTGCACTCTGTGTGTAACAACCCTGAACTCTGCACTCTGTGTGTAACAACCCTGAACTCTGCACTCTGTGTGTAACAACCCCGAACTCTGCACTCTGTGTGTAACAACCCTTAACTCTGCACTCTATGTGTAACAACCCTGAACTATGCACTCTGTGTGTAACAACCCTGAACTCTGCACTCTGTGTGTAACAACCCTGAACTATGCACTCTGTGTGTAACAACCCTGAACTCTGCACTCTTTGTGTAACAACCCTGAACTCTGCACTTTGTGTGTAACAACCCTGAACTCCGCACTCTGTGTGTAACAACCCTGAACTCTGCACTCTGTGTGTAACAACCCTTAACTCTGCACTCTTTGTGTAACAACCCTGAACTCTGCACTTTGTGTGTAACAACCCTGAACTCTGCACTCTGTGTATAACAACCCTGAACTCTGCACTCTATGTGTAACAACCCTGAACTATGCACTCTATGTGTAACAACCCTGAACTATGCACTCTGTGTGTAACAACCCTGAACTCTGCACTCTGTGTGTAAAAACCCTTAACTCTGCACTCTGTGTGTAACAACCCTGAACTCTGCACTTTGTGTGTAACAACCCTGAACTCTGCACTCTGTGTGTAACAACCCTGAACTCTGCACTCTGTGTGTAACAACCCTGAACTATGCACTCTGTGTGTAACAACCCTGAACTATGCACTCTGTGTGTAACAACCCTTAACTCTGCACTCTGTGTGTAACAACCCTGAACTCTGCACTTTGTGTGTAACAACCCTGAACTCTGCACTCTGTGTGTAACAACCCTGAAATCTGCACTCTGTGTGTAACAACCCTGAACTCTGCACTTTGTGTGTAACAACCCTGAACTCTGCACTCTTGTCTGTGTAACAACCCTGAACTCTGCACTCTGTGTGTAACAACCCTTAACTCTGCACTCTGTCTGTGTAACAACCCTGAACTCTGCACTCTGTGTGTAACAACCCTTAACTCTGCACTCTGTGTGTAACAACCCTTAACTCTGCACTCTGTCTGTGTAACAACCCTTAACTCTGCACTCTGTCTGTGTAACAACCCTGAACTATGCACTCTGTCTGTGTAACAACCCTGAACTTTGCACTCTGTGTGTAACAACCCCGAACTCTGCACTCTGTGTGTAACAACCCTGAACTCTGCACTCTGTGTGTAACAACCCTGAAATCTGCACTCGTGATTAAGTTCCTGCATCTATTCTCTGAGAAAAAAAAAAGCCCTGCTAACAGGAAACTTTGTTCTCACTTTCCATTAACTAAAAATGAAAGATTTTGCATGGTTTTGGGTGGCATACGTTGTAGGCTAAGCGTCATTGTCCCTCCACACCGGCTCTCCTTGCGCAATAATGTTTGAGCCACACTTGAGGATTAAGAATCTTCATTTGTTGCCAAGTGACAACCGTGCCGCAGCTTAGATCCAGCACGCTACATGTAACAAATTACTTGTTGAGACTATTCAGAAACAGAGGATTAGAATCCTATCAACGTGAGAGGTTACATAATGCCACGTACCAAGAATCCACAGCCGAAAATCGAATCTTGGCAAAGCCGGCTTATTGAACATAGACCAAGGATCTATCAGCGGAACGAGGCCCATACAATGTTCCACACTCGCAAACTCTATTTTTAATCTCTGACTTCACAAGCTCACGCGCAAGAAAAGAGAAATATTTCAACATGTTCCATAATAAAAGTGTTTTTATTTTGCCTGCAGATTGGCTATTGGACAGAGCTGAGCTGGGATTGGATGCCAGGAGCGAAATTATAAATTTCACCATGACCTCTGAGGGAACCCTGGAAAAGGGATAGTGAACTGCGCTCAATGCAGACGTGGAATAAAATCTTCCTACACATAAGGGACTGCAGCCAGGTATCATCTGAGGTGCTGGAGGACTCTGCTCCTTCCTCTATCCAACACTCCTCTCCTTAAATACTCTGCACTGCTGGAGGACTCTGCTCCTTCTTCTATCCTACTCTCCTCTCCTGAAATGCTCTGCTCTGCTGGAGGACTCTGCTCCTTCCTCTATCCTACTCTCCTCTCCTGAAATACTCTGCACTGCTGGATGACCCTGCTCCTTCCTCTATCTAACTCTCCTCTCCTAAAATACTCTGCACTGCTGGATGACCCTGCTCCTTCCTCTATCTAACTCTCCTCTCCTGAAATACTCTGCTCTGCTGGAGGACTCTGCTCCTTCCTCTAACTCTCCTCTCCTGAAATTCTCCACTCTGCTGGAGGACTCTGCTCCTTCCTCTATCCAGCACTCTTCTCCTGAAATACCCTGCACTGCTAGAAGACTCTGCTCCTTCCTCTATCTAACCCTCCTCTCCTGAACTACTCCACTCTGCTAGAGGACTCTGCTCCTTCCTCTAACTCTCCTCTCCTGAAATACTCTGCTCTGTTGGAGGACTCTGCTCCTTCCTCTATAAATCTCCTCTCCTGAAATACTCTGCACTGCTGGAAGACTCTGCTCCTTCCTCTATCCTACTCTCCTCTCCTGAAATGCTCTGCTCTGCTGGAGGACTCTCCTGCTTCCTCTATCTTACTCTCCTCTCCTGAAATACTCTGCACTGCTGGGGGACTCTGCTCCTTCCTCTAACTCTCCTCTCCGGAAATACTCTGCTCTGTTGGAGGACTCTGCTCCTTCCTCTATAAATCTCCTCTCCTGAAATACTCTGCACTGCTGGAAGACTCTGCTCCTTCCTCTATCCTACTCTCCTCTCCTGAAATGCTCTGCTCTGCTGGAGGACTCTCCTGCTTCCTCTATCTTACTCTCCTCTCCTGAAATACTCTGCACTGCTGGGGGACTCTGCTCCTTCCTCTAACTCTCCTCTCCGGAAATACTCTGCTCTGTTGGAGGACTCTGCTCCTTCCTCTATCTAACTCTCCTTCCATGAAATACTCTGCACTGCTGGAGGACTCTGCTCCTTTCTCTGTCTAACTCTCTTCTCCTAAAATACTCTGCTTTGCTGGAGGACTCTGCTCCTTCCTCTATAACTCTCCTCTCTTGAAATACTCTGCATTACTGGAGGACTCTGCTCCTTTATCTAACTCTCCTCTCCTGAAATACTCTGCACTGCTGGAGGACTCTGCTCCATCCTCTATATCTCTCCTCTCTTGAAATACTCTACATTACTGGAGGAATCTGCTCCTTCCTCTATAACTCTCCTCTGCTGAAATACTCTGCTCTACTGGAGGACTCTGCTCCTTTCTCTAAATCCCCTCTCCTGAAATTCTGTATACTGCTGAAGGACTTTGCTAATTCCACACTATAATTCCCCTCTCCTGAAATATCTGCTGCTGCTAAAATGCCTCCCTATGCAGTGGCGGAGCCAGAGGGCTAGCTGGGGTGGCAATTGACACCCCAGACAAAGTCCTTGCCACCCCTGTTGCCACCCTGCTCGCTGAAAACATTTCCCATGAATTAGCTGTCACATCTGTGCTCAAGGGCGGACTGACAATTCGGCATATCGGGCTGTGATCCGGAGCAGACACATGGTGTGCCTGCTGCTGGATAGAGAAGCGATCCGGTCTTGGAGGGCTCTCCAAGGAGGAGAGAGGGCAGGAGAACAATATGCAGCGGCTTGAAACATACTATGGACTTGTCTGCTTCACACTGTAGTACTGGTAAGCTGGAGGAATCTAGGGTAAGATTGGAGGGGGGAGGGGGGGGGGTGTGTGTGGGAGGTGATAGGGGAGGAATACACTCTGAGACTCGGAGCTGAAATGAGAACCCCGCCCCCGGACCTCTGAGCGCCCCGCCCCCGGACCTCACAGGACAGCAGGTGGTGAGACAGGCTCAGCAGGCTGGCTAGGTAGGACCTTCTCCAAATTGACTGCTTTTGGATTTTTATTCTAACCCTGACCTGCTTACCAACATTATAGCTGTGTAAAGTTACCTGCACTCAGGAATGTGTATAAATGTGCTCAAAATCAATAGTGTGCTAATCTGAGCTGCTGCTGACAAAAAAAGGGGATACCTTTTAACAGAGATTTTAAATATGACTATCAGTGATGCAAAATCATAAGAATATATCACTCTAGTGCTATCAACAGTCCCAAAAAGTTATTGTGCAATGAGAAGGTGCAAAAAAAAAACAAAGTGCCAAATGCTAGGGGCTCCACTGTGTGCTGCTCTCTCTTCACCCCACTTACCTGATCGCCAGAGATATAGCACCCACAAGACCACCTTCTATGTATGAAGCCTTATGCTGCTGAGACCTCTCTCCTCTAGGACTCCGGATGGCAAGTAGGTGGGTGCACACAGGAACACAGCAAGGGTGATATTCCACTGGATTCCACGAGGAAGTAAACGTGGTTACCTGATTTTAAGCTTGTAGTGCATCACTTATTTGGCACTTTGTTTTTTTGCACCTTCTCATTGCACAAGGACTTTTTGGGACTGTTGATAGCACTAGAGTGACATATTCTTATAATTATTATATTTCCTGCAGAGAATCACTAGGCACCTTAATGAATGTTTTGCACCTTATTTTTGTGACTGTATCCAAGGGCTTTGCGGGACTAGAGATAGCACAAGAATTGCACAGTATTTATTTATATATATTTTTTAGAGTATCACTTGGCCCTTTATATACTTTTATACATTTTATATATGTGATTCTATGATCATGATGACACTTTGATGATTTATTGTATGATATTTGTTATATCATTTATGCACCAAGATCACTTTGTATTTTGCATATAGGGCAGCACTGATAGTCATATGTAAAATCTGTGTACATTGCTGTAAGGTAGAATTTTAAAATGGTTACTTAGCTGGTCACCTCCTGTACTAGATCCGCAGTCTCTGGTCACCTCCTGTACTAGATCCGCAGTCTCTGGTCACCTCCTGTACTAGATCCGCAGTCTCTGGTCATCTCCTGTACTAGATCCGCAGTCTCTGGTCATCTCCTGTACTAGATCCGCAGTCTCTGGTCATCTCCTGTACTAGATCCGCAGTCTCTGGTCATCTCCTGTACTAGATCCGCAGTCTCTGGTCATCTCCTGTACTAGATCCGCCGTCTCTGGTCATCTCCTGTACTAGATCCGCAGTCTCTGGTCCTCTCCTGTACTAGATCCGCAGTCTCTGGTCATCTCCTGTACTAGATCCGCCGTCTCTGGTCATCTCCTGTACTAGATCCGCCGTCTCTGGTCACCTCCTGTACTAGATCCACCGTCTCTGGTCATCTCCTGTACTAGATCCGCAGTCTCTGGTCACCTCCTGTACTAGATCCGCAGTCTCTGGTCATCTCCTGTACTAGATCCGCAGTCTCTGGTCATCTCCTGTACTAGATCCGCCGTCTCTGGTCATCTCCTGTACTAGATCCGCAGTCTCTGGTCCTCTCCTGTACTAGATCCGCAGTCTCTGGTCATCTCCTGTACTAGATCCGCCGTCTCTGGTCATCTCCTGTACTAGATCCGCCGTCTCTGGTCATCTCCTGTACTAGATCCGCCGTCTCTGGTCACCTCCTGTACTAGATCCACCGTCTCTGGTCATCTCCTGTACTAGATCCGCAGTCTCTGGTCACCTCCTGTACTAGATCCGCAGTCTCTGGTCATCTCCTGTACTAGATCCGCAGTCTCTGGTCATCTCCTGTACTAGATCCGCAGTCTCTGGTCATCTCCTGTACTAGATCCGCAGTCTCTGGTCATCTCCTGTACTAGATCCGCAGTCTCTGGTCATCTCCTGTACTAGATCCGCCGTCTCTGGTCATCTCCTGTACTAGATCCGCAGTCTCTGGTCCTCTCCTGTACTAGATCCGCAGTCTCTGGTCATCTCCTGTACTAGATCCGCCGTCTCTGGTCATCTCCTGTACTAGATCCGCCGTCTCTGGTCATCTCCTGTACTAGATCCGCCGTCTCTGGTCACCTCCTGTACTAGATCCGCCGTCTCTGGTCATCTCCTGTACTAGATCCGCAGTCTCTGGTCACCTCCTGTACTAGATCCGCAGTCTCTGGTCACCTCCTGTACTAGATCCGCAGTCTCTGGTCACCTCCTGTACTAGATCCGCAGTCTCTGGTCACCTCCTGTACTAGATCCGCAGTCTCTGGTCACCTCCTGTACTAGATCCGCAGTCTCTGGTCACCTCCTGTACTAGATCCGCAGTCTCTGGTCACCTCCTGTACTAGATCCGCAGTCTCTGGTCACCTCCTGTACTAGATCCGCAGTCTCTGGTCACCTCCTGTACTAGATCCGCAGTCTCTGGTCATCTTCTGTACTAGATCCGCAGTCTCTGGTCATCTCCTGTACTAGATCCCCGTTCTCTGATCATCTCGCCTGGTCTGCTGACTGTAAGGGGGTGATCTATATGGGGGACTTCACCTCACCCTGGCCTGCTGTAAGGGGGGATCTATATGGGGGGCAAGGGTGAGGTGAGGTCCCCCATTAAGATCCCCCCTTACAGCAGGCCAGGGTGAGGTGAGGTTCCGTCCCCCATATAGATCCCCCCCTTACAGTAGACCAGGATGAGGTGAGGTCCTGTCCCCCATATTGATCTCCCCCGAACAGTAGGCCAGGGTGAGGTCCTCTGACCTCACCTCACCCTGGCATGCTTTAAGGGGGATCTATATGGGGGACGGGACCTCACCTTACCCTGGCCTACTGTACAAGGGGAGGTCTATATGGGGGACGTGTTGCTGCTACACTTTTCATTGGTTAAGCTGACACGCAACTCCTTTGTGCTCCAAACGGCTCCAAAACATAACACGGCAGCACACACAGGAAATGTATTTTTAGTGTAATTGAACACTTTGTATATTGACCCCCCAAAATAATACCTTGCCACCCCTTTGCCACCCCTGTTTTAAAAGTCTAGCTCCGCCACTGTCCCTATGGCCAGTGTTAATCCCCCCTCCCCCTTTTCTAGCGATCAGTGTTGAGTGTTCCCTTTCATTCTCAGCCACTGGTGGGTGCCCACTGCCATTAGCATTCATGGTGGGGCTCCATTTTTTTTATGGTTGACAGTGGAGGATGCCCCCTATCACTGGTGGCTAGGATGAGTGTCCCCTTTTTTATTAGGATTAGTGAAAAGTGCACCCTGTCATTGGTAATCAATGGTGAGCGCCCCTTTTATTGATGATCAGCAGTGAGTCCCTCTTATATTTGTAGCCAGTGGTCAGAGATGTATAGTAACTAAGTAGAACTACTTCACTACTGTACTTAAGTACCGAAAGGCGGTATCTGTGCTTTCCTGGAGTAGCATTTTTTTCTCCTACTTCCACTTTTACTTCACTACATTTTTTTCAATGATTTCAATACTTCTACTCCGATATTTTTTTTTTGTGCTGCATAGTTACTCGTTACTATTATAAAAATTACCACTGCCAGAACAGTAGATGGCAGGTTACATGAAGTTCAAAACATGTGTATTATCAGCGCATACGAAAATAAATGCTACTGTATGTATAAATAAAAGCTGCATTTGAAATAATAAAAAAACAATATGATGTTCAAACTTTTGACTTCTTTCTTTAATAACTGCATAACACAGTACTTGTACTTTTACTTTCAGTACTTGAGTAGCAATTTTTTTTCAAGACTACTGGTACTTTTACTTTCAGTACTTGAGTAGCAAAATTAAAAAAAAAACTACTTGCAATACTTAAGTACAAAAAATGTTGAATACTTCAGTACTTCTACTCAAGTCACTTTTTGATCGAGCACTTCCACTTCTACTCAAGTCACTTTTTGATCGAGCACTTGTACTTTTACTCAAGTATGGGTTTCGAGTACTTTATACAACTCTGCCAGTGGTGGATGCCCCTTTCATTGGTGATGATGGTAGGTGCCCCTTTCATTGGTGGTTAGTGGTGAATGGTCCTTTTCTTTGGAGGCGAGTTCTAAATGTACCTTATTATTGTTGGCCTGTGGTTTGTGACCCTTATACTGGTGATCATTGGGAAGAATGATGGTGGTGGAACTGGTGGTAAATGATACAGTATTATATAACAACATATATACAGTAAGAAGTCCACAAAAATTTGGTGTGTTCTCAGCCCAACACAGGACTTCAATGGAGCTTTCATGTACATGCAGAGTCTTCAAATGGATAAAGAGTGGGGAATTGTGAACATATTGCAGGGATGTAATACATCATTTTTTCTTTTTAAACATTTTATTGGGTTTTTACAAGACTATACATGGAAAAACATAAGATTACAAATCCAGGCATATAGCAATATCTTTTCATAAACAGAATAGTAACAGAACAATAGTGATTGAATAGCCAAGGTTACAGCATTTAACGTGAGGCAGATAGAACTGTTCTGCTCGGAGGGATTTATGTAGGGTGCTAAAGAAGCCGACATCTAAGTCCTCCAAAAGTCCATGCACCCCCGAGGGAATCTTGCTGTGCCCTGGCGGGGGAGGGGGGGGGGTTTAAAACGTCTAATCCGTAGCATCCCATCAATCTTCCTGTCCTCTGAACAATGCCCAGTTCCCGTAAAGGGAGAGCATCAATGTCTTTTGGGTGTGGAAGTATGTTGGTATACTCGATACCAGCGGAATTGTTAAGTGGGTTAGTCTTGAAGAGTGACAATCAGGGCTTTTATTTAAGCTGGAACTTGGTGGAACTCAGTTCCACCACCTCTGGCTCAGGTTCTCTGCTCCCTGCTCACCACTATTACTTGTAAAGACAGAGGTACGGCTTATGTGTTTACAAGTGACAGTTTGTCTCCCAACGGCTCCCACAGATCTGATCTCCTCGGGGTCCCCTACTGGGTTCAGAATGGGGACAAGGGAAATGCAGGTGCCAAATGTGGAGTATTGATGCCGACACCCCCATTGGATGGTCTACCTGCAAGTGAAAGAGGCGGAACCACCTATAGTGTGTGGGGAGGTACTATTGTAGCCGGCCGGAAGCTCAATCTTAATACAGCAACAAAAGTAAGAAATGTGGAAGATGGTGGAGCTTTTAAGGAGGGGAGGGGGGGGGGGGGAAGATGGGGGCAGTGGAGGGGGGGTTGCATGCAGGAGTCTGAGCTATAGAGGGGGAAAGTGAGATGCGGATGGGGGATGCAGAAGTAGGCAGCTGTGGAGGGCGGCTCTGTGTGTAGAGCACCCTGAACTCTGTACTCTGTATTGCAGCACACCCCTAAACTCTGCACTCACACACACACCAGACACCAACCCCTACAAACTCTGCACCTTATGCACTCCTAGTAGTTATTAATGCCCCTTTATGACCCTCTCACTGTTAGTAAAATGTGACCACACCCACTATTTGACGCAGTTTGGAGGGTGTATGTGAATTATGGTGGGGGTCGTAGTTGAGTTCCTGCACCTATTTTCTGAGAAAAAAAGCCCTGGTGACATTTAAAAGGAAAGGGTTGTATAGGAGGGGAGCCAAAATTGGGGGTCGGGGGGGGGGGGGTAGGTTGGGGGAAGTTAAAATGGAGATTGGAATATATGTTAACAGTTCGATCCCTGATCTCGTTGAAGTTTAGGTCACTATGGATCTGTCTGCGAGTTGGGTTCCTATTTCTAAGGAATTCTGTAGATTCGGTGAATTCAAGCCATAAGGACCAAGTTTTACAGAATTTTGCGGGGGATTCTTTAGCCTGATGTACCAGGTCCTCCATTTCTGCTGTTCTTTTTATACGATTGAACCAGTCAATTGTTGTAGGGGGGGGGGGATTGCCTTCCATTGACAGGGAATGAACATTTTGGCTGCGTCAATTAAATGTAGAATTAAGGATCTCTTGAATGCTGATTGGGGCATCGAGGTGTGATGAAGGAGGTATTGAGCTAATACAGTTTTTTATTGTATTTTGCACGGACATACCATTTAAAAGGGACATTAACAAAAAAGGTTGCATAGCCTTTTGTTTTTAGGAATTCTGCATGTACATTCGTCTAACCCAGTGGTCTCTAAACTGCAGTGGTGGCTGGTGCTTCATGGGCTGGGGGGGGGGTGGCGTCAGATGGAGCACACCATACCCCCCCCCCCAACCACACCAGCTCCAGGCCACACACCATACCCCCCCCTCCCCCAGTCACCGGCTCACTCACCCTGGACTGGCAGGCAGCGGTGGCGGTGGCGGCAGCTTCCTCCTCCTCCTCCATGGCCAAAAGCATGGCTTCTCCTTTTCGGCCAATTGGGAAATGGGTTTCAGGACCCGCTTCCTGATCAGCCAGGAGGAGAATCCGCGTGACAATAGCAAATATTCATTTGCTATTGTCACACAACTTTTTTGAAGCCTATTAGAGCCTCTTGCTCTAATCACGTGCTTCAGAAATAAAAACCTCATTGGAATCCATGCGTCCGGTGCCCTGCATGTAGATTAAGGGGCCGGACGCATGGATGGGGGGGGGCGGCGCCCCTGCTCCCCAATGGATGGGCCGCCACTGCTAAACTGTATCCCGTGGGCTGGATGCGGCCCTTTGCATGCCTTTATCCGGCCCTTGGGGCACTATTCCTTTCATGGATATGAGACAGCATTCCTCCCACTGACACCAATAATGGGGCACTGTTCATTCCCCTAAAGCCAAATTTAGGGCACTATTCCTCCCACTAAAACTAATACTACTGCCACTGGCCACAGTCTGCCCCCTATCTGAAGGACAGTAAACTGGCCCTTTGTTTAGAAATTTCGGAGACTAAGGGCTCTTTCACACGGTCCGCCTCCGTAGGCGGATCTGTGTTGCTCAGCGAGGATCGAACCGCGATCCCCGCTGAGCCGGCGGATGACAGCTCCGTCTCCGCTTGCAGAGCGGAGAGGGAGGTGTCTCAGCCCCCGCTGCCCTCTATGGGGGATTGGATGAGAGCGGATCGCCTGTCCGCTCTTACCCGATCCGATCCGATTACTGAACGGATGGAAAAATAGGGTTTCCATCCGTCCAGATTTCACGCACAGGATCGGATGCGGATGGCAGCGGGTGTCAGCGGAGGTGTCTCCGCTGACACCCGCTGCCCCATAGAGCTGCATGGAGGATCCGATCAGATCCGCCTAAAAAACTGACAGGCGGATCTGATCGGATCGCACGTGTGAAAGAGCCCTTAGGTCTAAGCAATTATTATATGTATTTGCTAATTCCCTCTAGCGTTCTCTAGAATTGATACATTCTTGTTGCAAAAATGCATGTATTTCCTATGCTCCTTAGCTCCATCTAGTGGCCATTCCTCAGTAAACTACTGCTGCCCATAAAAGAACATTCGCCTAAAGAACATTTGTTTTTGGCCAATTCACACAGAACAAATGTATATGCAGATTCGCTAGATTATAATTTTTTTTAGAAATAGACCCCAATGTGTTATAATTAGTGTTAGGGATGAGTGATATTTGGAAATTTGTTTCGTGTCACATTCTGGGCACCAAAGTATGATATATTTTTAGTACAGACATTCTGATTATATAAAATTTCCGCTAGGATTTAATCTTCTTCTTTGGCGTGTTTTTGTCCAAACCCATATTTGACTTTAAAATATTTTTTCACAGTGAAGATTTTTTTGCCTCATTGCAGTCACTGTTTGAAGGCCACAATTCCTCTTTCATCTCATCTCTGCTGGATCTCTTCGATCAATGACTAAACTTCCCGGCTCTAGAAATCCAAACAAAAGTCAGCGCCCCCAGAATAAAACGCAGCACAAAGGCTTCTTGTAACTCGGTAACCGGCTATATCAGAAGAATCTTTATTTGCAGTTTGCTCCCCTGATTAAAGTGTCACTTAGCAATATCCTCATTCCCCAGGAATAATCCATACACACTACTTTAAGGGATATTAACCACTTGCTTACTGGGCACATTTACCCCCTTCCTACCCAGGCCAATATTCAGCTTTCAGCGCTCTCACACTTTGAATGACAATTGCATGGTTGTGCTACACTGCACCCATATTTTCTTCACACAAATAGAGTTTTCTTTTGGTGGTATTTAATCACCAATGGGATTTCTATTTTTTGCTAAACAAACAAAAAAAGACTGAAAAAAAAAAAACAAACAAAGGCTCCGTTCACATGAAGGCGTTTTTGGGGAGTTTTTCTGCTCTAGGATCAGCTCTCAAAACGCCCAACAAGACAAATCCTATTCATTTCAATGGCCCCTGTTCACATCTGAGCGTTTTGATGCTGTGAGCAAAACGCCCAACGCTCAAAAAAGTACATGAGCTTCTTTTTGGGCAGATTACAGGCGTTTTCCATTGGTCTCTATTCAATATAAAAACGCCTGCACAAAAAACGCCTGTAAATCGCGGTAAAAATCGCGGTAAAATCGTGCGAAAACGCTACGCTCAGGTGTGGATGTAGCCAAAAGGCTTTTCATATTTTGTTATAAAATTTTTCAAACAAGTACTTTTTCTCCTTCACTGATGGGCACTAATAAGGTGGCACTGAGAGGCTGCAATGATGGGCACTATCGCGGCGGCACTGATTGGCACTGATAGGCGGCACTGATGGGCACTGATAGGTGCCACTAATGGGCACTGATGAGGCAGAACTGGTGGCACTGATCAGGAGGCACTGATGAGGCTGCACTGATGGGCGATGTGGAGGTGGCACTGATGGGAACTGGTAGGCGGCACCGATGGGCACTGATAGGTGGCACTAATGGGCACTGATGAGGCGAAACTGGTGGGCACTGATCAGGAGGCACTGATGAGGCTGCACTGATGGACACTGTCGAGGTGGCACTGATTTGCACTGGTAGGCGGCACTGATGAGGCTGCAGTGATGGGCACTGTCGAGGTGGCACTAATGGGCACTGATGAGGCAGAACTGGTGGCACTGATGAGACAGCACTGATGGGCACTGATAGGCGGCACCGATGGGCACTGATAGGTGGCACTAATGGACACTGATGAGGCGGAACTGGTGGGCACTGATCAGGAGGCACTGATGAGGCTGCACCGATGGGCACTGTCGAGGTGGCACTGATTTGCACTGATAGGCAGCACCAATGGGCACCGGTAGGTGGCACTAATGAGCACTGATGAGGCGGAACTGGTGGGTGATGTGGAGGCGGCACTGATGGGAACTGATAGGCGGCACCGATGGGCACTGATAGGTGGCACTAATGGGCACTGATGAGGCGAAACTGGTGGGCACTGATCAGGAGGCACTGATGAGGCTGCACTGATGGACACTGTCGAGGTGGCACTGATTTGCACTGGTAGGCGGCACTAATGGGCACTGATGAGGCTGCACTGATGGGCACTGTCAAGGTGGCACTAATGGGCACTGATGAGGCAGAACTGGTGGCACTGATGAGACAGCACTGATGGGCACTGATAGGCGGCACCGATGGGCACTGATAGGTGGCACTAATGGGCACTGATGAGGCGGAACTGGTGGGCACTGATCATGAGGCACTGATAAGGCTGCACTGATGGGTAGCACTAATAGGCACTGATAGGTGGCACTGATGATTATACAATTTTTCAAACAGGTATTTTTTCTCCTTCACTGATGGGCACTGATAAGGTGGCACTGAGAGGCTGCACTGATGGGCACTGTCGAGGCGGCACTGATGGGCACTGATAGGTGGCACCAATGGGCACTGATAGGGGGAACTAATGGGCACTGATTAGATGGAACTGATGGGCACTGATCAGGAGGCACTGATGAGGCTGCACTGATGGGTGGCACTAATGGGCACTGATAGGTGGCACTGATGGTCACTGAGATGATGCACACTACAAGTCCTATAGCCCACAGTCCATAGTTCATCTTGAGAGCGAGCAAGAGAGGGTGGCTATGTTCCTACATACAGTGGGACCATGGAGTCACCCTCTATCAGGAAGTCAGATCACAGCAGCAACAAAAAGGAATGATGAGATTTGGAGAAGGCTGAGAGCAATAGAAGTGACCGAGTTAAAGTGGTTCTAAGGGCTCAAGGTTTTTTACCTTGATGCGTTGTTTGCATGAAGGTAAAAAAACCTTCTCTGTGCAGCAGCCTCCCCTAATACTCACCTGAGCCCCATTGTGATGCAGCGATGTGCATGAGAGCCTCGTCTCTCCAGGGTCTCTCTCTCCTTATTGGCTAAGACAGCAGAGGGAGCCATTGGCTTCCTCTGCTGTCAATCACAACCAGTGAGCCAGTGAGAAGAGAGAGGGGGCGGGGTCAAACCATGACTGTGTATGAATGGACACGCAGAGCAGCGGCTCGGGAGCGAGCCTGCTTGGGTGCCCCCCATTGCAAGCTGCTTGCTCTGGGGGCACTCAGCAGGAGGAAAGCGCCTGGAGTTCCAGTGGGGGACCCGAGAAGAGCAGGAGGATCGGAGCTACTCTGTACAAAACCACTACACAGAGCAGGTAAGTATAACATGTTGGTAAGTGATAAGTGGATTGCCCCAAGGCTCTGTCCTGGGACCAATGCTGTGATATAGAGGTTTGTATAAATAGTTTAATCTCAGTTTTTGATGACGATACAAACCTAAGCAGGGTGATAACTTCACAACAGAATGTTGAAACCTTACAGGAAGACCTCAATAAAATAATGGGGTGGGCAACTACATGGCAAATGAGGTTTAATGCTAAAAAATGTAAAGTAATTTATTTGGGTGCCAAAAATACAAACGCAAGTTACTCACTAGGGGGAGAACCTCTGGGGGAATCTAAGATGGAAAAGGACCTGTGGGGTCCTAGTAGAGGACAAGCTCAGCAATGGCATGCAATGCCAAGCTGCTGCAAGCAAAGTCAACAGAATACTGGCATGTAGCAAAAAGGGGATTCACTCCAGAGATAAAACGATAATTCTCCCACTCTACAAGACTCTGGTCCGGCCACATCTGGAGTATGCTGTCCAGTTCTAGGCACCGGTCCTCAGGAAGGATGTGCTGGAACTGGAGAAGAGCAACAAAGCTAATAAAGGGACTAGAGGACCTCAGTTATGGGGAATAACCACAATAATTGGACTTATTCTCTCTGAAGAAGAGACGCTTGAGAGGGGATATGATAGCTATGTACAAATACCATACTGGTGACCCTAGCATAGGGAAAAACCTTTTCAGTGGGAGCAAGTTTAAAAAGACACGTGGCCATTCACTGAAATTGGAAGACAATCAGTTTAACCTTAAACTGCATAGAGGGTTCTTTACTGTCAGAGCGGTAAGGAAGTGAAATTATCTTCCCCAAGCAGTGGTATCAGCAGGGAGCGTCGATAGTTTAAAAAACTATTCGATGGGGACCTTAACAATCGCAACATACAGGAATATGGGAATTACTATTGACATAAACTCACACACAGAAGTTGAACTGGATGGGCTGGTGTCTTTATTCAACCTTACCAACCATGTAACTATGTAACTATGTTTGTTATTAAAAAGAAAATTAAATAATTGCCTTTAATATTATTTTAAAACATATCTATGGTCAAACATATACCTTTCCACATTACGTTCTTGGTTTTAAGCCTACTCCTAATTATCTGAACAATCTTGAAATTTGTAAACTTACGTTGTCACGATCCCCACACGTTTACTTTCTTGAATTCGGTGACGTGTAGTCACTATGCCCTGTGATCAGGCATTGTCACACGTTTCACAGAGTCTGCCTTCTGAACTACAGAGGTGCTGGGAGAAGGAGTTTCAGTAGGGAGAGTCAGTACAGGGATCACTCCTTACAGGCAGCAAGGTACTATGGGATATGTAGTCCTTAAAAATGGAGGAGAAGCTGCAAAGAATGCAAGGAATCCAGGACGTTAGGGAAAAAGGCTGAAAGGCAGCACAACATGAAAAGAGATTTTTTAAGTAACATTACATTGGCTTGGCAAATATAACTATTGTTTGTATTGCTGTTACAAAGCTGATGTTATAAAATGAAAGTGTATGCCGTGACCATATATTTCTTTAAACCCTTTTACTGCCACCTCTGTAAGGATTACAGCTCTGGCAGTGGACAGTTTTACACCCGGCTGGACAGAATGGAAGGCAAATGAGGCATTAGGGTCTCATCTGATGTCTCATTAAAAGAGAACCTGTATTATATCACATGTGGGAACTTTTGTCCCCCTATGGCAGTGATGGCCAACCTTGGCACCCCAGATGTTTTGGAGCTACATTTCCCATGATGCTCATGTACTCTGCAGTGTAGTTGAGCATCATGGGAAATGTAGTTCCAAAACATCTGGGGTGCCAAGGTTGGCCATCACTGCCATTGGGGGACAAAAGGTCCCACATGTGATATAATACAGGTTCTCTTTAATGAGACATCAGACAAGACCCCCTAATGCCTCATTTGCCTTCCATTTGCCAAGGTTCGCCATCACTGCCCTATGGAATAAAAAAAGTAAAAAATAAAGGTTTTAGTGATATTTAAAAAAAATAAAGTTACACCCAAGCACCTAAAACTCCTCCCAAAAATGTTGAGCCTGCCCTGTCCCCAAGTGCGCGCACACACAAACATAAGCTCACCCATCTGGGTACCTACATACAAGAACGTGCTAAAGTTGCGATATGCGTTACTTATCACCATGCAGGGTGGAGTGAGACCAATAATTCTTGGCCCATGATTCACGGTTTAATAAATTGGCCCCACCCCCTTTCTCTCCTCATTTGCTAACTGGCTGTAAATGAAAACAGCTGAGCCAATGGCTCTCGTTGCTGTCTCAGCCAATGAGGATTGAGGGTTCCCCAAGAGTCGAGGCTCTTGTTTACATCACTGGAGGAAGATCTGGCTCTGGAAAGTATTAGCCCCCGTTCACATAGGGGCGATCCGACTTCGGGTGGCGACCTCTGAGGTTGCGGTGCGAGCAGCGCGCCGCGACCTCGGAGCGGCCGCCACGGACTTCATAACATTGAAGTCTATGGCGGTCGCCTCCGGGTCGCCCCAAAGAAGCTCCGGACCCTTTTTCTAAGTCGGAGCGACTTGTGTCGCTCCTATTAGAACGGGTCCGCAGCTTCCCTATGGAAGGCGACCTGCGGTGACCTGTGAGGCGACCAGGTTGCCTCACAGGTCGCCCTAGTGTGAACGGGGGCTTAGGGGCTGTTATGTGGGGGCAGGGAGGGGGGTGCTGTACAAGTTTTTTACCTTCATGCAAAAAAAAGCATGAAGGTAAAAACCTTGAGCATTTAAAACCACTTTAAGTGTACATACGTGGATAGATTATTTTTTATTTTAAACCAGAGTTGGGCATTACTTTTTTTGGTTGTTTTTTTAGTACAACTAGTTTTTAAGACATTTATACATAGAGAAGAAGAACGCATTTCAAATTGAAAAAAAAAAAAAAATGCCAACCTCTAGGACATTTCTGCATTGCAAAAAAATAGTCCTGAATTTGGATAAACAAAAATAGTCCTCGAATCCGTCCAGCTCTCAACCCCCGTGACACAGGCACTTGTTCTGAAATAGGTGCCATCCTGTTTGTGCCGGAGACTGGGCGACCTTTCAGGAAGAAAAGATCCCAATGCTTATATAAATATATTGTTTCCAGTTCCATTTTTTCCAAAATAAATGATTCCTAGATAACATCTGTCAGGTTCTCACCGTCTGTCTCCCCGGGGAAAGGAAGGACAGAGTCAGGGAGTATCTCTGGATGACGTACAGGACGTGGACGCTACCGCAATACTTGATAAGTTCAACTTGAACTTGTGCAGCGTTATGACTGATTTATGAAGGCGCAAGTGACTATTTCACCAGGTTCTAAAATTATCACTATTTATTGCAAGTATTATCAAATTATTTGCTTTTCTATTTTATTGTTAAAGCTGAACCCCAGGCAAATGTAAAAGACAAATAATAATGCAGCTCTGCAATCGTCATACAGTACATTGTCAAGCTCACATGTGACTTTTTCTCGAGGTGTTCATGGACTTTTAATAGCAGTTGGATCATGGGCGTCCGCAGATGTTTTTTGGAGGAGGGGGCCACCATTTTAACCACTTAAGCCCCGGAGGATTTGGCTGCTAAACGACCAGAGGGTATTTTGCGATTCGGCACTGCGTGACTTTAACGGACAATTGCGCGGTCGTGCGATGCTGTACCTAAACGAATTTGGCGTCCTTTTTTTCCCACAAACAGAGCTTTCTTTTGGCGGTATTTGATCACCTGTGCGATTTTTTGATCACGCGCTATAAACAAAAAAAGAGCGTAAATTTTGCAAAAATAGCAATATTTTTCCCTTTTTTTTATATGAAATTCCCCCCAAAAAAAATGTAAAAATCAAAATTTTTTAATATTTTCGGCCAATTTGTTTTATGCTACCTATGTTTGGTAAAAAAAATCGCAAAAAGCGTATTTTGATTGGTTTGCGCAAAAGTTATTGCGTTTACTAACAAAGGGAAAGATTTTTGTCATTTTTGTTGTTTTTTTTTTTAACGCGTAATGGCGGCGATCTGCGATTTTTTTTTGCGGTACTGCGACATTGCGGCGGACAGATCGGACCCTTGACTGACATTTTTGACACTTTTGGGGTTACCAGTGACATTTCTACAGTAATCAGTGTTATATATATGCACTGTTACTGTAAAAATACACTGGTAGTGAAGGGGTTAACTTTATTTGAGAGGGAGGGGCTGTGTGTGTCCCTAGGGGCGTGATTCTAACTGTGATTGGCTGTGGCTTCAACTGTATGCAGAGTGATCAATGGATCTACATAGTAGATCCATGTGATCATCTCTCATACAGAGAGGAGAATGACAGGTGGCTTGTTTACACAAGCTGCCTGACTTTCTCCCTCTCCCCCGCCGATCGCAGAGTGGCCGGCGGCGATCGGGTCCGCCGGTCACACGCGCGGGGGGGTCCGTGACCACGTGGGAGCGGGAGCGTGCCTCTGGCGGCGCGCGCTCGCTCCCTAAACCCTCACAGGCGAGCGACGTAGACCTACGTCACTTTGCCTGTGAGGGGCTGACCGCCACCGTCGTGCGGCGGTCGGCAAGTGGTTAAGGTCACCCATGCTCCGTCCCTTTTTAACAATGTCATGAAGGGAGGGGCTTAGTCATTATACTTATTTCGAGTATTTATTTTTAAAGGGCAAACAGCAGCATTTATTTATTCATTTATTTTTTTGTCTATAAACTTTTATTGAAAATGTTTTTCAATGCAAAAATAAAATGTGTATTATAAATTGTGAATGAACATCTCTCACAAATTTGGTATATTACCATTGACACTTTCAATTTTAACGATGTATTCGTTCGATATAACTGTAGTACAACGCAGTAACAAAAGTCATAGAAATAAAAATATAAATAATACAAAATTCGAGTATTGGACAGTATTTTACATTGAAGCGGCTTGTGAGGCTTTGTATATAAACCAAGGATCCCATTTAAGGTCATATAGATGTTTAGTATTGCTAATGGTATGTTGTAGATATTCCATATGCTTTATTTCTTCTTTTAAAGCATTTGTTAACTTCCTGCCATCCGCGCTACAGCCTATATACGGCTGCAGCGCGGACTTGAATTTTCGGGAAGCCGTTTTTAAACGGCCTCCCAGAAAGACTCTCCCCGCGCGCTCCCGCGAGCGCGCATCGGGGAGAATCTGTGTCGGCCATGTCCCTTGGACACAGCCGATCACAGATCGTGATGAATGGCCAATCACAGCGGCCATTCACCATGTGATCAAGCCGTCCAATGAGAGATGATCTCATATGTAACCATATGAGATCATCTCTCATCGCCGGCGCTCCTTCCTCACACAGAGCCTGCAGTGTGAGGAAGGAGGGGGAGCCTCACAGCGCCGGAGACACACAGCAATGTAATCAGGGCACTGATCAGCAGTGCCCTGATTACTAAAGGTAAAAAAATACACAAATTGCCCCCCCATCAGTGCCTACAGTGCCCGCCATCAGTGCCCCCCATCAATGCCCACAATCAGTGCCCATTGTGCTGCCAGTCAGTGCCCATCAGTGCCTGCTCATCTAGGCATTGATGAGCACTGACTGGCAGCACTATGGGCACTGAGTGTGGGCACTGATGGCGCTGCCCATCAGTGCTCATCAGTGCCGCCCATCAGTGCTCAGCAGTGCCACCCGTCAGTGTCCATCAGTGCCATCCGCCAGTGCCCATCAGTGCCGCCTATCAGTGCCCATCAGTGCCGCCCGTCAGTGCCGCCTCTCAGTGCCCAGCAGTGCCACCACTCAGTGCCCAGCAGTGCCGCCTATCAGTGCTCATCAGTGCCACCTATCAGTGCCGCCTATCAGTGCCGCCTATCAGTGCCACCTAAAGGTGCTCATCAGTGCGGCATATTAGTGCCTCCTCATCAGTGCCCATAAGTGCCACCTCATCAGTGCCCATAAGTGCCACCTCATCAGTGCCCATCAGTGCAGCCAATCAGTGCCCATCAGTGCCGCCTCATCAGCGCACATCAGTGAAGGAGAAAAATTTATTTTCAAAATTTACTCGCAGAAAATAAGAAAAACTTTTTTTTTTTTCAAAATTTTCTGTCTTTATTCTTTTTTTTTGTAAAAAATAAAAAACCCAGAGATGATTAAATACCACCAAAAGAAAGCTCTATTTGTGTGAAAAAAATGATAAAAATTTCATATGGGTACAGTGTAGCATGACCGCGCAATTGTCAGTCAAAGTGTGACAGCACTGAAAGCTGAAAATTGGCCTGGATGGGAAGGGTGAAGTGCACAGAAGGCAAGTGGTTAACCTAAAAAAAAAATAGATCCTGTTCCCTTAAAACATGTTATACAGCACAGTGCTTGTGCTGTGTAATCCCCCCCCCCCCCCCTCCCCGTATCACCTTAAATAACTGGCTGATCCTGCCTGGCTATGTCCTCCCCTCTGTAAACTGACCATGGTATACCATGGATGCTGAGCCCTGACACCGTGGTCAGTTTACATGCCTCCGTCATCCACAGCCCACCTGTCCTCCTCTGTCCTCTCTTCCCTCTCCCTCCCTGCCTGTCTGCTCCTGTGTCAGTGCCCCTCCTGCTGCTGTAGTTTCATTTAAAGTTTAATATCCTGTCTACAGTCTGTTTAATAATTATGTGTGCCCCTGTGTCTGTGTTTTATAAAAATAAGCCATTCTTTATAAGTTTTCAGAGCGTCAATCTCTGCTCAAGTGACCCGACATCTCTCCCCCTCCCCTCCTCCTCCCCTCCCGACTGACGACAGCGAGGAATCCTCTGCCCCACCGGCTGCAGGCAGCTGTCAGACGGGGAGAGGAGAGAGCTGACGGGTCACGTGAGTGGTGCTCGCCGCTCTGAAAACTGGTAAAGAACGCCTTATTTTTTTAAAACACAGACACAGGGGTGCTCAGGATTATAAAACAAACCAGACAGGATGGTATAAAGTGGCTTAACAACCACTTTAAAAAAGAAGTTGAGATTCCGGGGGGGGGGGCATCCCCCCCCTTGCCCCTCACCGCGGACGCCCATGAGTTGGATTGTGCTTGCACCACCATCGTCCAGCACATCCATCAGCTCTGGAATTGTCAATATACCAAAAGGCTCCCATATGGCTCTATACCCAAGGTGTCCATGGGTTTTTAATGGTGGTTGGATTATGCTTGCACCACCGTCTTCCAGCAGGTCCACTACTATTGCAATTGTCAATAAATTATTAAGCTACCATGTAACTCTATCCTTGAGTTGTCCCTGGGCTTCTGATGCTGGTTGGAATATGCTTGCACCACCATCATCCAGCAGGATCATCAGCTCTGCAATTGTCAGTACATTGTCAAGCTCCCATGTGACTCTATTCCCAAGGTGTCCATGGGCTTCTAATGGTGGTTGGATTGTACTTGTCCCACCATCATCTAGAGTGTCCATCAAATCTGCAATTTTCAATGCACCATCAAGCTCCCGTGTGACCCTATCCTTGAGGTGTCTATGGGCTTTTAACAGTGGTTGGATGGTGATTGCACAACCATTATCCAGAAGGTTCATCAGCTCTGCAATTGTCAATACATTGTTAAGCACCCATGTGACTCTACCCTTAAGGTGTCCATGGGCTTATAAAGGCTGTTGGATTGTGCCTTTGCCACCATCATCCAGAAGGTCCATCTTTTCTGCAATTGTCAATAAACCTGTAAGCTCCCATTTGTGACTATAACCCCAAGGTGTCCATGGGTTTTTATGGTGGTTGGATTGTTCCTTTACCACCATCATCCACAAGGTCCATCAGCTCTGCAACTTTCAATTAATTGTCAAGCTCCTATGTGTCTCTATTCTTGAGGTGTCCATGGGCTTCTAAACGTTGTTGAATTGTGCTTGCACCACCATCATCCGGCATGTCCATTAGTTCTGCAATTGTCAATACATCAATAAGCTCTCATATGCCTCTATCCCACAGGTGTCCATGGACTTCTAATGGCGGTTGGATTGTTCTTGAGCCACCATCATCCAGAAGGGCCATCAGTTCTGGAATGGTCATTGTCAAGCTCCCTCCCATGTGATTCTGTCTGTAAGGTGTGAAACTCCCATGGGACTCTATCCTTGAGGTGCCCATGAGCTTCTAATGACAGTTGAATTGTGCTTGCATCACCCTTATCCAGCAGGTTCATTAGCTCTGCAATTGTCAATACAACGTCAGGCTCGCATGTTACACTATCCCTGAAGTGTCCATGAGATTCTAATGGCAGTTGAATTGTGTTAACTTTGTATCACAATCATCCAGAAGGTTCATCAGCTCTGCAACTGTCAAAACATCAATAAGGTCAAATGTGACTCTAGCTTTGAGATGTCTCTGGGTTTCTAATGGCGGTTGGATTGTGTGTTTCTCCACCATCATCCAACAGGTCCATTAACACGAATGCTCGCCAAGAGGACTGCTAGGAAAGCTGGATATCTGAATAGGAACAAAAGAACAAAAGGTTTTCTATCTATTTGCTTGCACCACCATCATCCAGGATGTCCATCAGTTCTGCAATTGTCAATTCATCAATAACCTCTTATATGCCTCTATCCCACAGGTGTCCATGGGCTTATAATGGCAGTTGGATTGTTATTGAGCCACCATCATCCAGAAGGGCCTACAGCTCTGGAATGGTCAAAACATTGTCAAGCTCCCTCCCATGTGATTCTATCGGTAAGGTGTGAAGCTCCCATGTGACTCTATCCTTTAGGTGTCCATGGGTTTCTAATGACAGTTGGACTGTGCTTGCACTACCATCATCCAGCAGGTCCATTGGCTCTGCAATTGTCAGTACATAACTGATCATGAAGGAAAAACATGGACTTGTGAGGCAAAAGATAAAATAAAACATATACATTTTATTGTTGTACATTTAAAAACTAACACATCGCCTAAAAAGGCATCAACATATTAGACAAATATGTGATCAATAAAAGATAAAGTCTGTAAGCAAGCAATTAAGAGCTAGTAAAGTAGTTGAATAGTTATCTGAAATATGTTCCACATCAAAAGGATCCGTTGAAGACGACAGGTATAGAAACTGTCCCCCAAAAAGAGATCCATCGGTGTGGTCACAGGTACATACAAAGGTTCATTGAGCCAGAACACTCAACATGTTTCACATGCACGCTTCATCTGAAGCTTACAGTTCAATGCTCTATATGATAAAACATGAAAATCAGCTATAATGCATCATAGACATGTGATCATACAATATGAAGCATAAATTCAAGAGACAACCCATCACATTAATTTGCTAGAGGTATCTGTCATGACTTCACAGGCACAGTTGGAGTGGATGTAAGAAGTGGAAAAAGCCTTAAGTCAGTACATAGTCAAGCTCCCTTGTGACTCTATCCCTGAGGTGTCCATGGGCTTCTAATGGTGGTGGAATTGTGCTTGTATTACCATCATGCAGAAGATCCATCAGCTCTGCAACTGTCAATACATCATCAAGGTCCCATGTGACTCAAACTTTGAGGTGTCTCTGGGTCTCTGATGGCAGTTGGATTGTGTGTTTCACCACCATCATCCAACAGGCCCATTAACATGAATGCTTGCCAAGATGACTGCTAGGGAAGCTGGATATCTCATCAGGAACAAAAGTAATTGAAAAAGCTTTTCTAAGTCAACCATTATTACAGACAACAAATGACTGGCAGTCTCTGAGGCCTCCCATAGATGTAAGATAGCCAAACAAAAACAGCTAGAATGGCAAGTGTCTTCTTATGCCAAGTCAAGTCACTTATCTCAGTAAAAAGACATGCCTGACCATCCTTCATCGCTCCTACCTTACCCCTCTCAGACTCGCTTGATTTGGGAGGGATCAAAACCCCTTGTGCCCTATGTGCTCTTTGCACTCCGGCACTTTTTTCCACCTTAATCCCCTTGATCCAGGGATACTGGAGACAGGTAATACAGTTCCTACATGACGACATGGGGTCCCCTCTGACTCTCTGCCCTAAATCTTGCTTGCTGGGCATTTTCCCCCGACGGGGATCTGGACAAACCCACTACGACTTTTCTTCATGAGACTCTATTTATCGCCAGGAAGTGTATTGCCAAGCAGTGGATGCGCACTACACCGCCCACCCTCTCCTCCTGGAAACTGGAGGTCAACAATGTCCTGCCTTATAAACGCCTGATTTACGTAAATAGGAGATGCCCTGCAAAATTTAACAAAATTTGGGACAGGTGGACCCGGGAGCCCTCAGCGCGATAGTTGGGTGCACTGGACTTGGTGTGGTGGTGTTGGCCGCTCCGGACTGCCTCTCTGGTTAGGCTTGTCCTTGCGTGGTACCGGTGTACCTGGTAGTGAGTGTCCGCCTCCCCTCCACGCCTGTTATTTCCCTTGATTGTGTCAATACTAGTTATGTTCTAAGTTATGTCTTATTCTTTTTTTTTCATTTGCCTACTGTATGAGTATGTTTATTTTTAAAACATTGTGCATATCTATACTTGCTATATGTTGCACATTCCTTTTTTTTTTCAATAAAGTTACCTTTTTGCAACAAAGAAAAAAAAAAAAAAAAGACATGCCTGACATGTTGACATATTCATAGAGAGGAGCCTGTATAAAAAAAAAAAAAAAAAACTCTTGCCTCTAGAACTCCAGCTGACCCAATGAAGAAGACCCCATGGAGAAGAATTCACCAAAGTTGAAACTACTAACCACCACTAAAACCTAAGTTCCACTCTATGAGCTAGTAGAAGGTTTTTCTTAATGCATTTCATGTATCCATCATGATGATAGCATTGAGGGGGAGAGCACAGACACACAGTGACTCCCACCGACTCCCCATCATCTAAAATCTTGGTGGGCACAGACAATTAATAACTTTGTAAACAAGCAAAAAATTGGGGGAGCAAACCCTGAACATGTATATCTAAAGCCAGTGCAGCTATGAACCAAGCAACATGTATATTAAAAAAGAATAGCGCACACATGCAAAAGAAATGACTATCAAATATGGAGACAATCCATAAATGAAAATGGGGATTTAGTCCCACCATATGGCCATATCATGCTCAAGCCCACCACTGCGTCAAAGTACCCCATTGTCAGTGGGTCCTACACTATCCATAAAAAAGGGGGTGAATCCAGCCTCTCCAACCCTTGGAGACAACACTCCTTGCTGGGAGAGATGTGCTAATGCACTACAGGGGACTCCTCCTATGTCTACTTGATGGTGGACACCAATAGAGTACAGGTGTGTGTGGGGGATGGGATGCTCAACCCACCCTCGAAAATGAGTTTGAATTTGAAATGGAAACATATTGCTATAGATACAATAAGGCTAAAAAGTGAAATAGGATGATTATTCCTACTTAGGCTGCTTTAGAGAATAGAATACAATAAAACAGATTAGAATAGAATGGAATATAAAATAATATAATAGAATATAATAGAAAAAAATAGATTATAGTAGAATAGAAAAAAAAAATAGAACAGAATAGAATAAAAAAGAAAAAACCAATATAGCCGTCTTCTGAAAATCTGATTTCAAAATTAGAATTTTGAATCGATTTGAAGATAGCAAATATACAAAATAATCGGAATATATGAAACGAGTTAATTCTAACACAACGAATATGATGAAACAAAATGATTAACTTAAAGCAGAGTTCCGGGCACGAAAACTTTTTTTCAGTGAACATACCCCCGGGACAGTCAGGGCTAGTACATTCCACAATGGATAGCCTCTGATCTGTCCCGGTTCGCACTTACCTGCAAGAAGAAATACTCACTTTTAAAATTTCTTCTCCAGCGTTGCCATCTCTGTTTTGGGCAGCTGAAGCCGGCGCGATCCTCTTCTGCGTCCTCTTCCGCGTCTTCTTCTCCCAGAATGCGCCTGCACCGGCCCCTCTCGTCACTTCTGGTGCGGCGCCGCATTCCCTGCTAAACAGCTTCTGGGCATGCCCAGAAGCTGTGGAGGAATGCGGCGCCGCACCGGAAGTGACGAGAGGGGCCGGTGCAGGCGCATTCTGGGAGAAGAAGACGTGGAAGAGGACGCACCGGAAGTGACGAGCGAGGCCGGTGCCGTCGCATTGATTCCTGGGAGCGATGACGTTCAGCTTCCAGGAATCATCGCAAGACAGGAAGTGACGTCGGAGCCGCGGCACAGAGGGAGGAAGTAGAGAATAGGTGAGTATTTTCAATGTACAATTACAAGGTGAGTGAAAAAAAAAAATGCCTAACTATCCAATTCCTTTTCAGGTGAAGGAGACCAAGTGGATGGGCACAAAAAAAAAAAAGGTTGATTTTGTGCCCAGAACTCCGCTTTAAAGAACGAGTCTGAAAGGAAGCAAATGTTTCCTTCATGTACATCTCTAATGTGCTTTATGTCTTGCATCCATGTATGTAAGTTGGATGTAAGTAGAAATATGTGTAGGACTTTGAAGGTAGCCACCATAAATCCCATAGGGAAAGCAAGTACTCAAAATTGTATTAAAATAGAAAAAAATTATTACAACATAGTAAGAGTAATTAAAACCAACACATGGAAAATGTATTGAAAAGTGCTGTATGACACAAAAACCCATTGCATGCCCATTGTATGCCAAAAGCTGTTAAATGCACAGACCTGAATCCAAAGTAACATTACTCCATGGGTCCCCCCAACATGCACCCTGCAAAGAACAGTGTTCCCTCACAAGCCAGGGCCCATAGTCAGTAGGCAAGAAGCTAGCCTGCACTCCCCTCAAAAGCCTCTGTCCTGAGTAAGTTTGTCACAGCCGACCCAGAGAAATGATGTACAGCTGACACTGGAGTAAGACCATGGTGACAGGAAGTGGCTGAAAGAGGCTAGAGGAGATTGAGATGCAAACAGAGGGTGCAAATGAAGGGGGAGAAAAGATAAATCAGTATTTTGTTTTAAAAAGGGATTTGGCAATTGTTTGTGATGCACAGTGTTTTAATAAACTAAATGTCATCTACGTAGCGTTTAGACCTGATTTATTGGTTACTTACAGCTTAGCTATAAGAAAAGTTTTTTTTTTCTTTCTTTTGTTTACTCCGGGGTTCCTTTTTTTCCCCAAATGAGTTACTATTACATTCTGTTGCATTTTTTTAAACATAATTGAACCCTACAGGCACAAAGGAAGATATTAAAACAAGCAGAGTGCACCTCAGCAAACACTTCCTGGGGTTTTATTAGAGGCGGGGGATGTCTGATCGGAGTCCGAGCTAAGGACGCGAGCAGACATCATTAAGCGTAATCCCCCCCTCCTATCGCCAGACCCAATTTGCTGTGGCATGCCGAGGGATCGAGCAGAAACTTATTAGATGTATTTTCTTTGTTCAAATGAATTGTTGAGGCATTTCCTGTAGCGTCTCATATGGAGTAGACCACTTCTAATGATTTTATTTAAATAGGAATTAAAGGCCAAAAGGTTGCCTCCTGGGAACCCTTCATTTCCTGTTTCAGCTTCATTTAGTGTTCGTAAAATGCTCAGGGCTAAACAATAAAGCTGTGGTGAAACCCAGGCCCATCAAAGCCGGACAAGATGAGACCAGGACATAAAGGAGAGCTCCACTGGACAATAACGCGCTGTATCCAAATGGCTACAAAACAGAAGGCCATTATCATTTTCAGCAGCTACAACCATTTATGTGAGAATAGCTTATTCTCTGTTACCTACTTTTACTGAAAACAAAAAAAAAGCCTATTGACATTGGCCCTTAAAATGGCAGGCAGGGAACCTAGCATCTGCAAAACGAGAAGTAGCAAAGGTGAGCTCCATGGAAAGTATCTGGGCCCAGTCAAGTCTGTAGATTGTGGTTACAAAGGGCTATGGTTCAAAAAGTCATCTCCAAGAGGTGATGACACATTTTTTCCATTCGGAGCATTAAAGAGAATACACTCGTTTAATGAGCTAGGCTGCTCACATCAAGCAAAGATCCCCTTCAATGGGAACCAAGAAAGTCACTCAAAGCATAAGAAAACAACAAGAGTGCTAGGTCAAAAGGATGAAAGAGTCCAAAAAGCAATATTAGTTCGAAGACAGCATCAGAAGAAGATGTTGTCGTGAACAAACACATAGAAAAGAGTATTTTCCAGCCAGTTACATTTGCATGTTTGTGCGAGCATGCTAATGCAGATCAGTGCACGCTTAATTCCAGGACGGCCTATTTACGTATCAGAACGCGCCAGAAAGCTGCTGGTTGCTCTTTGGCTGTTACCCTGTGACTTGAATTCTGAGCCTACTCCTGAGGTTTCCTTTCCCATTGCTTACCCAGGCTGGCCTTTGACTTGTCTCTGCTGTGGCTGCCTTCTATTAACCTTGACCTAGTTCCTCATTATGACCTACCTCTGCTGCCCTTCTGGTGTGACCTCAGATTGCCTTCTGACTGCGAGTTTCCTCTGCTGATCATCTGGTGTGACCTCAGCTTGCCTCCTGACTATAACTTTCCTCTGCTGACCTTCTAGTGTGACCCTTTCCTGTCTCCTGATCATGATTCTGCCTCTTGTTCTGCCTGCGATCTGTCTTTCTAGTTTTCCTGACAGTTGCTGTTCCATTCTGCTCATTGGTGGAACACTTACCTGGTTCCTCTGCAGTCTGCATGAGCAGCTTTTGGCCAAGTTATCTATCAGAAATGAGCATCTCTCTCGACCAAGTGGGCAGGGCGCGTTCTCTAGTCACAGCTCTATCTATCTATCTATCTATCTATCTATCTATCTATCTATCTATCTATCTATCTATCTATCTATCTATCTATCTATCTATCTATCTATCTATCTATCTATCTATCTATCGATCGTTAATAATGTGTGGTCCACAAAAGTTCTCATCCCCTCTTATCCATAAGTAGGGATATAGAGTGAGGTAAGCCGCAGCTCTAGACCATGAAGGGACTGTTTGGGACTTTTTATGGTACCGAGGGGGCCCTTCATGGTTTCTTGCACCGGGGCCCTAATGGTTCTAGTTACGCCTCTGGGTACACCCCTGCTCTGGCCCACCCTTTTTACTCATTGAATTTCAGTTCTTTCAATCAAGGAGGCTCAGCATCATATGTGAACATTACCACAGCTGCCTGATTTCAGGAAACTCTACATGCTGGTCCCTCCTACCAGGCTTGACCCGCCTGCATTGCATAGAGAAGCACAGTGATCTAGTGATGACCTCACTGGATTGAAATGAAAGTATGTAATGGAAACGGAAAGATTCTATTTAAAAATGTAATTAGCATGTTGATGAAAGTAGGAACCAGGGAAGGAAAATATTACCTTTAGTGCCGGTTCACACTACGTCGCTCCGACTTAGGGGGCGACCTGTGAAGTCGCGTGCACCGTGACTTCGGCACGACTTGCACTGACTTCATAAAATGAATGTCTATGCAAGTCGCTCCCAGGTCGCCCTGAAGTAGTACAGGACCCTTTTTCTAAGTCAGAGCCACTTGTGTCGCTCCTATTAGAACCGGTCCTGTTCTACTCAATGGACCGCGACGGTGCGCGACTTGCCAGGCTGACCAAGTCGCCTGACAAGTCATAATAGTGTGAACCGGCACTTAAGCTGTGATGGAATAGGGTGGGAGGGCAAATAAAAAGTATAAAAGGGTGTCAGGAACTGCAATACAAATTAACAGGTTTCTCATTGAGAACACTAGGACAAACAGAGAAGGTAAATCTACCTAGCAGACGGCAATAAAATTTGACAGGGGTTCTAATCCTTCCATACTGTACCCAAAACGAAAGAAAAAAGTTTTGGCTACACAAACTTAAACTGCTAGATGCCTGTGCGTAAATTCAAACGTTTATTATATCTTTCCATTCTACTGCCCAGACCAGGGGAAGGTAAGTTAATACGACTAATATCAACACCATTAGTGAGACAAATTGGCTGCGATGCAACTCTATATGTGATTATATTTCCACATTTCCATACGTCGCTCACACAAAACGAGACAGTGCTTTTATTATTTCATGGACCCATAAAGGTTTATTTTAGAGCCGCAGGAAAAAAAAAAGGAAATTTTCATCACGATTTTATGAAAGAGAGATTAGTAATCCTCTCTGGCTCCAATATTTCCTGAGATGTCTTTGCCTTAAATATTCTGTTTATTGTGAGACGGTGGATGCCAAGTTCTTTTTCGTACCTGTGATCGTAGAGTTGGCAAAAGGCGCCACAGACTTTTGCTCTGGCTGTGAAAAGTCTTCCTATGTGACCTGCAAACACTATACAAGGAATGGGTGAGCAGCAAGATACTGTACAAGATCAAAAGGATCTATAAAACCAATAGATTCTGACCTAAAGTATAATAAATAAAGGTGCCCTGCAATAAATGAGCCTTTTTTCTCACCTCTCGTGTAGCTCATAAGTCGATCTTCCCCACCATTTCTATCCAAGTGAAGACTAGGAGACAGGGGTGTAAGCTATACCTCCAACCAAAACTTTACTTTTCTGGTTTCGCATGGATAACCAAACAGTTTATGGTGAGAGGACTAACAAAAAGCCCTCTAACCAAATCAGCAAAGCCTTCCTATAATGTATTGACATATCTCATTCTATGACATATCCCAAAAAAATATGATTTTTCCTCATTTTAGAATATGCAGTACTGTGCAAATGTGTTGTTTTTTTTTTTATGGCCATCATCATTACAGTGTATGGAAATCATGGGTTTTATGGTGTAGAACTTGGGACCAAAAAAGCGAGGATAGTCATATATGTTATGGTGAGAAGAGACTAAAGGAAAATAAAAAGTCCTCCAACCAAATCAGTAAAGCCTTCGTAGAACAGAAGGTATTTACATGTCTCATTCCATCATATATTCAAAACATAGGAAGATTATTCTCCATTTTAGAGGAGGTGGAGCCATACAAATCATTTATTTATGCCTCAATGGCCTTCTTTTTTTGGCCATCATCAGTGCAGTCTATGGAAACCATGACTTCTGTTGGGTAGGCCTTGGGACCCAATGATTGCCTCAATGGCCATCATCTCCTTAGCCATCATAAATGCAGTCTATGGAAACCATGGCTTCTGTGAAGCAGGTCTTGGGACTCAACAAGCATGGAAAATCATTAAGGTTTAGACAGACATTGCTTTTCTAACCTGCTCTTCAAAAAGCACCAATGTAAGGGGAAAATAATTATTTTTCAGTATTTAGGGAAAAAAATATATTTTTCCGTTTTTCATTCAAATGGGTTTTTTTTAATTCAATAGTGGAATAGAACAACAACAGTATCCAACCTGTTAGGCGTGCGGTGTGTAGCGGCCATTTCCTGCAACCTCAGTGCATATGTGTCTGCTTAATCTGCATTTAAAAAAGGGAAAAACTTTGTTCCTTCATATTTTCTGTGACTTACAGCATTTAGACAGACACTGCATTTCAAATCTGCTATTCAACAAGCACCAATTAAGGGGACAATTATTTTTCAGCTTTTCATGCATATGTTACAGTGCTATACACCCACACCCATTGCATACTGTTGTTGTATTCCGCATTGCAATAAAAACCCATTTAGGGAAAAAAAAAGTTAATTGCGGCCCATTACACCCATTGCATACTGTACTGTTGTGTTGCGCATTGCAATAAAAACCCATTTAGGGGGAAAAAAAAGTTAATTGCGGGCCTGTGTGCATATGGTACAGTGAGATACACCCATTGCATACTGTTGTGTTGCGCATTGCAATAAAAACCCATTTAGGGGGAAAAAAAGTTAATTGCGGCCCTGTCTGCATATGGTACAGTGAGATACACCCATTGCATACTGTTGTATTCCGCTTTGCAATACAAACCCATTTAGGGGGAAAAAAAGTTAATTGCAGCCCTGTCTTTATATGTTACAGTGACATACACCCATTGCATACTGTTGTGTTGCACATTGCAATAAAAACCCATTTAGGGGGAAAAAAAGTTAATTGCGGGCCTGTGGGCATATGGTACAGTTAAATAAACCCATTGCATACTGTTGTGTTGCGCATTGCAATAAAAACCCATTTAGGGTGAAAAAAAGGTTAATTGCGGCCCTGTCTGCATTTGTTACAGTGAGATACACCCATTGCATACTGTTGTGTTGTGCATTGCAATAAAAACCCATTTAGGGGAAAAAAAAGTTAATTGCGGCCTAGGCTGCATATGTTACAGTGAAATACACCCATTGCATACTGTTGTGTTGCGCATTGCAATAAAAACCCATTTAGGGGGAAAAAAAGTTAATTGCGGCCTAGGCTGCATATGTTACAGTGAGAAACAGCCATTGCATACTGTTGTGTTGCGCATTGCAATAAAAACCCATTTAGGGGGAAAAAAAGTTAATTGCGGCCTAGGCTGCATATGTTACAGTGAGATACACCCATTGCATACTGTTGTATTCCGCTTTGCAATAAAAACCCATTTAGGTGAGAAAAAGTAAATTGCGGCCCTGTCTGCATATGGTACAGTGAGATACACCCATTGCATACTGTTGTGTTGCGCATTGCAATAAAAACCCATTTAGGGGGAAAAAAATAAATTGCGGCCTAGTCTGCATATTTTACTGTGAGATACACCCTTTCTATACTGTTGTTCTATTCCGCTATTCAGTAAACACCCATTTAGGGAAAAAATATTACATTGCGGCCTAGTCTGCATATTTTACTGTGAGATACACCCTTTGGATACTGTTGTTCTATTCCGCTATTCAATAAACACCCATTTAGGGAAAAAATATTACATTGCGGCCTAGTCTGCATATGTTACAGTGCAACAAGGCACACAGGTCTCGCATGGAGGCCCAGTTACTGGTGGTGAAGTGGTGCTGTTCCGCAGAGAGACTCATGCGTGCGTGCTGCAGCTGAAACTCCACTATGGCCTGCTGCTGCTCACACAGTCTTGCCAGCATGTGCAAGGTGGAGTTCCACCTTGTGGGCACGTAACTTATGAGGCGGCGAGCGGGAAGGCCGAAGTTACGCTGCAGCGCTGACAGGCGAGCAGCAGCAGGGTGAGAACGCCGAAAGTGCGCACAGATGGCCCGCACTTTCTGCAGCAGCTCTGACATATCGGGGTAATTTCTAAGGAACCTCTGCACCACCAAATTCAGCACATGCGCCAGGCAAGGGATGTGTGTCAAACCGGCTAGGCCCAGAGCTGCTACGAGATTTCGCCCATTATCGCAGACCCCCAGGCCGGGCTTGAGGCTCACTGGCACCAACCACTCATCGGTCTGCTGTTCAATGCCCCTCCACAACTTCTGTGCGGTGTGTGGTTTTCCCCCAAACAGGCAAGTTTTAAAACTGCCTGCTGTCGTTTACCCCTGGCTGTGCTGAAGTTGGTGGTGAAGGTGTTACTCTGACCGGATGAGGAGGCGGTAGAGGATGAGGAAGCGGAGTAGGGGGAGTTAGGAACAGGAGGTAAACCGAAGAACACTGCGATCCTCGGTGGTGGAAGGACATGCACCAAACTGCTATCCGCCTCTGGCCCAGCCGCCACTGCATTTACCCAGTGTTATGTTAGGGAGATATAACTTCCCTGACCATGCTTACTGGTCCACGTATCCGTAGTTAGGTAGACCTTGCCACAGATGGCATTGCGCAGTGCACACCTGATTTTGTCACCCACTTGGTTGTGCAGGGAAGGGATGGCTTGCCTGGAAAAGTAGTGGCGGCTGGCTACGACGTACTGTGGGACAGCCACCGCCATAAGGCTTTTAAAACTGCGTCTCCACCAGACGGAATGACAGCATTTCAAATGCCAGGAATTTTGAAATGCTGGCATTCAGGGCCAGGGATCGCGGGTGGGTCGGGTGGGTACTTCCTCTTCCACTCCAGTGTTTGGGAGATAGAAAGCTGAACGGTTCCACGGGACATTGTGGAGATGGTTGTTGGTGACCCAGGTGGTGGTGTTGCTTGCAGATCCTTTTTGCGGGGTGGCAGGTGGCAGGTGCCGGTCTCACTACAGAGGTGGATGAAGAGGCCAAGACTGCAGCAGAAGAGGAAGCAGGAGGAGCCAGAGACCTTTCTTGGTTTTTGAGGTGTCTACTCCACTGCAGCTCCTGCTTTTCACTTAGATGCCTGGTCATGCAGGTTGTGCTCAGGTTGAGAATGTTTATGCCTCTCTTCAGGCTCTGATTGCACAGCCTGCAAACCACTCGTGTCCTGTCATCATCACATTGTCTGAAGAACTGCCACGCTAGGGAACTCCTTTGAGCTGGCTTTGGTGTGCTCGATCCCTTGCTGCGTTGGGCAGTAGCAGGCATAGTGTCTAGGGCACGGCCGCTCCGCTTTTTGCACCCTGCTCCCTCTTCTGCTGTGCTGGTGGCTCTGTGCGACCACCGCCTCTTCCTCAAAACTACTCAGGTCACCTGCATGACGTTCATTCCATGTGGGGTCGAGGACCTCATCGTCCTCCACATCATCTTCCATGCAGTCTTCACCCCTGCAACCCTTGTCGGTCTCCACAATTCGAAATTCCACAGCAGTTGGCACCTGTGTTTCGTCATTATCCGAGACGTGCTGCGATGGTCCTCCCATGTACTCATCTTGAGACATAAGTGGTGGGCATCCGTGCACTCAATCTCTTCCACTTCTGGGGCAGGGCTAGGTGGATGGCCCTGGGAAACCATGCTAACAGAGTCATCAAAAAGAAGAAGAGACTGCTGCATGACTTGGGGTTTAGACTGCTTGGCTGATTTGCAAGGGGGTGAGGTAAAAGATTTATGGACATCGGCTGCAGGTGCCAACTCTGACCTTTCAGCAGAAGACTGGGTGGGAGACAATGTGAAGGAACTGGAGGCACTGTCAGCAACCCAATCTACTATCGCCTGTACTTGTTCTGGCCTCAACATTTGTAGAGGCGCATTAGGCCCTGGCAAATACTGCTGTAAGGTTCTGTCGCCGACTTGCAGCTGAGAAAGGTGTTTCACTTGTGTATGTAGCTAGCACAGATCGACCACGTCCTCTCCTTGCAACAGGAGCTCCACCAGCAGCACCAAGACCCAGCACTAACATGGTGGAGCAGTATGTGTGCACACGCCTAGACGTACTGAATGACGGGTCTGCCCCCTTCAACTTCTGGCTCTCCAAATTGGGCACATGGCCTGAGCTTGCCCTTTACTCCTTGGAGGTGCTGGCCTGCCCTGCAGCCAGAGTATTATCTGAACGGGTATTTAGCACGGCTGGGGGCGTTATCACAGACAAGCGCAGCCGCCTGTCCATAGCCAATGTGGACAAGCTCACGTTCATTAAAATGAACCAGGCATGGATCCCACAGGACTTGTCCGTACCTTGTGCAGAATAGACATGTATACCGGCCTTACCCAGCCATTGTTGTATTTTTGATCTTTCCCACTCTTTTTGGGGTGTACCCTAATTTAAAAAGAAATAAAATTAAAAACCAAAACCAGTGTTGGCTACCTTGTCCTCCTCCACCGCCACTTCCACCTACACCGCCACATCCACCGCCACCTCAACCTCCTACTCCATATGAGCCTCGTCCTCCTCCTACATCATTCAAGATGATTATTTTTCTGTTTTTTATGTTATTTTAAGTTATTTCCCTATTCATATTTGTTTGCAGAACACTTGCCATGCTCTTAAGATGATTTTGTTGCCATTTGCAGCCCTCTAGCCCTTTCCATGTTTGTTTTAGAGGCACTTTAGTGCTCAAAAGTTCGGGTCTCCATTGACTTCAATGGGTTTCGGGATCGGGGCAAAGTTCATGAACCCGGACTTTTTTTTCAAGTTCGGTCGAACCCGCCAAACCCGGACATCCAGGTGTTCGCTCAACTCTAGTTATGACGAGAAGAGACTAAAGGAATTAAATGTCCTCCAGGGGAACCAGTAAAACCTTCTTAGAATTGAACATGTCTCATTTTATTACATATCCAAAAACAAGACAATGATTCTCCATTTTAGAGGAGGTGGAGTTATACAAATAATTTCTTTATGCCTCAATGCCCATCATATTTTTTGGCCATCAACAGTGCATTCTATTGAAACCATGACTTATGTGGAGTAGGCCTTGGGACTGTATGAGTACAGAAAGCCATTAAGGTTAGGAAGAGAGTGGACTGACTAAAATAGGGTTGCCGATTGGTAATTGTGCAAATCCTACCTGAAACCGATACTTAGTTCTATCAGCGGGGTTCCCCCACTGACAGCTGAAATGTAAAAAAAGAAAAAAGCTGGCAATTATCTGTTGCTAAGGAGCAGGGCCGCCGCATCCTTAACAACCGATGATTCATTCAGCTGTTAATGGGGTTCCCGTGTTGACAGCTGAAGTGCAAACAAAGTCCCGTAAATTGGAGCTGTCAAAAACAAAAAAAAAAAGCAGCTGAGCAATTATTTATCAACAACATTACTCAACTGCTGAAACAAAAAGATAAACATTGTTTCTTCTTGTATCTTTCTGTTTATTTATCTACAGATCAAAGGGAAGAACTTCGGTTTGCAGATGAACTCAGTTTAAGGCAACCTGTCAAGTTTTTTTATTAATTGTTCCTCTCTTTATCCCCTTATAACCCTAAATTTATTTTTTTTGTGATACGGCACTGCATTACTTTAACAGACAATTGCGCAGTCGTGCAACACTGTACCCAAATAAAATGTATGTCCATTTTTTTTTACCACAAATAGAGATCTCCCTTTTTTTTCCCTTTATGTATTCAGCTATATATTTTTGGTAAAAATAATCCCAATAAGCATATATTGATTGGTTTGCGCAAAAATTATAGTGTCTACAAACTATGGGATATTTTTTATTTATTTATTTTTACTAGTAATGGCGGTGATCAGCCACTTATTGTGGGACTGCGATATTGCGGAGGACAAATTGGACACCTGACTGACACTTTGTACACTTTTTGGGGACCAGTGACACTAATACAGTAATGAGTGCTAAAAATATGCACTGTCGCTGTACTAATGACACTGACAGGGAAGGGTAACACACCAGGGGTGATCAAAGGGTTGACTGTGTGTCTAGCCCATGCCTACTCACTGTGGGGAAGGTGCTTTGACTAGGGGATGGCAAAGATCCATGTTCCTGCTTTGCAGGTACACAGGATCAATGCCTTCCCAGCTGACAGAAGGGCAATCTGCCTTGTTTACATATGCAGATTGTCATTCTGTCTGTGTCCTGTGTAATCGGGGGTGACGGTGGGCATCAAGTCCGTGTTTCTCGCCGCTGGGCTCACGGTCGCCAGCAGCAAACAGGCTTAGACATTGAGCCAGCAGTGCAATGGCTTAGAAAGAGCTGGATCTGATGCATTTCGTCTAATGAGTTATCATCTGGGGTGTTGTCCCTAGACGATGTCTCGTTAGACGAAACGCGTCGGATCCAGCACCTTTCTAAGCCATTGCATTCCATACTCTACACGATTACTGTTTGAAGGCCTGATTTTATCTGTATCTGTATATTGTAAGTATTTTTAATCCTATAATAAACACCTTGCATCTACGGTTTTACACTATGTGGAGGCTTTTTTTGTTTTATCCCCAGATATTCATCAATCAAGTTAACTGGAGAAGATATACCCATGTGTCATTCATGGATTGCCTTTTCCTTTTGATGTTGGATTATTTCATAATATCTCTAGTACAGTGGAAGGTCAAGCTACACATAGGTATCAACCTTGTTTTCTGCCATACGCCAAACTGGGTCCACCATTTCTGGTAAGCCCCCTAGATGTTGGTGGTGGCTGATCTACTCACGCTTTCCATATACTACTTATAATAATTACCTGGATCTGCACTGTTGAAGACTCACATTTTCATCACAGACTTGTTTGATACATTGTCTCTTTTGTTATATTTTTAGTTCACATTAATTATCAGGTTTATTATCACATGTTTATATATTATTCACATTTCTTAGCGCTGCACTTTTTTTTTATATATATTGCTTCAGACGACAGAACGCCCAGATGTGAACAAATGAGATTTGGTTTTTTGAGCTTTTTAGAGCTACACGCTTCAAGTAAAAAAATCGCTCAGGTGTGTGAATGTGGCTTAATGGAATCAAAAAGCTCTTCAACCAAATCAGCGCTTAACCCAGCAGAATGGTTTTAGAACAGAAGATATTCACATGTCTTATTCTTTCACGTATCCCGAAAAAAAAGGGGCCTCTGCGGCTCCCCTGTACACCTGGATAGGAGGGGCGGCCGGAGCAGCATGTAGAGAAATCACTGTCCTCCTTTTTCCTCCTGTAGCTACAGGAGGAAAATGGAGGAGATTGGTTCCTCTGTATGCTTTACCAGCTCCTTCCTTTTCTGAATGGACAGAGTCATAATCAATGACATTGTTAAAATAAAATGATAAAAAATAATACAATTAAAATACCAAAAAATAAAAACTACTGACACCAGTTGGTGAACTTCCAGGATCGCAAAGGTCACATTTTCGACTGGGCCCTGGCATTCCACCACCAAGATGGCAGGAAGAGGGCCCACTGCAGAACTTGTGAAAGGGTCCCGCTGTGGGACCATAATAAAGGGCTCTGCAACGTGATTAAAGGGCCCCAGGATCAGTGGGAAGAGCCCCAGGCTTGAAGGGAAGGGCCCCGGCCAGGGATCTGAGGGGTCCTTCATGGGTTCTTGCACCGGGGCCCTGAAGGTTCTAGTTATGCCTCTGACTCAAAGTGAGGTCTGCCATTCTTAAATGGGTCCCATAGGTGCAGGACCCTGTTTGCCAGGCCTCAGTGCCCCCTGGTGTTTCCAGGTTGAGTGTAGCACCTTATGGATTGACTCTTCTATCCAATACAAAATACGTTACCTCTAAGGTTGGGTGGAAAGGCAGAAAGTTTTGAGACGGTTTTTAAACCAAACAAGGAATGTTCTTTGATACACCAACGAACGACTACAAGGTTACCTATTATACCCCTGATGAAGGAGCTATATAGTCTCTGAAACGCGTCAGTTGGAGGATACCAGATTGTATCATCATCGTTTCAGTTGGTGTATTTTCAGTTGTCCATATCATGTATATTTCATGTTTCTTGTCTTTTACTGATGATTCATAATGAATATCTGTTTTTTATCAATGCATCTGCTATGTTTTTGAAGTGCCTATATAGTCCCACAACTGGGGAACCTCTATGCCTATATTCGGATCTAGGGATGTGGCACACTCAGGAGTCCAATCACCAAGACCCCCCTAAAATTTCAGTTTAGGACAGTGGGTAGAGCTATGCAAATCATTCCTTTATGTCCCAATGATCCACTGCACATCCATATCTTCTTATGTAATGTGAAAATCTACCCTAATAATATATATATATACTACAAACTACTGTTAAAGTGACTCCGGTGATGCATCAGGAATTCTCAGCCCATTCGTACTAGATTATCACATAATATTGCTTCAATTCATTAACTACCACAAATCAGATGTAATTCCTAAAAAAACTCCTTCTCACTTGGGTTCCAAAATATAAAAAGAAAAAAGTACTATTCTACAGCTGAAGCCAATTTCCATTCCACAAATGCATCAAACATTGTTACCACCCATGCCGGTACTGTAAAAATCTTCTGTATGTTGATCAAATCTCCACGCCTTTAGCACCAACTGTTCCAGCCTAGGTGACACCCTCCCATATAGATCCCGACTTCAGCCATTGATATTGTCTACCCATGTGTGAATCTTTCCTGGTCCTTCTTGATCATCTTCAGCTACTTGCCAACCACTGCAAATATACTGCGGCAGGCTGGCTCGGCTCCGCGAACTGATGTACCTGAGAAGCCGCTCGGCTGTCATTACAAGGTGCGGGAGGGGACGTTCCGCAGCTCGCCTGGGTTTCCTGTCTCCACCGGAGACCCGGGCAACCAGCCTGCAAGGCCGCGGAAGACCCAATCAAAGCCGCATTCAGCTCTGATCGGGTCTCCATGCAAAAACCCAGAAGTGATGTCATAATATCACTTCCGGGTACTCTGCGCCAGATTAAAAAAAATGACAGCATTCAAAACAGCCAAACTTGGCGTTTTGAATGCTTTTAAGTGCAGAGGAGGGGTTTGGGGTCTTTTAGACCCCCAGATCCCTCCACAAGAGTACCTGTCAAGTAAAAAAAAAAAAAACAAATTTCAAATGTACGAAAATGTCGGTATGAAAATTGATATCGGTCGATCACTAGTTGCAACCTCTAAAGGACGGTGCTGGAATTGGGTTAGGGTTAGAATTAGGGGTCCTCTTTTCTTGAATATCTAATAATATGTTCACAGCTAATGAGGGGCTTTAAAAATGTAATTTTAGCCAAAAAGGAAATAAGTTATGATGTCATTTTATCCAAAAACACTGTGTAAAATGTTTGGCTTTACTATCAAAAGTCTGATTTCCAGTCTGAGTTTTTACAATTGCTATCTAGGGATTGATAAGGAGTTGTGACCTGAGAGACAGAGCAAATAAAAACTCACAACATTATCTGTGCACAAGGAGTGCTAAAAAAAAAATGGAATGGAACTCTTAATAAAAATAAAAAGAAAACACCAAAAAACAACTTCATTTTGTCTTTCCTAGTGACTCTAATGTATTTTGGAAAATGCAAAATTTAATTGAAATGACCCAGTTTTTCACCAAAATTTTAGGCAAGGTGAAAATTCTCAGCAATTTTCTGCTTTTTAAAACTCGATGAAGAGTTGGTTAGGCTTGAAATTTTGCCATGAGAGATTTGGAATATTTTAAACTGATGCTCAAATCTAAAGGACTATTGATTTAAGCTTTTATTATAAGTCCTCTAAGCAGAACACCTTGCTCTTAAAAAAAACTATTTTGGCTATTAGTGCAAAGAAAGATATCATATTCCTTAGACCAGCCTTTTTCAGCTAGGGTGACCATGCTCCCTGGGGTGCCTTGAGGTTTCTTCAGGGGTGCCTTGGCAAAATGCTTAAAAATTGCCTCAAAATTGTATACAAGCCAGCAGATGGACGAAGCCTGCCTTTTAGTTACGCAAAGCCAAAGGTTTTGCACCATTACCACCTTCTAGCCGCTGGCATCCTAACAACCAATGACCCTCCCCTGCCCCTCTCTGTCAGCGCTGGGGTCACATTAGCTGAGTGATGGAGAAACACTGAGGGAGATGTGAAACATTGGTATACTAGTCAGTGCCAGTGTACAAAGTGTATTGGATTTGGAAGAATGAATAACTGCGAACGTTGGGTGTCCTACGTAGTGGCGGCTGGTGCTCCATCAGTCGGGGGGGGCTGCCCCCCATATCACTCCAGCCTGCACCACCACATGTCAGTCAGTCAGCTTACCTTGTTCCTCCGGAATGACAGGTGGCGGCGGCTTCCCCATTAGGCCCCTCCATTAGGCCCCTTCATGTGCAGTCTCCTCCCCCCTTCTTGGCCAATAGCATGCCTTCTCCTTTTGGCCAATCGGGAAGCAGGTCTCAGGACCCGCTTCCTGATTGGCCAGGAGGAGAATCAGTGTGGCAATAGTGAATATTCATTCGCTATTGTCACACAACTGGGTGGGCTCAGGGCACAGTGCTCTGCGTCCCGAGCCCACCCTTTTTTGAAGCCTATTAGAGCCTCCGGCTCTAATCAGGTGCTTCTAAAAAAAAAAAAAAAAAAAAAAACCCCATTGGAATCCATGCATCCGGCGCCCTGCATGTAGTTTAGGGGGCCGGATCCATGGATAGGGGGGGGCGGCGCCCCTGCACCTAATGGACAGGCCCCCACTGGTCCTACATGTGTGAATGTTGATGTATTATGTAAAACTATTAGAATATTTTTAAAATTTTGGAATAGGGTGCCTTGAGACTGTCCATAATTTAGTGGGTTCCTTGGAATTGTTCATAATTTTAAAGGGTGCCTTGACTAAAAAAATGTTAAGAAACACTGCCTTAGGGTCAGTAAGTGGTTGTGTAGCACCCTCCTAGATAGGTTGCTAGATTGGTTAGGTAAATTTAGTTATTTTGGCTCCTCTGTAATCAGTGGAGACATTTCTGATTGCTTTGGACTGTTCTGGACTTAACTGGTTGCAGATTTGATTGTTTCCCACTGCCCTTTGGAGGATTCTAAAATGTAGTGGGCTGGAAAGGCAAATCAGAAACCTGAATGTGGCTGGGAAGTACACAAATAGTATGGGGTCTGGAGCAGCCCTGTTCTTGTCCAGGAGAAGTTCCAAGCCTGATGGGCTACTGTTCTTCTGGGCAGTTCAGCTGAAGTTCATACAGAATCTCATTGAGGTCCCAGCAAAGCTAGAGCTGGGGGGGGGGCGAATATTCTCAGAATATCTGTAGCTAACCAAGGTGTCTCACTGGGAATCTGGTCTGAAGGGTTAACTGGTGAATGTCTGGCTGATATTGGAAGTACAGACGTTAATCCAGGATCCTAGTGACTATTTGCTGCCTGTTACTATACCATGTGCACCAGTGCCAGTGCTTGCATGGACTGAGGCAAACCGGGAAGTGTCCCAGTGCCGTCCATTCCCTTGGCTTCTACTAGAGGTCTATTCTAAGAAATACTGACAAAGTGGAGTGTCCTCTTGATACTGATCTTGATTTCCAGAGTATCCCATCCAAGTTTATCCAGCAGTAGATCTAAAAAAAACAATAATAAAATATGGCCTGATGCACCCCGTGATGCACCTCCATCCCTAATTAACATAGAAAGTTGCAACAGTTTGCCCTTAGGATTTTAAATGAGGTGCAACACGCCCAATTATGAAATATAAAATGCAAGTTTATTAGTTCATACAAGTAAACACGGACAAGTACCGTATCGTCAAACAGATTTGTGATGTTATACAAAGTATATTATAAATACATAGTCAGGTACAGTATTCCATAAAGCAATCCATGGTAGGTATGAAAATGCATCCCGGTAGTCCAGCGCGTTTCGTTAACCAGGGGTTGATGCAAAACATAAAGTCTATGAAATAAAACAGTTTATGGTATGTAATAAAGATAGTAAATACTGTAGTACTAATGGAAAACACTAAGAGGCCACCAAGGGGCACATACTAACAAATCTGTTGAAATCTGTTGAAAAAGAGATTGCATGCTCATATTCCAATGTCTATCCCGAGAGCTGTGGGCCTGGGATTCACGAGAGTCAAACAGGGCCATATGGTTGCACAAACCAACATGCTGTGGCATCCACGGTGATGGCTATAAAAGACATATAGTTGTGCTCATAGGTTTACATACCCTGGCAGAATTTATGATTTCTTGGCCATTTTTCAGAGAATATGAATGATAACACAAAAACTTTTCTTTCACTCATGGTTAGTGTTTAGCTGAAGCCGTTTATTATCAATTATCGGCTGTGTTTACTCTTTTTAAATCATAATGACAACAGAAACTACCCAAATGACCCTGATCAAAAGTTTACATACCCCAGCTCTTAATACCGGGTATTGCCCCCTTTAACATCAATGACAGCTTGAAGTCTTTTGTGGTATTTGTGGCTGAGGCTCTTTATCTTCTCAGATGGTAAAGCTGCCCATTCTTCCTGGCAAAAAGCCTCCAGTTCCTGTAAATTCTTGGGCTGTCTTGCATGAACGGCACATTTGAGATCTCCCCAGAGTGGCTCAATGATATTGAGGTCAGGAGACTGAGATGGACACTCCAGAACTTTCACTTTATTCTGCTGTAGCCAATGACAGGTCGACCTGGCCTTGTGTTTAGGATCATTGTCATGTTGGAATGTCCAAGTACATCCCATGGCCAGCTTCCAGGGTTAATGAATTCACATTTTCCTCCAGTATTTTCTGATAACCTACTGCATTCATCTTGCCATCAATTCTGACCAAATTTCATGTGCCTTTGTAGCTCACACATCCCCAAAACATCAGCGATCCACCTTCGTGTTTCACAGTAGGAATGGTGTACCTTTCATCATAGGCCTTGTTGACTCCTCTCCAAATGCAGCTCAATTTTGGTCTCAGCACTCCAAATTACTTTGTGCCAGAAGGTTTGCCTCTGTGCTGTTTGGCGTATTGTAAGCGGGATACTATGTTGCATTTGCGTAGTAATGGCTTTCTTCTGGCGACAGTTGATTGATAATAAATGGCTTCAGCCAAACACTAACCATGACTGAAAGAAACGTTTTTGTGTTATCATTCATATTCTTGGAAAAATGGCCAAGAAATCATAAATTCTGCCTGGATATGTAAACTTATGAGCACAACTGTATCAGTTTCATTTCTAAAGTGTATATGAATGTATTATCAAAAAGCAATACAGGGAGTATAATACTGTACAGTAAGTACTAGTATCACTAGGAGTGAGCCTCAATTTAAAATATTTAAAATATTTATCTGATGCTCAGAGTAATTGCTAAATGTCATGGACATGCAATAGTGTCTGGCAGCTTCCCTTATCCTCATGTCTGCAGGCCATTCCAGGAAGTCTATATTAACCAGTGCACTGCAGGTCTGCTTTGCTGTTCAACAGTGTTTGTTAGTTGTGTTCCTGTCTGCCGTGTGCTTGATCTACCTTTCTGTGTACCGACTTTGGCTTGTCTGACTACTCCTGGTTGCCTGTGACCCTGATCTTTGGCCTGTCCCTTGGTTACCCTCGTCTGCCTGTTACTCCGACCTCAGCTTACCCATCACCATTCCGTGTGTCCTAAATGGCTGCTTCCCCTCTCTCCCTACGGAGCGTGACCCGGGGGACCCCAGGGACCGTGACCTTGGCCCAGCTGCAGCGAAGTCCATCCTCACCACTAGAGGCTCTGGTGAACACCTGCTGGGTCTTAGACTTCGAGCCCTGGGGAATCTTGGGCTCATGTTTCTGTCCATCTGCAGCAGTCTGCTATTGGGTTCACTACCTTGCGGTGCACCCCTGTGGTGCAGTTGTCACCTGGCCACAGGTGACCTGACACTAAAAGTGGGCAATAAAGCAAAACAGTGTGAAAAATGATCAATGATGTGTAAACAAATTTAAGGAAAAAGCAAAACAAATAATCACCGGGGGGCCATAAATCTAAAAAAGACAACCCTCTATACTGATCATTGAGCCAGAGTGAGTGATTGTGCTCTGTGCCTGGCTGCCCATGCATTAATCTGGGAAAAGAACCTGTGGCAAATCAGCGGGCCCTGTTAGGGGTGACCCTACTTTGTCCTGCCTTAAAGACAGGACAGGCCAGAAGTTAGAAGTGTGCCCTCAGTGGTCACTCTGGCTTGTTCAAACAGTGCTCTCCCTCTGTAGCATCAGCAGTTGAAAAAATACTCTGAACAAGTGTGGTGTTTGAATCCAGAGTGGTCATGAACAAAGTCTACATGCATGGAGGGGGGCAGAAGCAACTATATGAAGAGCGGAAGAATGGTATGTAGTGTTCCATGAATGCATGGGGGATTTTTCAGAAAATGGCCATTGGTCAGGGGCAATGAACCAGGCAGAGGCAGAAAATGCAGTTAAATAATCATACCTTTCATGTAATAGTAATAATAATAATACAAATCAGGAATATAGTGAAAAAAAAAAGGCAGAGTAAGGAAGCCAATACGGGTAATCAGACGAGCCTGAATCAGGGAGCGAGGAATCAGCGTAGTCAGAAGCCAAAGATCAGGATCAGGAACCAGAAGAAACGTCAGCCAGGCAAAGTCAAACAGGGACACAGCAGAGAGACACGCAGGATATGTTGACCAAGGTGAAGACACCGAAGGAATGAGCTAGGTAGTTTAAATAGCTAAAAGGGGCTGGCTGTAGGCTAGATTAATGAGGGAGGTAATGGTAACCAGAGTCAGTGTGAAAACAACGAGTAGCTGGTAATTGCCCGACAGCTGAGCAGCCAGAACACTGATTAGAGAGCTGCTAAAAGCCAAGCCCTGACACCATTAAAGTTGAACTAACCCTTTAAGTAAGTAACATTCTGGCTTCCAATAAGGGACACCCACTGCCACTGCCAGAGAGAAAAAGGAAGGACCCATAATTCTACTGGACCAGACAGAATAAATATGGTATGTAACCCTTTTTTTTTTTTTTTTTTAGGGGGAGGGGAGGCATTGAGGAGTAACAGGACCTTAACTGAGGCAGGGACAGTAAAGTAAAAGCTCCTCAGGGGCAGGGACAGAAGCAATGTCCAGTGCTGCCACAACTAAGTTTTGTCAAGGCAGGTTGCGCATGGCCTAGGTGTATGGAGGTGGACAAGAACAACTTTTTGAACAGCAGAGGAGTGTTATCTTATGTCCTATAAATGAATGAGTGATTTTTACAAACAAATGTCCATTAAAGGTGAACAAACCCTTTAGGTGAGAAACATCCTGGAGTGCAGTAAGGACACTGCTGCCAGAGGAACGAAGGAAGGGCCCATAATCTTACTAGACCAGCCTGTAGACTAGAAAAATGGTATGTGACCTTTTATATAGGGGACACATTGAGGAATTACTGGAGCTTAGCTGAGGAGGAGACAGTAGAATGGAAACTCATCAGGGGCAGAGACAGACGCAGTGTCCAATCCTGCCAAAAATAAGGAGTTTTTTCAGTAAGACTACGCATAACCTACATGTATGGGAGAGTACAGGAGCAACAATTTGAATGGGGGGGGGGGGGGGGGGTGGTATCTAATGTCCTGTGAATGCATAGGGGATTTTAAAAAATGTCCATTAAAAGGTGAGTTAACCCTTTAAGTGAGCAACATTTTGGGTTGCAGTAAGGGCTACCCCCCCCCCCCCCACTGCTGTCAGAGGGAAGAAGGAAGGACCTATAGTCTTACAGGACCAGCCTGAAGACCCGTAAAAAATTGTACGTAACCTTTTATTGGGGCTCAGAGAGGGAACACATTGAGGAAATATTGGAGCTTGACTGAGGCAGGGACAGTAGAGTGAAAACTCCTCAGTGGCACGGACAGATGCAATGTTCATTGCTGCCAAACATAAGCAGTTTTTTCAGGAAGGCTGCGCATGGCCAAGTGTATAGAAGAATACAGGAGAAGAAACTATTTGAACAGGGGACGAGTGGTATCTTATGTGCTGTGAATGCATAGGGAATTTAAAAAAAATGGCAATTAAAAGGTGAACTAACTCTTTAAGTGATCAACATTCTGGGTTGCAGTAAAGGACAACCCATCACTGCTGTCAGAGGGAAAAAGGAAGGACCTATAATCTTACTGGACCAGCCTGATGACCCATAAAAAAGGTATGTAATCTATTTTTAGGGCTCAGGGCTTCAGGATGTTGGGGCAGTAAGGTGTAAATGTAGCTTAAATCGGAGTTCCGGCCTCAAAATCGACAAAATCGATTTTCAGCCATCCGCTTGCTGTAGGTCACCTGTAAGACAAATGGATAATTACAATTTTTTTTTTGTTTACTTACCTTATTATTGAAGAAAATATACTCACCTTTCTTCCACTTCCTCCCTCTGCGGCCGCGGCCCGCGCCATCACTTCCTGTTTGCATTGATTCCTGGGAGCTGAACATCATCGCTCCCAGGAATCAATGCGCCTGCACCGGCCCCGCTCGTCAGTTCCGCTGCGGGCGTGTCATTCCCTGCTAAACAGCTTCTGGGTATGTCCAGAAGCTGTGAAGGGATGACGCGCCCGCACCAGAAGTGACGAAGAGGGAACACATTGCAGGGCATTCTGGCAGAAGAGGACACCGAAGAGGACGCAGAAGAGGACGCGCTGGCTTCAGCTGCCCACATCCGAGATGGCAGCGCTGGAGAATACATTTTCAAGGTAAGTATTTCTTCTAAAAGGTAAGTGCGACCCGGGACAGTACAGAGGCTATCCATTGTGGAATGTACTAGCCCTGACTGTCCTGGGGGTATTTTTATCTAGATTTCACCCCCGAGGCCGGAACTCCGCTTTAAGTGAGCCAAGGACAGAAAAATAAAAACTCCTCAGAGGCAGGGACAGAAGCATTGTCCAGTGCTGCCAAAACTCCCATATATGTTGGCGTGAGAAAAATGAGCACATTCTAATTCCTCGTGCTAATAAAATGTAATAAGATGGACATCCTAATTTGGGGATCTCTGGAGTTCAAATCACTTTTGTTACACTGGAAGGAAAGTTTGACATGAAATGCGGTGAAATCCATAAAAGTACTTTTTTATGGAGCCCCGATTGAATGAGACAATGGTAAGTGTACATCTGTGAGGTCTCACTTTCTGTGTTTTGCTACCTGTCATCTCCCACGTGTGTCTTTTCGTACAATTAGCGGTAGGCGCTGCTAGTGAGTCACTCGCACTCGTGGTAAAGTGATTAGTGATAAAATGTGACTTCATTCTGGTTTGGAATGAGATCCAACAAAACGCTCCCTGTGGATTATCTACAGATGCCTTTCCCATCGGTGAAGCTATCGTTACCTCCTGCATGCCCATAAAGTGTTCCTCTCCAAGGGAAGAAATATGAGTTTCAGCCAGAACATACAGAGAGAGGAAATTCTGATGGTTAATCCATGTTTTATGCAGTTGTCAGTCTAGAAAATGCTGCTACTATTATGCTACTGGAGGACTCTGAGCGCCTTCCTCCCACTCTCATCTGAAATACTTTGCTCTGCTAGACTACTCTGCTCCATCCTCTATCAAACTTTCCTCTTCTGAAATACTCTGCACTGCTGGAGGACTCTGCTTCTTCCTCTATCTAACTCTCTTCTGCTGAAATACTCTGCACTGCTGGAGGACTCTGCTCCTTCCTCCCACTCTCCTCTTCTGAAATACTCTGCACTGCTGGAGGACTCTGCTCCTTCCTCTATCTAACTCTCTTCTCCTAAATTACTCTGCACTGCTGGGGGACTCTGCTCCTTCCTCCAACTCTCCTCTCCTGAAATACTCTGCTCTCCTGGAGGACTCTGCTCCTTCTTCTATCAAACTCTCCTCTTCTGAAATACTCTGCACTGCTAGAGGACTCTGCTCCTTCCTCTCACTCTAATCTCCTGAAATACTCTGCTAGAGGACTCCGCTCTTTCCTCTATTGAATTTTCCTCTCCTGAAAAACTCTGCACTGCTGGAGGACTCTCCTCCTTCCTCTATCTATCGCTCATGAAATACTCTGCACTGCTGGAGGACTCTTCTCCTTCCTCTATCTATCGCTCATGAAATACTCTGCACTGCTGGAGGACTCTGCTGATCTTTTCATTGAAAAGATTCAAGCGACAAATTTTATGCAAAAGTAAAAAAACAAAACCATAGTACAATACTTCAACAGAAAACAAGGAAATACACATCCATGTTCATAATATATACAATATATACATAGTCCACTGCCAACATTTTGTTTGAAAACTATTTACATAAAGCAGCAGAGAGGGCCTAAGAGGCACAACCCATCACCTATGTACGCAGCCATTTATCAAAAATTAAGCATAAAGAAAAAAATTTAGGGTGAAAAGAGACAGAAAGCCACACCTGGGAAAAAGACTCCTGCCAGTCAGAGAGGCTTGATACCCCTCCACGCCTTCAACCAAGCCCTCTGACTCCACTTGTCTCCCTCAAGCACCCAAATCTTCCCCACCTCATGCAAAATATCACACACCACCACCTGAACAGGAAGGATTTTATGCCGAGTGGTGACCTGACACCGTGTGTTCCAGGTGTAATAACGGACTACTAGGCTAACTAAAAAAAGTGTATCCAAACAAAAGACTCTACCTGTATTGAATGCTCTGTACACCAACTCAGCATAACCCAGCCTGGAGAGGAAGGGAACACTGAGGGCCCATCCCACCTGTTTGTATACCTCTATGTTAAAAGCACAACAAAGCAGAAAATGGTTCATAGTCTCCTCCTCACCTGCACATTCCTCCCGAGGACAAACACGATCTGCCTTGCCAGTTTTTGAGGCCATAATCTCCGGGTCAAAATTCAATGCCAAGTATCTTAATTTTTTCCTGGGGCACTGGAAAGGTGTCCGGGAGATTGAACCCCTCACCTTCCTTTCCCGTCCAGAAATCTTCCCATAGTCCCTCTCTAGAACCAGAGGCATGCCAGTCATATGAGTTTCAGCCAGAACATACAGAGAGAGGAAATTCTGATGGTTAATCCATGTTTTATGCAGTTGTCAGTCTAGAAAATGCTGCTACTATTATGCTACTGGAGGACTCTGAGCGCCTTCCTCCAAATCTCATCTGAAATACTTTGCTCTGAAAAAGACTCCTGCCAGTCAGAGAGGCTTGATACCCCTCCACGCCTTCAACCAAGCCCTCTAACTCCACTTGTCTCCCTCAAGCACCCAAATCTTCCCCACCTCATGCAAAATATCACACACCACCACCTGAACAGGAAGGATTTTATGCCGAGTGGTGACCTGACACCGTGTGTTCCAGGTGTAATAACGGACTACTAGGCTAACTAAAAAAAGTGTATCCAAACAAAAGACTCTACCTGTATTGAATGCTCTGTACACCAACTCAGCATAACCCAGCCTGGAGAGGAAGGGAACACTGAGGGCCCATCCCACCTGTTTGTATACCTCTATGTTAAAGGCACAACAAAGCAGAAAATGGTTCATAGTCTCCTCCTCACCTGCACATTCCTCCCGAGGACAAACACGATCTGCCTTGCCAGTTTTTGAGGCCATAATCTCCGGGTCAAAATTCAATGCCAAGTATCTTAATTTTTTCCTGGGGCACTGGAAAGGTGTCCGGGAGATTAAACCCCTCACCTTCCTTTCCCGTCCAGAAATCTTCCAATAGTCCCTCTCTAGAACCAGAGGCATGCCAGTCATATTGACACTTCCTGAGAAGGATTTTCACTTTAGAGATTGCCCCAAGATCTCCTCCTCTCAAGACAAGAATATCCAGCTTCCTCCACAAATGTTGGTACGTCATGTATCTATCAAACTGCTTTTTATTGGCTAGGCCCCTGAAGAATCAAGCAATTCTCTATTTGGTCAGCTCCCACCACTCAGCCTTGCTGCTACAGGATGGTCACCTGTGCCTGAAATAATTCTTCAAAAGGAATGTCTAACATGTTTGTTCTCGAGAAGAGTCAAATTCAATCTCCAGATGCCCTTCCCCCCCCAGGGAAGTCTGAATTATTCAAGACCACAGATAGCATACAGTGATCAGAGAGGTATACGGAAATGCCAGGAGCTTAGCTAATAAAATGGATGAGTTGGAACTGTTCGTACATAAGGAGGACATAGACCTTGTGGGAATAACAGAAACTTGGTTCGACCCCTCACACGACTAGCCAATATCCAAGGGTATTCTGTGTATCGGAAGGACAGGGAAGGAAAAAGACAGGGAGGGGTATGTCTCTATGTCAAGAATAATGTAAGGGTGGTCGAGAGGAGTGATATTATGGAGGGGATGAGTACAGAGTTAGAATCCGTGTGGGTAGAACTCCATAGGGAAGAAGTAAAGGGGAAAGTAATAGTGGGGGTTTGTTATAGGCCATCCAACCAAAGGGAGGAGGTGGAGCTGGAATTTATATCACTGTTGGGTAAAGCGGCAAAGCTGGGATCAGTCATCATATTAGGGGACTTCAATTATCCCGACATTGACTGGGAAGAGGGGACTGCACACTCACTAAAGGCCCGTCTCTTCATGAAAACCTTACAGGACAACTACATGTCTCAGTTTGTGGATTCTCCTACTAGAAAGAATGCAGTGCTGGATCTATTAATTACTAATGACCCAGATCTAATCTCAGATGTAGGAGTCCAGGACAACTTGGGTTCTAGCGATCACATGACAATCACATTTAGCGTAAATCACAATATAGCAAGGCAAGAGGGCAACATAAGAACCCTTAACTTCAAAAGGGCAAACTTTCCCAAACTGTGCTCAATGATAGAGAAAATAAACTGAGACCAAACCCTAGGAACACTGACCACGGAGGAAAAATGCGAATGCTTTAGGAACATGTTAAACAAATGCATCTCGCAGTGCATTCCTATGGGAAATACATTTAGAAGAACTAAAGCCAAACCTGGCTGGCTAAACCGTAATGTAACAAAACTTATTAGGGAAAAAAAAAAAGGCCTAAAAAAAGGCCTTCAAGAAATATAAATCGGAGGGCACATTATCGGCTTTCCAGCAATACAAGGAATCAAATAAGAAATGTAAATACAAAATCAAGATGGCTAAAATCAACTTCCAGAGACAAATAGCAGAGGAAAGTAAAAAGAATCCAAAAAAATCTTTAAATATATCAACAGCAAAAAAACTAGGGCAGAGCATATTGCACACATAATTAACGATGAAGGGAGGATGGTTACAGAGGACACAGAGAAGGCAACTGTGCTTAATGATTTCTTCTCCTCAGTCTTTACACAGGAAACGGAGGGGTACACTGACCACGACTATATGGTTAGTAGTAATACACAGGACTTGCCGCTATGGGTAACAGAGGGTGAATCAGGGAAAGGCTGGATAAAATTAACACAAATAAATCACCAGGCCCGAATGGCGTACATCTGAGAGTACTCAAAGAACTTAGTAAGGTTATATCTAGACCACTGTTCCTGATCTTTGCTGACAGTATTTTGACAGGAAATGTACCAGGTGACTGGAGGAAAGCTAACGTGATACCAATATTCAAAAAAGGGCAGAGGCATATCCTGGGAAATTATAGGCCGGTCAGCCTGACGTCAATAGTATGTAAACTTCTGGAAGGGATGATAAGGGACTATATCCAAGAATTTGCTAAATAGAACAACATCATCAGCAGTAATCAGCACATTTTTAAAAAAGGGCATTCTTGTCAAACCAATCTGTTAACATTCTACGAGGATGTGAGCTGTGAGCTAGATAGGGGGAGACCAGTGGATGTGGTGTACCTGGATTTGCTAAGGCGTTTGATACAGTTCCCCACAAACGCTTAATTTATAAAATAAGGTCTGCAGGCATCGACCGCAAGGTTTGCTCTTGGATACGGAACTGGTTAAAGGGTCGTGTTCAAAGGGTGGCAATAAATAACGCATACTCAGACTGGTCAGGGGTGGTAAGCGGGGTCCCCCAAGGCTCAGTCCTAGGACCAATTTTGTTCAATCTATTCATAAATAGCATTGAGGATGGGATCAGTAGCTCAATATCAGTTTTTGCAGATGACACAAAATTAACCAGGGCAATAACTTCACATCGTGAGGCAGAAATCTTACAGAATGACCTGAACAAAATAACAGAGTGGGCAACTGCATGGCAAATGAGGTTTAATGTGGAGAAGTGTAAGGTTTTGCACTTGGGGGACTAAAAACATAAAAGCACTTTACACTTTAGGGGGGAACCTCCGGGGGAATCAAAAATGGAGAAAGATCTGGGAGTCTTAGTAGAAGATAGACTAAGCAATAGCATGCAATGTCAAGCTGCAGCTGCCAAAGCCAACAGAATATTAGCATGCATTAGGAAGGGGATGTATTCCAGAGGTAAAACTATAATTCTGATGCTTTATAAAACTCTGGTCCGACCGCATCTGGAGTATTCTGTCCAGTTCTGTTCACCAGTCCTCAGAAGGGATGTGATGGAGCTGGAGAGAGTCCAGAGAAGGGCAACTAAACTAATTAGGGTATTGGAGGTCCTTAATTATGAAGAGCATCTGCAATCACTTGATTTATTCTCCCTGGAGAAGAGACGCCTGAGAGGGGACATGATAGCGATATACAAATACCTCAATGGTGATCTCAGCATAGAAAAAAAACTATTCAGTCGCAAGGAATGCATGAGAACACAAGGCCATGCAATGCGATTAGAGGAGAAGTGTTTTAACCTCAGGCAACGCAGAGGGTTCTTTACAGTAAGAGCTACAACACTGTGGAATTCTCTACCACAAATGGTAGTAACTGTGGGGAGTATGGCTACTTTGAAAAGACTCTTGGACGTACATCTCAAGGTTCAGAACATTCAGGGTTATGTGAAATGAATACGTCCACACACCTACACAGGTTGAACTGGATGGGCTATCGTCTTTATTCAACCTCAACTACTATGTAACTATATTACAAATGTGAGTACACCCCTCGCATTTTTGTAAATATTTTATTCTGTCTTTTCATGTGACAACACTGAAGAAATTACACTTTGCTACATGTAAAGTAGTGAGTGTACAGCTTGTATAACAGTGTAAATTTGCTGTCCCCTCAAAATAACTCAACACACAGCCATTAATGTCTAAACCACTGGCAACAAAAGTGAGTACACCTCTAAGTGAAAATGCCCAAATTGGACCCAACTAGCCATTTTCCCTGCCCCGGTGTCATGTGACTCGTTAGTGTTACAAGGTCTCAGGTGTGAATGGGGAGCAGGTGTGTTAAATTTGGTGTTATCGCTCTCACTCTCTCATACTGGTCACTGGAAGTTTAACATGGCACCTCATGGCAAAGAACTCTCTGAGGATCTGAAATAAAGAATTGTTGCTCTACATAAAGATGGCCTAGGCTATGAGAAGATTGCTAAGACCCTGAAACTGAGCTGCAGCACGGTGGCCAAGTCCATACAGCGGTTTAACAGGACAGGTTCCACTCAGAACAGACCTTGCCATGGTCAACCAAAGAAGTTGAGTGTACATGCTCAACGTCATATCCAGAGGTTGTCTTTGGGAAATAAAGGTATGAGTGCTGCCATTGCTACAGGTACGGCGATTCGCGCAGCTGAGCCAACCTGCCGCAGTATATGTGCGGCGGGCGGTTGGCAAGTGGTTAACGCTTAACCCCAGACAGATATAAAAGACAACATTTTATTGAACTCATTGTTTACGGATACTTCATTATATATATATTTTTATTAATGCAAGTGTTAGGTACCTACATTTGACCTCTTGCAATCCCTGTACAGCAGGGCTCACACTGATAGAAAGAGAATCAGCACAAGGAGCAAATCAGTTGTGCTGTAGTGCTCATGTGCTAAAAAAGGAGCAGGCCAATAGTAGGAGAGAGCATAGTGACAGGGAGGTGATCTCATCAGTCTGCTGCTTCTCCTTTCTCCGCAGTCCTGGCAGGGGGAGGGACAAGACCTTTAAAGCAAGTTGATCAATTTGGGCTCAATCAGCCTTCCCATACATGGTTCAATTTCTGTCCGGTCCCTGCTGAACTGGCCGGGATTCAAACTGTCTATGGCCGGCTTAAGTCTTACTGAATTGCTGCAGAGAAAAATCAGGTCCCCTTTCCTGCCAGACAGGGCTGTGCTGTGTGGCAGAGCTGTGTAATCTCAGGACTGGATGGACAGGACGACAACTCCTTTGGCAGGTAAAACAGCTCCTTTACATGTACTGTATTTCTTCTGTGTGTTCAGCTGTCTGCCCGGAGTTTGGCTTTAAGCTAATAGCAGGTTGTTGAGAGGGTTAAGGGGAAACCTTCGAGCCCCAGCATTGCACGGAGCCGGACAAGTTTTGCAGAGGGTGAAACAGGCAATAACGACATTAAACTTGTAAAATAATGCTGCTGGGTTAACGTACAGACCGCCAGCGGAGTATAAACAGCGCAGACATGGAGGTAACTTATAAAAGAAAAGCAATGACATCACACTGCCAGTGTTTTATACGTTTGTTGATAGTGTAAAGTCTTTATTTACAGTAGCTTTAAGCTGCCTGCATGCTCTCTGCTCCGTTACTGCTAACTTATAGCTAAACCTATAATCTGTAAAAACCTAAACAAACCATAAACTGTAAAAAAAAATAAAATGATAATAATAAAAAGAAAAAAATATATAATAATAATAAAATAATAATAACAATATACTGTATATAGATATAAAATAAAATAATAATAAAAATTATATATATATATATATATATATATATATATATATATATATATATATATATATATATATATATATATATATATATATATGACAAAAATGTATATATAATGAATATATATATATATATATATATATATATATATACACACACACATACACAGTATCTCACAGAAGTGAATACACCCCTCCCATTTTTTGTAAATATTTTATTCTATCTTTTCATGTGACAACACTGAAGAAATGACACTTTGCTACAATGTAAAGTAGTGAGTGTACAGCTTGTATAACAGTGTAAATTTGCTGTCCCCTCAAAATAACTCAACACACAGCCATTAATGTCTAAACCGCTGGCAACAAAAGTGAGTACACACCTAAGTGAAAATGTCAAAACTGGACCCAAAGTGACAATATTTTGTGTGGCCACCATTATTTTCCAGCACTGCCTTAACCCTCTTGGGCATGGAGTTCACCAGAGCTTCACAGGTTGCCACTGGAGTCCTCTTCCACTCCTCCATGATGACATCACAGAGCTGTGGATGTTAGAGACCTTGCGCTCCTCCACCTTCCGTTTGAGGATGCCCCACAGATGCTCAATAGGGTTTAGGTCTGGAGACATGCTTGGCCAGTCCATCACCTTTACCCTCAGCTTCTTTAGGAAGGCAGTGGTCATCTTGGAGGTGTGTTTGGGGTCGTTATCATGTTGGAATACTGCCCTGCAGCCCAGTCTCTGAAGGGAGGGGATCATGCTCTGCTTCAGTATGTCACAGTACATGTTGGCATTCATGGTTCCCTCAATGAACTGTAGCTCCCCAGTGCCGGCAGCACTCATGCAGCCCCAGACCATTAAAAACTTCCATCACCATCCATGCTTAACTGTAGGCAAGACACACTTGTCTTTGTACTCCTCACCTGGTTGCCGCCATGCACGCTGGACACCATCTGAACCAAATAAGTTATCTTGGTCTCATCAGACCACAGGACCTGGTTCCAGTAATCCATGTCCTTAGTCTGCTTGTCTTCAGCAAACTTTTTGAGGGCTTTCTTGTGCATCATCTTTAGAAGAGGCTTCCTTCTGGGATGACAGCCATGCAGACCAATTTGATGCAGTGTGCGGCGTATGGTCTGAGCACTGACAGGCTGACCCCCCACCCCTTCAACCTCTGCAGCAATGCTGGCAGCACTCATACGTCTATTTCCCAAAGACAACCTCTGGATATGACGCTGATCACGTGCACTCAACTTCTATGGTCGACCATAGTGAGGCCTGTTCTGAGTGAAACCTGTCCTGTTAAACCGCTGTATGGTCTTGGCCACAATGCTGCAGCTCAGTTTCAGGGTCTTGGCAATCTTCTTATAGCCTAGGCCTTCTGTATGTATAGCAACAATTCTTTTTTTCCAGATCCTCAGAGAGTTCTTTGCCATGAGGTGCCATGTTGAACTTCCAGTGACCAGTATGAGAGAGTGAGAGCGATAACACCAAATTTAACACACCTGCTCCCCATTCACACCTGAGACCTTGTAACACTAATGAGTCACATGACACCGGGGAGGGAAAATGACTAATTGGGCCCAATTTGGACATTTTCACTTAGGGGTGTACTCACTTTTGTTGCCAGCGGTTTAGACATTAATGGCTGTGTGTTGAGTTATTTTGAGGGGACAGCAAATTTATACTGTTATACAAGCTGTACACTCACTACTTTACATTGTAGCAAAGTGTCATTTCTTCAGTGTTGTCACATGAAAAGATAGAATAAAATATTTACAAAACTGTGTGGGGTGTACTCACTTTTTGGAGATACTGTATGTAGGGGGGATTCTTTTAATCTCTGTGTATCACCTGAGGCCAGTCACTTCACTGGGTATATGGAAGGGTTTACAACCACTTTAAGAATTTGATTTTGTTAACCGGTTGCTGACCGCTGCACGAAGATATACGTCGGCAGTCAGCCCCGGCCAGGCAAAGTGACGTATATATACGTCACTAGCCTGTCACTTGCTTGGGAGCCAATAGCGGGCGAGCGCATGCCCGCGGAGGCGCGCTCCCACCCTGGCTCGTTCCCCAGCAAGTCCGTACATGTGACCGGCGGACCCGATGTCCGCCGGTCACTCGCCAATCGTCGATGCAGAGGGAGAAAGGCAGGCGACTGATGTAAACAAGCCGCCTGTCATTCTCCCCTGTGTAGAAACAGTGATCATACAGTTCTACTATGTAGGACCATGTATCACTGTTCCTACACTTCAAGCCACAGCCAATCACAGTTAGAAGCACGCCCCTAGGGACACACACCACCCCTCCCTCTCAAATAAAGTTAACCCCTTCACTACCAGTGTCATTTTGCAGTAACAGTTCATATGTATAGCACTGATTACTGCAGTAATGTCACTGGTGCCCCCAAAAGTGTCAAAAATGTCAGTCAAGGGTCCAATCTGTCTGCCGTAATATCGCAGTCCCGCAAAAAAATAAAATCGCAGATCGCCGCCATTACGCGTTATAAAAAAAAAGACCAAAATTGACAGAAATATTTCCCTTAGTTAGTAAACGCAATAACTTTTGCGCAAACCAATCAAAATACGCTTTTTGCGATTTTTTTTTTTTTTACCAAACATATGTAGCATAAAACAAATTGGCCAAAAATGCTAAAAAATTTTGATTTTTACATTTTTTGGGGGGGGGAATTTCATATAAAAAAATGTGAAAAATATTGTTGTTTTTGCAAAATTTACGCTCTTTTTTTGTTTATAGCGCAAAAGGTAAAAATCGCACAGGTGATCAAATACCACCAAAAGAAAGCTCTGTTTGTGGGAAAAAAAGGACGTCAAATTCGTTTGGGTACAGCATCGCACGACCGCGCAATTGTCTGTTAAAGTCACGCAGTAAAAAATCACAAAAAAACCCTGGTCAGGAAGGGGGTGAAATCTTCCGGGGCTTAAGTGGTTAAAGGCATCCTGGAGCATATCTGTCCTCTATACCATGGCCATGTTCCGCCATATTCGGAGGAGAAAGTTCATCTCCCCCTTCCAGGATCGGCCTCCATTTGTACAAACATCGTGACCCCGGGGGTCATCACCTCCTGCCCATTCGGACCACCTGCAATTGTACAAATGACTTAATCCCCGCGCCCCATCCACTGAACTTTGAACTGGTCAGTGGCTCCCGTTCATCCAATCGTCTCCTGCTAGACTTTAGGGGGATTTAGGAAAGAAAACAGGGCGCTGTTATTATTTGCTATAAAGCAGCAATCGGAGAAGCTGTGAATGGTACAGAGAGGGCGAAGGTAATCCTATCCCTTACAGTTTAATCTCTGTTAAATATTCACGGCTCCTCTGACAACGGTGAACTCCTTCGCACTATCGCTTCACAGATCCGTCTTTGTGCTCCTAAATCATGTATTTGTTGTGTTCAGTTTTATTATGTAGCGCTTCCTGGAATAGATCCACCACTAACATTAGGAAACACAAGAGCTTACACTCTAATATCCGCACCATGGACACATACTAAAGTCTGTTTGAGTTATATCGGGCCATTTCTGGCACTCCGCTCCTACATGTAAAAATCATCCTTTTTTTTGCTAGAAAATTACTCAGAACACCCAAACATTATATATATAATTTTTTTTTTAGCAGAGACCCTAGAGAATAAGATGGCGGTCATTGCAATTTTTTATGTCACACGGTATTTGCGCAGAACTTTTTCAACCGCGTTTTAAAAAAAAACTGTTTTATTAATTAACCACTTAAAGAGGTTGTGAACTCAATTTTTTTTTTTTTTTAGTTTTCACCCTGAAAGAGAAACACATAATGCATCGCATACTAGCTCATTATGCAATACTTACCTTAGAATGAGCACCCGCCGTGCCGTCCGCTCACCTCTATGACGGGATCGTGGCATCCGGCCATCTGATTGCCGGAGCCGCGGTGACGTCACTCCCGCGCACGCGCGCGGGAGCTGATGGTCACGGCACGGGACTCTGAAGGAACGGCACGAGTGGCCGTTCCTTCAGAGCGCATGCGCCAGAGATGTCACTGGCTGCATGTAAGGTAAATATCTCCTAAACGGCACATGTATAGGAGATATTTACACTACCTATAGGTAAACTTTATCATAGGCTTACCTATAGGTACAACTTGCAGAGGAGGGTTTACTTCCTCTTTTAGCCCCGGAGGATTTTCCTGCTCAAAGACCAGGGCTTACTTTGCGATTCGGCACTGCATGACTTTAACGGACAATTGCACGGTCGCCTTTTTTTCCCACAAACAGAGATTTCTTTTGGTGGTATTTAATCACCTGTGTGATTTTTATTTTTTGCGCTATAAACAAAAAAAGAGCGCCAATTTTAAAAAAATAACAATATTTTTCACATTTTTTTTATATGAAATTCCCCCAAAAAAAAGTAAAAATCTAAATTTAACATTTTAGGCCATTTTGTTTTCTGCTACATACTTTTTGGTAAAAAAAAAATCGCAACAAGCATATTTTGATTGGTTTGCGCAAAAGTTATTGCGTTTACTAACTACAGGTAAGATTTATGTCATTTTTATTGTTTTCTTTTTTTAACTAGTAATGGCGGCGATCTGCGATTTTTTAATATGAAAGATAATAGATACCCAACATGTAAAGCTTTAAAATTGTGCACACTCGTGGAATGACGCCAAACTTCGGTACTTAAAAATCTCCATAGGCAACGATTTAAATTTCTTTACAGGGTACCAGTTTAGAGTTACAGAGGACATCACTCTAACGATCGTGGCGATACCTCACATGTATGGATTGAACGCCATTTACACATGTGGCCGTGACGTACGCATGCGTTCACTTCTGTGTGCGAGCACGCGGATACAGGGGCACTTCAAATTTTTTTTTTATTGTTTATTTTGTTTTTATTTTTTTACTCTTTCCCTTTAATTTTTTATTTTTTTATCACTTTTATTCCTATTACAAGGAATGTAAACATCCCTTGTAATAGGAATAGTGCATGACAGGTCCTCTTTATGGAGAGATGTGGGGTCAATAAGACCTCAGATCTCTCCTACAGACTAGAAAGCCTGTAATAAAAAAGAAAATGAGGGATTTTGTCCCACTCCTCTTTACAGATCCTCTCCAAGTCATTAAGGTTTGGAGGCTGACATTTGGTAACTTTCAGCTCCCTCCACATATTTTCTATGGGATTAAGGTCTAGGCCACTCCAGGACCTTAATATGCTTCTTCATGAGCCACTCCTTTGTTGCCTTGGCCGTGCGTGTTATGGGTCATTGTCATGCTGGAATACCCATTCATGATCAATGTTCAATGCCCTGGCTGAGGGAAGGAGGTTCTCACCCAAAATTTGACAGTACATGGCCCCAGGGCCGGGACAAGGGGTGGGCAGGAGGGACTGTTGCCCTGGGTGCAATGGTTCAATGCAAGGATGGAGGGGGGGGGCGCCATGGCCCTAAACCTTAGGTAAGGGGGGACGCAGTTTGGCATCCTTGCCCTGGGCACTGGATGACCTTGTCCCAGCAGTGCATGGCCCCATCCATCGTCCCTTTGATGTGGTGAAGTTGTCCTGTCCCCTTAGCACAGGGGTGTCAAACTCAATTTAATCATGGGCCGCATCAGCATTAATATTGCCCCCAAAAGGGCCAATTGTAAGACTAGTTGTCCAGAGCATCCCCTACTCTTTTATAAGATGTCAAGAGCCTCTTCACCATCAGAAGTTGAGTCCCCTATCTTCCCTTACATTACAGTGAACCCCCCTTACCTTGTGCTGCTGGGAATAAGATGGAGGCATTGCTGGAAAGCAGAAAGTACAGGGTTTGGAGGAGGACCAGAGGGCAAGAGCTCTCCTGCAGCTGCAGGAGAGGTGCGAGTACCATATAAAAGGGCCTGGGGGGCCGGATTTGGCCCGCGGCCCCTGTGTTTGACATATATGTCTTAGCAGAAAAACACCCCCAAAGCATAATGTTTTCACCTCCATTGTAGGTGTTTGCAACATTTCATTACCTAACCAGGTGTGTTAGAGGGCACAGGGCAGTTCTCAGCAGGCCTACCATGGGTTCCGCTGGGTCCATTGGACCCAGACAGCACTTAGAGAGGAGCAGCAAAATAACTTCCAATATTTTTTTTCCAGCAGTCTTATGTGCTATCAGTTTGCGGCGCATTACGGGTGTCATTTTTCCATCTCATACTGCCGCCTGTAGTGCAAACTGATGAGTATGAGGAGGCGGAGTTTCTCCTCCGGGGAACACCCCTTGCGTAATCCTGGTGTGCGCAATGACGTCACACATCAGCGCACTTCATCTGACACAGGGCAGACTGGATCTTCTAGGGCGGTGGGTGCGGCAGACACAGGAGTGACAGGAGGACGGAGGACAGACAGCGGGTGTTTGGTGGACCAGTCCGGTGGTGAGTTATGGAAGAAGATAACAGTATATATAATATTTTCTTCATTTTATATTTATATAAAATAATAGATGAGGTCCTTTTGGTCGGTGTGATTTTTTTTTTTTGGGGGGTGGGGGGGGGGCAGCATTTCATTCTTGGACCCAAGCAGCACAATGTCTTGGGCCAACCCTGGTTCCAAGAGTTGTGGCAAAACATTCCTCTGTGAAACTCCAATGATGATGGTGGCTCAGCTAACAGTTACTAGTTATCAGTTATAGACCATGGGTGTCCAACCTGCGGCCCTCCAGCTGTCGCGGAACTTCAAGTCCCATGAGGCGTTGGAAGGCTGACAGTTGCAAACATGACTCCCAATGGCAGAGGCATGATGGGGCTTGTAGTTCTGCAACAGCTGGAGGGCTGCAGGCTGGCCACTCATGTTATAGAAAGATAGCCTGATGTATTGGAAGTGCACATCCTCTTAGTAGTTCGCTCATGTAAAATAAAATAGGGGCTCCATAGTGTAGTAAATAAGAACAAATTTATTGCAAAACGATAAGTAACTTAGAGTTAAAAAGCAGAGATGCATGAGGAAATGGACCGCTTGGTCCCCGCACTAAGCGGCGTGTAGTTTCCGAACTTCTGGTCACGTCTGTAGACCGTAAGTGATGTCACCCGGCTCCTCCTAGGGATCTTTAGAGCAAAAGAAACAATTCTTGCACTAGACCTCCTCTGTAACTCTAAACAGGTAACCTGTAAACTCTTTTAAATCGTCGCCTATGGAGATTTTATAGTACCGTATGTAGCACTGCCCCCTAGAGGACTGCTGAGAATTACACCCTCTGGATTCCACTGGGTTACCCTTAGCAACTGATAGCAGACAAATAGCATTAAAAGTCCTTGGCTCAGTCAATAATCAATCAAGGGGTTGTTGTTTTTTTGTGTTTTTATTTGGAACTGGGATAGGAGAAGGGATGAGTGGGATACTCCAACTATGAACTATGCACAAATCTGAGGACAACTAGCTGTAGTGTGCGGCAAGGCCGCTGCTTCACCTTGCCACTGAAGTGAAGATAGATAATGTGTTCCTGCTTGAATTGCTCTATATGGTTCTAACTTGGCACCCCCTTTCTCACTTGCTGTGTGTGCTGACACCGGTCCACTGACTCTCCACTGGAGTGCTTCCTTTCCTGGGCAGACCCCAGGCAAATTTCCCGGTACTCACGGACACTGTGAGTAATTCCCATGTGAACAGCCGGATTGCGGAGCCACAATGGAGATGCTGGTTTGCGTTCCGGATGCGTTCCAATATGCTGGAAGTGACGTGGGGCGTAGCACAGGACCCAACGCGTTTCGTCAGCAAACGTCTGACGTCATCAGGGATCAATTAAATGCAAGTGACTACTGAATTTAACAAAACTTGATCTGTACATACTACACTATAAGTTTCCCCACTTCTCTTGCGGCTTAATGAGACCACCACACCAACGCTACATGCAGTGGAATCCTTACAGCCCTTCCCCACACAGTGGAACGGACCCCCAGGCTATATCCCCATCCCAGTGAGAGGACATAGGTCCCATTGAGGCCTTCTGAGGATACACCGGGAGCCACGCAAAGGGACCATTTACCTACACTAGACCCCAAGGGGTCATCTGGTAAGTGGGCTGAACATTAGGTGACGGATTTCCCACTGTATCTTGCACATGGATACTGATTCCCACTGAGCACCAATCACATTAAAATCACTGAGGACTGCTTATGCATTGTATTATCGTTTCACAAAGGCACTTCATTTAAAACATTGAGGACTATATGTATTGCAATAATTTTTGTTAGCACTTTGTTTTATTATCGTTGCACCAAGGCACTTAAAAATACTGAGGACTATTTGTGTTAGCACAGTCACTTTATTCGAGCACTTTTGGGGTGACCCACAGGTTCATAATTAGATTGTTATAGAAACGAATGTTATTCCTATTTTCATTTATCTATTGATACAATAATTTTTTACAATGCACTAATATTTGAGCGCAGTCTCCACTTCTTTTTGCATTTTTACAACCCACTGTTGTTTTTGACTAGCAGCTAATTTTCTTCTTATTTCTCCTACACATTATTCCCCTGGTCAGAATCCCCTAGGCGCAATCACGTGGGTGTATATCACTCAATTTCATTACATTAAATATTTCAATGATCGCCATTTTAGTCTCTGCTAAAAAAAAATATATATATATATACAATGTTTAGGGGGTTCTAAGTAATTTTCTAGCAAAAAAAACCGAAACTTGTAAGCAAAAAGTCCCAGAAAAGACCTGGTCAGCAAGTGGATAAAGAAATGCTGGGATGGGAAACGTGAAATGCATACAAAGCCGCTTCTAAAAAAAAAAAAAAAACACTTAACAATCTCACAGTTTGGTGACAGTAAAGAAGCCGCACCGTGTAGTGACCATGTGAATGTTACATAAAAACATTGCATTTAACTGCTAATTTACACCAAAGATTTATTCTATAAAGCCCAGCTTTTGGATTGTTTTGTGGATTGTATTGCCCAGGTACACCTTTTACTTTTCTAGATCCAAATTGATCATAGCATGTTTTTTTCTTTTTTGGATTTAGAGCAATACTTGACTCGAGAGCAAGATTCGGCACTGTTCAAGGGAGCGTTTCCACAGAGGTATGCGGCTTGATGGTGGATTTCCCATTATCTATGATTATTGTCCAAGCCCTGGAGGTGGAGTTGAGTTTTCATTCCTGCATTGCCTTTGATGCCTTGAGATCCTGAGTGATACCCCCCCCCCCCCTTTTTTTTGGCTTGCATTCATTTATCTCTGATAAGCAGTTTGTACCACTGGCGGCAGTCACTGCACAATTGTTGAATTTTAGTGATTATCAGAATTTGCATTCACTATCTTTTGGGATCTTCTGGGTTAAGAGACATTATGAAGTTTATTTCACCTGATTTTGAATGAATTATTTCACTATATTTAATCTGCACATTTATTTATTTACTTATATTACTCAGGATTGGGTGTAATCATTTCACATATTTTTTTCAATTATTAATTTCACTATATGAATATCCTTTTTGCGTAAAATTTATCTGCACAATTTATTTAAACATTTTTTATTTTATTTTATTCATTTATATTTATATTACTCATGATTGGGTGATATTATTTCACATATTTTTAGCGCAGCTTGTTTATTTGTAATACTTCACCTGCCTTGAGTGAATCTGGGATTCTGCTAAGTGGCTTAAAATTATTGTTTCGGTTTGGATTTTTATGCATATTGGACTATCCAGCTATACACAGTACTGTGCAAAAATTTTAGGCAGGTGTGAAGAAATGCTGTAAAGAAGGAATGCTTTCAAATATATATATTTTATTTGTTTATTTTATCAATTTACAAAATGCAAAAGGAGCAAACAGAAGAAAAATCTAAGGGTCCTTTCACACGGCCGCTCCGCTGCTTTAATCCGCTGCGGGACTTTTTTTTTTTCACGGAGCGGATGACATTTGTGTCATCCGCTCCGTGTGTCCGCATATCATCCCATCCATTTGCGGATGATATGCGGACATAATGTAAGTATATGGCATTGCGGATGTCAGCGGATGACACCGCTGACATCCGATTTTCCTTCCTTTCCATTTTTTACATGGATGAAAAAATAGGGTTCTGTTCCATTCGAAAAAACGGAACAGAACTGAAAGGAGGAAAATCGGATGTCAGCGCATGGTATTCCGCTGACTTCCGCAGTGCCATTCACTTACATTAAAGTCCGCAAATCATCCGCAAAAAAATAGGATGATTTGCGGACACACGGAGCGGCCGTGTGAAGGACCCTAAATCAAATCAATATTTGGTGTGATTACCCTTTGGCTTCAAACCAGCATCAATTCTTACACTTGCACACTTTGTACACTTGCACAAAGTCAGGCAGTTTGTAGGATTAGAGCATAGTTTCTCAACCTTTTCTACACAGAGGAACCCTTGAAATAGCTTTACGGTCTCAGGGAACCCCTGTTAAAAATTACTATATCTACAACTGAGTGTGACGGTCAGTGGGAAGAGTGTTCCTTGCATTTGTGGTCATTGGGAAGAATTTTCCCCCTACAGATAGCTAAAAAGTAATTGGTGTCACTGGGAACTTATTTGAGAGAAAGAGATTGGTCATTGCTCAAGGAACCCCTAGGAACCATTGGAGGAACCCTGGTTGAGAACTCCTGGATTAGAGTCAGGTGGATGATTATTCAATTATACCAAGCGGGTGCTAATGATCATCAATTTCATATGTACGTAGGTTGAAACACAATCATTGACTGAAACAGAAACAGCTGTGTAGGAGGCTTAAAACTGGATGAGGAACAGCCAAACTCTGCTATTAAAGCGGAGTTCCAGCCTCGGGGGTCAAATTTAGATAAAAATACCCACGGGACAGTCAGGGCTAGTACATTCAACAATGGATAGCCTCTGAACTGTCCTGGGTCGCACTTACCTGCAAGAAGAAATACTTACCTTGAAAAGTTCTTCTCCAGCGATGCCATCTCAGGTGTGGGCAGCTGAAGCCAGCGCATCCTCTTCTGCGACCTCTTCGGTGACGTCGGAGTCCCACAATGCACTACACCGGCCCCGCTTGTCACTTCCGGTGCAGGCGCGGCATCACTGCACAGCTTCTTGGCATGCCCAGAAGCTGTTAAGCAGGGAATGCTGTGCTTGCACTGGAAGTGACGAGCGGGGCCTGTGCATTGACTCCTGGTAGCGATGACATTCAGCTCCCAGGAGTCATTGCAAACCAGAAGTGACGGCGCGGGCCGCGGCCGCCGAGGGAGGAAGTGGAAGGAAGGTGAGTATATTTTCATCAATATCAAGGTAAGTGACCAAAAAAAAAATTAGGAGCATCCATTTCTTTTTCAGGTGGCCCTTAGCAAGCGGATGGCCCAAAATCGATTTTTTTCGATTTTGAGGCCGGAACTCTGCTTTAAGGTGAGGCTGTGGAAGGCAGTTTCATGTCACAGGTCATACACCATGGCAAGACTGAGCACAGCAACAAGACACAAAGTATTTATACTGAATCAGCAAGGTCTCTGCCAGTCAAAGATTTCAAAGCAAACTTGAGTTTCAAGATGTGCTTTCCAAGCTCTTTTGAGGAAGCACAAAGAAATGGGTAGTGTTGAGGTCGGTGGATGCAGTGCTTGGCCAAGCAAAATTATTGCAGCAGATGAAAGACACATCATGCTTACTTCCCTTCTACATCAAATAATGTCCAGCAAAGACATCAGCACAGAAGTGGTGGGAACCAGTGGGAACCAGGTACACCCATCTACTGTCTGGAGAAGTCTGGCCAGAAGCGGTCTTCATGGAAGAATTGCAGCCAAAAAGCCAAAACCTCTGATGTGGAAACAAGGCAAAGAGATGCAGGAAAACATACCGTGTTTCCCCGAAAAGAAAACCTACCCTAAAGGGAGGGTTGCAATATAAGCCCTACCCCGAAAATAAGCCCTAGTTTAGTGTTTGTAGAATCCTAGAATCCACATTTATACTGGTTTATATAATGTCCAATGTGTGCTTCTGTAATCTAAAAGTGTGAAATACCTTCAGTACAGCGCCACTGATTCCCCGCTCTGCTCTTCTCCTCTTCTCATAGCTGTCGGCGGGGGATCTTAGCCCCTCCCCTCTGCAGTGTTTAGAGCGGGTCCTGGCGCCAAGCATTATATTAGTGTAAAATACCTTAGTTACAGTGCCGCTCAGCACCTCCGTGACCCCCAGCTGTCAGCGGGTGAGAAGATAAGGAAGAGCAGCAGGAAATCAGCAGAGCACCGAAGGTATTGCACCGAAGGTATTTCCCACTATAATAATAAAATGCACGGAGTTTCTTTGACCCACTCTGAGGAGAGGGGCTGAGACCCCCTAATGACAGCTATGAGAAAAGAAGGAGAGGAGAGCTGGAGATTGCCTGAGCCGCGCTGTACTGAAGGTATTTAACACTATTCCATTACAGAAACACACACGGGACATTATATAAAACAGTCATAAAATGGAGACAGCTGCAGAAGGAGATTCTGTCCAGATGGAACAGAGATCCTCAGTCATTGGATTGGAAGATTCGGTTGAGCATCTCACAAAGACAGTCGGCATTGGTGGCTCCAGTCACCTGTCCTATGCCGAGGCAAGTCCTTCCTGCCGGTGTTTTGGACGGTGATTACCACAACAGCCTATCAGGTTGGGGTAGAGTGCTGGGGAAGCTCTGTGCCCAGGGAACTTGGCGACGGAAGAGTCTTCCTTGCCGATCAATATTCTGGAACTGAGAGCGATCAAGCTCTGCCTGCTTCACTGGACGAGTTGATAAAGTGGCTCTCTCGTTCGGGTCCAGTCGGACATGCCACGGCCGTGGCTTACATCATTTATGTTTGCGTGTCGCATCAACAGGAAAGTTCAGAGGTTTGTGGCCAGGTCTCAGGAACCTCCGGCCGACGCCACAGACGCTGTGGTGGCTCTTTGGAGTCAATATCGCCTGATATATGCCTTCCCTCCGCTCGTTCTCCTGCCGAGATTTCTTCGCAGGGTGGCAATGGAAGGCATTCCGGTCATTCTGGTGGCATTAGACTGGCCTCGGCGGTCTTGGTAGGCAGAGCTGGTAAAAATGGTTGTGGATCGTCCATGGCGTCTTCCTCTGCGGGAAGATCTGCTATCTCAAGGGCCGATCTTCCATCCTGCTTTACGGTCACTGGCTTTAATGGCTTGGCTGTTGAAAGCAAGGTGTTGAGGGATAGAGGTCTCTCTGATTTGGTGATTCCTACCCTTTTGAAGGCCAGGAAGTAGACATCTAGGAAGATCTATGATCGTACGTGGAAATCGTACATTTCTTGGTGTGAATCACTGCAGCTGCACCCTCGCTTGTTTTCTATAGCTAGGGTTTTGGCCTTTATACAAAAAGGGGTTGAGCAGCACTTGGCGTTGGGTACCATCAAGGGCCAGGTGTCAGCCTTGGCTATTTACTTCCAATGTCCGTTGGCTACTCATAGTTTGATTCGCACCTTTATTCAGGGGGTGCGTCACCTGGCCCCTCCGATGAGATCCCCGTTACCGCCGTGGGATCTTAATCTGGTTTTTTCTGTTCTTCAAAAACCTCCTTTTGAGAATATTAGGGAGATTTCTCTGCTTTCTTTGTCGCAGAAGGTTGCCTTCCTAGTGGCTATCACTTCTGCCCCCAGACAGGGGTTGGCAGCGCTGTCCTTTCGTTCACCTTATTTGGTGGTCCACATGGATAAAGTGGTCCTCCGGCCTATTCCGTACCTTCTTCCTAAGGTGGTGTCGGATTTTCACCTAAATGAAGACATTGTGTTGCCTTCCTTATGTCCTAAGCCTAAACATCACAAAGAAGTTGCCTTGCACTCTCTGGATGTGGCTTGGGCGATAAGGGTTTATCTGACGGTCACTGAGTCCTTCAGGAAGCAGGACTCTCTCTTTGTTCTTCCGGCACGGTCCTCACAAAGGTTTGGCTTTGTCCACTGCTACCATTTCCAGATGGATCAGGCAGACGGTTGTTCAGGCTTATTCAATCAAGGGTCAGGTTCCTCCTTTCCCTACGAAGGCGCATTCTACTAGAGCGCTGAGTGCCTCTTGGGCTTTTCACCATCAGGCCTCTGTTGAACAATTTTGTAAGGTAGTGATTTGGTCGTCTGTGCACAACTTTATAAAATTTTACAAGGTGGATTTGTTGGCATCTTCGGATGCCTCTTTTGGCCGCAAGGTTTTGCAGGATGCTGTTTCATAAGAGAATGTTTTTTTTGTTATTCTGTTAGGGGTCTTTTACCTGGGTGAGCTCCTGGTGTTTGGTTGAGCTCCTTGTTGCCCGGTTGGCTAGGTTTAGCCTTTTGGGGTTGATGTTACTGTCTGGTTGCGTTTTCCCACCCCTCATGTCTTTACTTCTTTGGGACATCCCACTCAGCTCATAGAGATGAGGCTGCGTCTGTCGACGAACGCTAGAGAAAATGAGATTTATGTAAGATCTTACAGTAAAATCTTTTTCTCTGATGTCCGTAGACAGATGCAGCACCCGCTGTTTGGGGTTGGTTCTTTGTTCTCACTGCTTTAAACTAAACTGATGTGCTGAGTCATGCAGTGGGGGTTTATGCCAAGGGGGACAGCCCCCTGGGCGTATATATTCAAATTTTTGTATGCCTAGACTACTCCTGATGGGAGGAGCATAAACCCACTCAGCTCATGGAGATAAGGCAGCGTCTGTCGACGGACATCAGAGAAAAAGATTTTACTGTAAGATCTTACAAAAATCTTATTTTTTTTCATAATTTTAGGCCAATTTGTATTCTGCTACATATTTTTGGTAAAAAAAAAAATCACAATAAGTGTATTTTGATTGGTTTGCACAAAAGCTATCGCATCTACAAACTAGGGGAAAAATTTATGTCATTTTTATTATTATTATTATTTTTTTTACTAGTAATGGTGGCGATCTGCGATTTTTTGCGGGACTGCGACATTGCGGTGGACAGATCGGACCCCTGACTGACATTTTTGACACTTTTGGGGGGACCAGTGACATTACTACAATAATCAGTGCTAAAAATATGCACTGTTACTGTAATAATGACACTGGCGGGGAAAGGGTTAACACAGTGGGTGATCAAGAGGTTAAAGGTAAGCCTAGGGGAGTGCTTCCAACTGTGGGGGTTTGGGCTTTTGAAATGAACACACAGACCTGCGATCCTATATAGAAGGATCACAGGAGCTCTGTGATCATTTCAGAGAGAAGAACGGTCGGCTGTGTTTACAACAGCTGCCTGTCCTTCTCTCTCAGCGGGAAACGATCGCGGGTGGCCGGTGGCAATCGCAGCCGCCGGCCCCGTGCATCGGCATCCCTGCTGCCGAGTGGGGCATCTTAAGAGGCATCTTAAGAGCATTAAAGAGCCCCAGGCAATGCAGAGCACTGGGGCCCCGCCTACACAATCACCCAGAATAAAAATGGAAATTATCGATAAGGCGATATTTATTGGTACAGCAGTGCCAGGCTAATGACAGCTTCCAAGTTCGGCGGCTGGAGTGGGAACACACACAGACGGGAGTCTGACTTGACTGTCCTCTGTGTGCCGGTTCCTGTGGAGGCAGACAGGCATTCCTGCAGTTGTGGGCTCTCCCTCCACGGCCCAAGTGGCCTGACCGCAGCGCAGGGCCGACAGGCGCTTGCCACCTGCTAAGTTCCGCGGCGGGATGCACACGGGAATCAGGAATAATGCTTGGCTGGGGCTGGGTCGCTGGGCAGGTGGGGCCCCCCAGGGCAAGTGGGGCCTCCAGGCAACTGCCCATTCGGTAAGATGGCCCTGCCTACGTTGGTTTGCACAGGAGGGGCTGCCTGCCGCAGTAAAACTACGGAGCACGGTCCGGAACTGGTTAAAGCACAACAATATAATGTTTCAAGTATAGAAAGCATAGGTATGAATCAGTGGTTCTCAACTCTGGTCCTTAGGACCCACTTAGGCTTCTTTCACACGGTCCGCCTCCGTAGGCGGATCCGTGCAGCTCAGCGGGGGATCGATACACAGATCCCCGCTGAGCAGGCAGGTGACAGCTCCCTCTCTGCTCTGTGTGCGGAGAGGGAGGTGTCAGAGCCCCATGCATCTCTATGGGGGAATCGGATGAGAACGGACCGCCTGTCCGCTCTCATCCAATCCCATCCGATCTGATCCCCTGGACAGATGGAAAATAGGATTTCCATCCGTCCGGACTTCACGGACAGGATCGGATCGGATAGCAGCGGGTGTCAGCAGACATGTCTCCGCTGACATCAGCTGCCCCATAGGGATGCATGGAGCATCCGATCAGATCCGCCTAAAAAACTGACAGGCGGATCGGATCGCTCGTGTGAAAGGACCCTAATTGGCCATACACACTATAAGATTTTCTGAAGACTTTTTCCTTCAGACTTACCAAAACCATATAATATGAGGTCAAACCTAAACACTTTCAATTTGTATGCAATCTGGCCGGCCCTTGCACTACATAGAAAAGGTAAATCTGAAGGAAAAAGTCTTCAGAAAATCTTATAGTGTGTATGGCCCATTACAGGCCAGGTTTGCAAGATAACTGAAATACATCACAGGTGATATAATTTGCTGCTCAGTGATTGCAGTATTCTAGTCTGCATCTCCCCAAGGTAATACTTAAATCTGGCCTGTAATGCCTCGTACACACGCAACGATTATCGGCCGACCGATCGTCCGACTTTTGTCCAAGTTGTGTTTTGTTGGTTGGAATGTGCTCTAGACTGCACACAAATTTTCTCGGCCAACAAAAATCAACTTCAGAAGTGATGTCATGTGATGGTTTACTTTCTGTGTGTTTTTTCTTCTCTGAGCATGCCCAGTCTTGCTCATCAGATTTTTGTCTGCCGAAATCTGTACTGACTGACGGAAAATCGGCCGTTGTGTTGACGGCCAACAAAAATTTTATAGCCTGCACACCAGATTTTTTTCGGCGTCGGTTGTCGGAAGCATCATACTAACATGCCGAAAATCGGCAGATCGGACGTTGGACGAAAATTCCCTGCCAATTTTCGACGCGTGTGTACGAGGCTTAAGGCCCCTTTCACACAGGCGGACCGTTCAGATCCGCCTGTTCGTTTTTTTTGGCGGATCTGAACGGTCCCCCATGCATTCCTATGGGGCATCGGATGTCAGCGGAGACATGTCCGCTGACATCCGACCCGATCCGATCCGTCAAATCTGGACGGATGGAAACCCTATTTTCCATCCGTCCAGCGGATCAGATCGGATGAGAACGGACAGACGGTCCATTTCCATCCAATTTCCCCCATAGAGATGCACTCAGTGCGGAGACACAGCTGTCCTCCTGCTGCTCAGCGGGGGATCGGCGGATCGATCCCCCCGCTGAGAAAAACGTAATTCCGTCCGATGGACGGATAGTGTGAAAGGGGCCTAAAAGAAGACAAAAAGAGGAGCAAGAAAAGTAAGGAGAATAGGAAAATAGGAAAAAGAGAAAAAAAAAAAAAGGGATAGGGATAAGGTTAAAGATAAAGACACCATCCATAATTTAATACATTTGGGGTGCACACCATGGGCGTCTGCAGAACTCTTTTCAGGGGGGGGCATAATTTTAGGGTAACCCATGCCCCACCCCTTTTCAACTATGTCATGAAGAGGAGGGGCTTAGTCATTATACTTATTTTGAGTATTTATTTTTAATGGGCAAACGGCAGCATTTATTTTTAAAGCATTTGTTAACCTATAAAAAAAAAAGTCGATCCTGTTCCCTTAAAGCATGTTATATAGCACAGTGCTTGTGCTGTGTTATTTGGCCTCTTCTATCACCTAAAATACCTGGCTGATCCTGCCTGGCTATGTCCTCCCCTCTCTAAACTGACCACGGTATACCATGGCTGCTGAGCCCTGACACCGTGGTCAGTTTACCGATCTCCATCATCTGCAGCCCTCCTGTCCTCCTCTGTCCTCTCTCCCCCCTCCCTCCCTGTCTGTCTGCTCCTGTGTCAGTGCCTGCCCCCCCCCTCCCCTCCTGCTGCTGTAGTTTCATTTAGGCTGCATTCACACTTGAGCGTAGCGTTTTCGCACGTTTTTTACCGCGATTTTTACCACAATTTTTACCATGATTTTACCGCGATTTTCAAGCGTTTTGTTCAGGCGTTTTTGGAGGCAGGCATTGACATCTATCAAAAACGCTGGTAATCAGCCCAAAAAGAAGCTCATGTACTTTTTTCAGCTACAGGCGTTTTGCTTCAGGCGTTAAAACGCTCAGATGTGAACAGGGGCCATTAAATGAATGGGGTTTTACTTGTTGGGCGTTTTGGAACGTTTTTTTTTTAGCGTTTTTGGAGCTGAAAAATGCTCAAAAACGCCCAGGTGTGAATGGAGCCTTAAAGTTTCATATCCTGTCTACAGTCTGTTTATTAATCCTGTGTGCCCCTGTGTCTGTGTTCTATAAAAAGTTTTCATTGTGCCCTCCGCCTCTCTCCTCCTCCCCCCCCCCCCCCAACTGACGTCAACAAGGAATCCTCGGCAGGTAGCTGTCAGACGGGGAAAGGGGAGAGCCGACGAGTCACGTGAGCGGCGCTCAGCGCTATAAAAACTGGTAAAGAACGGCTTATTTTTTTTTAAAAAAAAGACACAGGGGCACACAGGATTATTAACCACTTTACCGCTGAGTACTGTAGTACTACTGCGGCAAAGTGGCTCGTTATCGTCTGACGACTTAGACCTACGTCGCCAGACTCCTCCCCCTGTAGGCAGCGCTCTCCCGCTGTTTTCATTCACAGCTGGAGTCGGGCCAGGGGAGGAGCAGCGGCGATCGCCGCTGCTCTGCCCCGATCGTCGGGGAATCCAGTTTGGAGATCCTAAGTGACAGGGAGTGAGAGATCGGAGTGTTCAGCATAGCTGAACATGCGATCTGTCCCTGGCTCACTCAGTCACCTCCCCCCACACACGTTAGTAAGCACCAGGCATACATTAACCCCTCCCTCTCCAATAAAATTAACCCCTTCCCTGCCAGTGTCATTTTTACAGTAACAGTGCATATTTATAGCACTGATTACTGCAGTAATGTCACTGGTACCCCCAAAAGTGTCAAAAATGTCAGTCAAGGGTTCGATCTGTCCGCCGCAATGTCGCAGTCCCGCAAAAAAAAAAAATCGCAGATCGCCGCCATTACGCGTTAAAAAAAAAACACCAAAAATGACAGAAATCCTTCTCATAGTTAGTAAACGCAATAACTTTTGCGCAAACCAATCAAAATACGCTTATTGCGATTTTTTTTACCAAACATAGGTAGCAGAAAACAAATTGGCCAAAAATTAAAAAAAAAATTGGTTTTTACATCTTTTTTGGGGGGAATTTCATATAAAAAAATGTTAAATTTTTTTTTATTTTTTCAAAATTTACGCTCTTTTTTTGTTTATAGCGCAAAAAGTAAAAATTGCACAGGTGATCAAATACCACCAAAAGAAAGCTCTGTTTGTGGGGAAAAAAAGGACGTAAATTTCGTTTGGGTACGGCATGACCGCGCAATTGTCAGTTAAAGTCGCACAGCGCCGAATCGTAAAAAGTGGCCCAGACGTAAGACAGCAAAATGCTCTAGTGGTAAAGTGGTTAAATTACGTAAGGGGTTCTTTACTGTCAGAGCAGTAAGGATGTGGAATTCTCTTCCGCAAGCAGTCGTATCAGCAGGGAGCATCGATAGTTTAAAAAAACTATTAGATGGGCACCTTAAAGACCACAACATACAGGGGTATACAATGTACAACATACAGGGGTATACAATGTACAACATACAGGGGTATACAATGTACAACATACAGGGGTATACAATGTACAACATACAGTGGTATATAATGTACAACATACAGGGGTATACAATGTACAACATACAGTGGTATACAATGTACAACATACAGGGGTATACAATGTACAACATACAGGGGTATATAATGTACAACATACAGGGGTATACAATGTACAACATACAGGGGTATACAATGTACAACATACAGGGGTATACAATGTACGGTTTACAGCAAACACACACACACATTATAGGTTGAACTGGATGGACTGATGTCTTTTTTCAACCTCACAAACTATGTAACTATGTAACTATGTAACACCCGAATGCAATAGGCTGCACACACCTATTATAGACTCCATTTGGGTCCAACAGTTTACTGTGTACTGTTTGCATCAAGGGGTTAATTATAGACATAAAAACTTACCTAGTTCCTAATCCAGATGCTGGGCCATGCATGTGTGTCACCATTTTGTCTCCAACCCCCCCCCCCCCACCCCCCCCAAAAAAAAAAAAAGAACAACCTGCTTTCTGTATATAATACTCCTGCCATAAAAATAATACAAATAACCGTAGCGAAGGTGAAATGGAAAGAAACACATTCCTTGTGTGCATTAAGGTTCCTTCACAGGACTGCTGAAAACCATAGAGAGGGGGGCAAAGCCGGCCATTAAACTGTCTGCGCTTTCCTGTGTAAAGAAGGCCTCTCCTGGGCATTAGCAGACGGAGCCCCCCGTGGGTCAAGCTGCAGGAAGGAAGCGGTTTCTACGGTAACCAGCGAGGTAAGCCTTGCGACCAAGGTAGCTCCGGAGGGCGCTGAAACCCCCGTGACAAGAAACAGCCCGTTGGATAATGTACAAAATATACATTAAGCCGCCCTTATAATGAAGCCATTTATGCAGCAGATGTCATTTGCCGGCTGACGTTTGTTTGTTTTTCTACTCGGTATGAATATTTGTCCCCCGGCCGTTCGATAAGTCACTCCTGGCTGGGTCGTGTGGCATATCGTTTAGAAAATAATTTGTAGGAACTGTATATTATCATTGGAGGGGGGGGGGGGGTAAACTGAGAGAGATTTGTGAAGGGGTTCATAATGTTAATGACCATAATGAGTAAAGACATAATGAGACCTCTAAAGAGAAATATCACCCATGTGTGGGAGAATTCCACCCAATTCTCTAAACTTTTTTTTTTTTTATTATAATTTTTATTAATTTCACTCAATTTTACAAAAACCATCAAAAAGAAACAGTTCCTTTGAATAAACATATTACACAAACAATTTCTCTCTCTTGAAGGGGGCACGGCACGCTGGTCACTGCATTGATGGGGGCACGGCACGCTGGTCACTGCATCTATGGGGGCATGGCACGCTGGTCACTGCATTGATGGGGGCACGGCATGCTGGCCACTGCATTGATGGGGGCACGGCATGCTGGTCACTGCATTGATGGGGGCATGGCACGCTGGTCATTGCATTGATGGGGGCACAGCACGCTGGTCACTGCATTGATGGGGGCACGGCAAGCTGATCACTGCATTGATGGGGGCATGGCACGCTGGTCATTGCATTGATGGGGGCACGGCACGCTGGTCACTGCATTGATGGGGGCACGGCACGCTGATCACTGCATTGATGGGGGCACGGCACGCTGGTCACTGCATTGATGGGGGCACGGCACGCTGGTCACTGCATTGATGGGGGCACGGCACGCTGGTCACTGCATTGATGGGGGCACGGCATGCTGGTCACTGCATTGATGGGGGCACGGCACGCTAGTCACTGCATTGATGGGGGCACGGCACACTGATCACTGCATTGATGGGGGCACGGCACGCTGGCCACTGCATTGATGGGGGCACGGCACGCTGGCCACTGCATTGAATGGGGGCATACTGTGGTAACTCTGCATTGAATAAGGGCGCGATGTAGTAACTCTGCATTGAATGGGGGCATGCAGTAGTAACTCTGCATTGATGGGGGCACACTATGCTTTGATTACTGAAGGCCCCTTCACACTTTTGTGACCTCAAAGTCATGCAATTTTTTGCCGCAAAGCAATGCCTATTCGATTTTTTCTGTTTGAGCACCAGCCGCCACTGAATTTACAAATACCGTACTGGCGACCCTAGCATAGGGAGCAAACTTTTCAGAGAAAGGGAATAGAATAAGACACGTGGCCACTTACTAAAACTAGAGGAAAAACGGTTTAACCTTAAAATATGTAGGGGGTTCTTTACTGTCAGAGCAGTAAGGATGTGGAATTCTCTTCCACAAGCAGTCGTATCAGCAGGGAGCATTGATAGTTTCAAAAAACAATTAGATGTTCACCTTAAAGACCACAACATACAGGGGTATACAATGTACAACATACAGGGGTATACAATGTACAACATACAGGGGTATACAATGTACAACATACAGGGGTATACAATGTACAACATACAGGGGACAGGGGTATACAATGTACAACATACAGGGGTACACAATGTACAACATACAGGGGACAGGGGTATACAATGTACAACATACAGGGGTATACAATCTACAACATACAGGGGTATACAATGTACAACCTACAGGGGACAGGGGTATACAATGTACAACATACAGGGGACAGGGGTATACAATGTACAACATACAGGGGTATACAATGTACAACCTACAGGGGACAGGGGTATACAATGTACAACATACAGGGGTATACAATGTACAACATACAGGGGACAGGGGTATACAATGTACAACATACAGGGGACAGGGGTATACAATGTACAACATACAGGGGTATACAATGTACAACATACAGGGGTATACAATGTACAACCTACAGGGGACAGGGGTATACAATGTACAACATACAGGGGTATACAATGTACAACATACAGGGGTATACAATGTACAACATACAGGGGACAGGGGTATACAATGTACAACATACAGGGGTATACAATCTACAACATACAGGGGTATACAATGTACAACCTACAGGGGACAGGGGTATACAATGTACAACATACAGGGGACAGGGGTATACAATGTACAACATACAGGGGTATACAATGTACAACCTACAGGGGACAGGGGTATACAATGTACAACATACAGGGGTATACAATGTACAACATACAGGGGTATACAATGTACAACATACAGGGGACAGGGGTATACAATGTACAACATACAGGGGTATACAATGTACAACCTACAGGGGACAGGGGTATACAATGTACAACATACAGGGGTATACAATGTACAACATACAGGGGTATACAATGTACAACATACAGGGGACAGGGGTATACAATGTACAACATACAGGGGTATACAATGTAGAGTTAGCAGCAAACACACACACACACACACATCATAGGTTGAACTGGATGGACTGATGTCTTTTTTCAACCTCACAAACTATGTAACTATATTTGGAAGTTAGTGTACTAAATATTATTATTATTATTATTATTATAATATTGTTCAAACATAAAAAAATATTTTCTGTTTCGAAGAAGCTAGATAATAAAAGCTAATAATAATAATAATAATAATAAAAGCTAATATAAAAGCTAGAAAATAAAAGTTAATATAATGAATTATTATCAAAAATAATAATAATAATAATAAATATTTAAAATAAAACCATGTTTCTGTTTTGAAGAAGCTAGAAAAGAAAAACAAATTTCTGGCCTGATTTTCAAAGAATCATTTTTTTTTTATTAACATTCAGCTATTTCACCCTCGTTTAATACAATTTACATTAGAATATTTGTTGGACTGAGGATATTTTATATTTTTACCATTCTGAGTAATTTATGGCCCAGTCCTGGGTCTGTGCAGTGTACATTATTCCAGATCACTGGCTGTGACTGGGGTGCTCCCAGTATGCGGGTGTTGGGCTCGCCCTGCCAGTCGTGTTGTTAGAGTAAATTTTCAGGGGTCAGGTCCTTTGACTCTGCAGATCTCCTGTTACACTCCAGTGCAATATTTCATCTTTATGAGGGTCCCTTATGAAATTCTATATGCGGCGTTATCTGGCGGTACAAAATGATGAATCAGTATTGTGCTCATGGGTGCTTAACAACACATTTTATACCTGACAGGTCCTCAGATCCCAGCAGACATACAGCTATGAGAAGCCCCCTACTTTCCTCCTTTATAAAATGTTACTTATCACAGTAATCTATAAGTAATAAGCAATTCAAAAGCAGCCAGTAAAGAGTTATAGACAGGGCTGGCCCAAGACATTGTGCTGACTGGGTCCAAGAATAAAATGCTGCCCCCCAACCCCCTTCAAAAAAAAAAAAAAAATCCCACCCACCAAAAGGCCCCCACATCCATTATTTTATATAAATATAAAATTTAGGAAATATTCTATATCCTATGCCTTTTTTATTATTATTATTATTTTTTATTATGATTTATTTTATGTGTTTTATGCACAGCAATTTGATTGTATGATCATCCACGTTTATTCCTTGGAGTTTTTTTATTATTTATGAGTCTTAGGTTTGCGCTTGCACTTTTATATGTTTTTTTCTTGCACTTTATTATGGTATTTATATGATTCTAGAAGATCCAGCCTGCCCTGCGTGAGATGGAATGCGCTGACGTCATTGCGCACACCACGATCACGCGAGGGGCGTTCCCCGGAGGAGACGCTCCGCCTCCTCATACTCGTCAGTTTGCACTACGGGCGGCAGTATGAGATGGGGAAATGCCGCCCATAACGCACTGCAAACTGATGACACACAAAACTGCTGGAAAAAAAAGTCAATTTGCTGCCCCTCTCCAAGGTCTGCCTGGGGCCAATGGTAGGGCCGGCCCTGGGTATAGGCAGGATAGGTACATCAATACACAACATTTACTTGACTGTCCCATAAGAGAATATTGCCAACTATCACCTTGCAAGTTTCAGTAATTTATAAATATTATTATTAATAATAAAATATGCACTGTTACTGTAAAAATGACACTGGCAGGGAAGAGGTTAACTTTATTGGTGATCATTGGGTTAAATGTATCCCTAGGGGCGTGTGTATAACTGTGGGGGGCGTGGCTAGTGATGTAACCACAGAGACATACGATCCTACATAGCAGGATCGTATGATCTCTGCAGTTACACCAGGGAGAATGACAGACAGCTTTGTTTACATCAGGGAGATCGCGAGTGGCTGGCGGACATTGGAGCTGCCGGTCACACGCGCGGGGATGTCAGGGAACGAGTGGAGGCGAGAGCGCGCCCCCGGCGGCGCCCGCTTGCCCCCTAGAGGCTCGTGGGCGAGTGACGTACCGGTACAGGGATGTCAGTGAACGAGCGGGGGCAGGACGTGCTTGCCCCCTACAGGCGAGCGACGTAGTACTACGTTGGTTTGCCCAGGAGCGGCTGACTGCCGCAGTAAAAATACTGACGGCGGTCGGCAAGTGGTTAACTGACAATTGTGCGGTCGTGCGACACTGTACCCAATCAAAATGTATTTCCTTTTTTTCCCTTGAATAGAGTTTTTTTTCTTTTTGGTGGTATTTAATCACCTGTGCAATTTTTTATATTTTTTGTGCTATAAACAAAAAAAAAAAAAAAAAAGCGACAATTCTGAAAAAAAAAATAAAACGAATATCTTTTACTTTCCATTTACTTTTATCAGGTTTAAGTGAAATTCTTTCTTTTTTTTTTTTAAATCCTTCCAAACTAATGAAGTATTTAAAACAAGATTAGGGTGACAATTGCTCTTTTAGTAAAACCTCTGCTAAGCTGGCGAGGACTGTAAAAGTTTTGTTATTACAGAAGCAGACTTATCGCGTCTTAGCGAAGCTGCCAATTTGTGTCAGGAGCGGAATCCTCGGAGTGAGAAATGCCATGCATCTTCTGGAAGGGAAAACAAGCTTGTATATGTATGTATACACTGTTCTAGACAATTAAATCCCAAATCTTTGACAATTTCCTTCCTCCTGGTTTGGTTCATTTGTGATCTCGTGTCCCTGGTGAGATTTTCTCAATTAAGGACAACATATTTCACAATGTACGAAGCTTTGTAATGTTCATGTAGAACTGAATGCTAACTGGATGCAGGGCCAGGACAAGAGATGGGCAGGAGGGGGGGGGGGGGGGGCTGCCCTGGCACGGTGGGGATTGTGGGGGGTTGTGCTACAATGGGTGATTTGGAGGGTGGAATTAGTACTAGGAGAGTGGATTTCTGAGGGATTCGGGGATGGGGGGGGGGAGTAAATTGTACTAGTAGGGATGATTGAGGGGATGTGTGCTAGGAGGGGAAATATTGGTGGGGGATTACTGCTAGGAGTGGGGAATTGTTTTTTTGGGGGTGGGGGGTACTGATTTCCTCTTGCCTCTTTAAGCCAATTCCTGTGTCTACATGCACTTGTCCAAGCGTCTGCTTACAGATGCCCCCTTGTCCTGCTTCAGTGACAGCTCCAGATGCAGTGGTTGGGGGGCACCGCACAGCTGGCAGTCCTTTGTTTGTGCTGGGAGGAGGACCAGGACAATAGAGGGGTAGGGGGTGACCATCCTAGATGCAGTGGTTGGCGGAGCACCCCCTCTCATCACCCCCCCTCACCGTTGTTTGTGCTGGGAGGGTGGTCATCCTAGATGCAGTGGTTGGCGGAGCACCCCCCGTCACCGCTGTTTGTGCTGGGAGGGTGGTCATCCAAGATGCAGTGGTTGGCGGAGCACCCCCCCCCCTCCCCACACCCCCTCACCGTGGTTTGTGCTGGGAGGGTGGTCATCCTAGATGCAGGGGTTGGCAGAGTGTGGGGGGGGTAGGGTAAATTGTACTAGTAGGTATGATTGGGGGGAATTTGTGCTAGGAGGGGAAATTTGGGTGGGGGATTACTGCTGGGAAAGGGGAATATGAGGGGGGGGGGGGTACTGATTTTCCTTTTGCCTCTTCAAGCCAATTCCTGTCTATATGCACTTCTCCAAGAATCCACTTACAGATGCCCCCTTGTCCTGCTTCAGTGGCAGCTCCAGATGCAGTGGTTGGGGGGGGGGGGCACCGCACAGCTGGAAGTCCTTTGTTTGTGCTGGGAGGAGGACCAGGACAATGGAGGGGTAGGAAGGTGGCCATCCTAGATGCAGTGGTTGGCGGAGCACCCCCCCCCCTCCCTACAACCCCTCACCCTTGTTTGTGCTGGGAGCAGGTCCGGGACAAGGGATAGGAAGGAGGGTGGTCATCCTAGATGCAGTGGTTAGGGGAGTGGGGGGGTAGGGTAAATTGTACTAGTAGGTATACTTGGGGGTATTCGTGCTACGAGGGGAAATTTGGGTGGGGATTACTGCTGGGAGAGGGGAATTGGGGGGGGGTACTGATTTCCTCTTGCCTCTTTAAGCCATTTCCTGTCTATATGCACTTTTCCAAGCGTCTGCTTGCAGATGCCCCCTTGTCCTGCTTCAGTGACAGCTCCATATGCAGTGATTGGGGGTTACCGCACAGCTGGCAGTCCTTTGTGCTGGGAGCAGGACCAGAACAATGGAGGGGTAGGGGGGTGGCCATCCTAGATGTAGTGGTTGGCGGAGTGTGGGGGTAGGGTAAATTGTACTAGTAGGGATGATTGGGGGGATTTGTACTAGGAGGGGAAATTTGGGTGGGGGATTACTGCTAAGAGAGGGGAATTGGGGGGGGGGGGGGGGTACAAATTTCCTCTTGCCTCTTAAAGCCAATTCCTGCTTACATGCACTTGCCCAAGTGTCTGCACATCATTTCTCCAGATTGGTTTCCTAATTGCAACGGTGGACCATGCCTGCGCAAATGTGTGTACCATGTGTATGTATATCCGTCCCTTGTTTGCGATGGAAGTGGGCAGGAGGGGTGGTAGCTCCAGATGCAGTGGTTGTATGGTAAAAACAGGTGCTTTCACCACACCCCGACTGCCCACCTAAAGCCTACCATACAGCTTACATGCTGCCACCATGGCAAATTTAATGAGACTTTTCAAGTTGATAGGTGGACCCACCTCTAAAACAACTCAATTCACGCCACTGAGGTCATGGTACAAATGCTTGGCTCACAGTTGCAGCACACGAGTCCCATTAAAAATTGCCATTTATCTCGTCTACCCTTAACTAACTTCCCCCTATTGTAAGGGTTTTTTGTTTTTGTGTCTTCTGCTCCGGTAGTCCCACTCTCCTCTTCCCCCTTCCACCCTGGGCTCTTCTGTTCCCTCCTCCCTACTTTCCCACACTTTAACACTCTTCTGCTTTTATGACTAGGAAATTGTGCAATGAATGCTTGCATACTAGGGCTAAATGTCATCTCGGGCCTCTTTACCAATACTTAAGGCATCTTGAACCCCTCCCCCTAGGTGTCGAAATTCCTATTAGAAATAACCCTGTTGCTAAGCCGGTCCTCAGGTTGTCCTAGGTTGTTCACTCTATATGAGCCTTGTTAGTCAATGGCCTTTTTCTTTTTAGTTTCTATTTCTGGTTCAAGTTCCTGGACGTAGTTTATATATCATTTACGTACCTAGTCGGTTTACCTTTCATTACTGAGATAGTATCTTGTTTTGCCCTTATATGCTCTGTACATTCATACTCTATCAATAAAAAGATGGATAATACAAAAAATAAGACGGCGGTGGTGCCCCCCCCCCCATTCTACAACACAGTTTGCTCCCATTTGGGGTGTCCTGGGGTGGGGATCCATACCCCTACCATTAGAATAATCCTAGTAATATAATTTCTATTCAAGTTCAAGCGTAAAAAAGGCATTCTGGAAGTGGCTGGATCGCCTCCTGAATTCCTGATAGCGGCCCCCTAGCACTGGCAAAGCATCCTAATATCATGCTAATAAGGACAAGGGCCTCTTCCCCACCACCCTGGCCCGGTGGTTGTAGGGGTTTGCCAGCAAGGGGCTTATTGGAATTGTATTATTTTTTCTGTTTCTTACAGATACCCCCTTGTCCTGCTTCAGTGGCAACTCCAGATGCAGTGGTTGGGGGGGCTACGCACAGCTGGCAGTTCTTTGTTTGTGCTGGGAGCAGGACCGGGAGAATGGAGGGGTGGGGGGGGTGGCCCTCCTAGATGCAGTGGTTGCTGGAGCACCCCCCACCACACCCCCTCACCCTTGTTTGTGCTGGGAGCAGGACCGGGACAAGGGATGGGTAGGGGAGTGTTCATCCTAGATGCAGTGGTTGGCGGAGCACCCCCTTCCCACACCCCCTCACCCTTGTTTGTGCTAGGAGCAGGGCCGGGATATGGGATGGGTGGGGGGGGTGGTCATCCTAGATGCAGTGGTTGACGGAGCACCCCCCACCACACCCCTTACTCTTGTTTGTGCTAGGTGCAGGAACGGGACAAGGAATGTGTAGGGGGGTGGCCCTCCTAGATGCAGTGGTTGCTGGAGCACCCCCCACAACACCCCCTCACCCTTGTTTGTGCTGGGAGCAGGACCGGGACAAGTGATGGGTGGGGGTGGTCATCCTAGATGCAGTGGTTGGCGGAGCACCCCCAACCACACCCCCTCACACTTGCTTGTGCTGGGAGCAGGACGGGAACAAGTGATGGGTGGGGGGGTGGTCATCCTAGATGCAGTGGTTGGCGGAACACCCCCCACCACACCCCCTCACCCTTGTTTGTGCTGAGAGCAGGACTGGGACAAGGAATGAGTAGGGGGGTGACCATTCTAGATGCAGTGGTTGGGGGAGCACCCCCTCACCACACTCCCTCACCCTTGTTTGTGTTGGGAACAGGACCAGGACCAGGACAAGGGCTGAGCAACCCCTGGTGCAGTGGTTGGGGCACTCCTTACCACACACTCCAGATCAGTGGCTTGCAACCAGTGGACTGCGGGTACATGTCTGCTCTGACAGCTGCTACTGTCACACTGTGCTCCAATGTGCCCACTCTCCACCCCATCTGCCCAACCTTCTAGCTGCTGGAAAGCAATCGATTGGCCACGCATGTACTATGCACTCTCCATGCCAACCATGCACAGCAGGAGCAAGGGGTCAAAGAATGGGTGCAGGTGGCAGCACCTCTCAAACTCACCTATTCAAGTCAATGGCGCCATGCCCCAAATGCAAGCCAAACACAGATCAGATCACTGGATTTGTGCCAGGAATTATTTATGTTTGTACCTATTGAACAGATATAGCAGTATATATTTTAAAAATCAAAAGGGAGAAAACAAGAGAAGGTCATTGTTGGGGACTAAGCTAGATTCACACTTTGTGTGTGCCGGGAATACATGCAAAATCACATACTTTCCCGACAGTCAGAGAACCGTTAATGGCATCCCTATGCATCCGCTAATGTGCATGCATTCGCACTCACCAAAATAATAGTGCTGAAGCATCATATGGTTTGGTGCAGCGCAATTTCTCAAAAGGATCAGGAACTTTATCGCACGTAGAGCAACCCATTGAAATAAATAGCTACCCTACATGAGATGCGTTTTAATGTGCAGAAATTAGTGCACGCTCTGTCGCACCTGCATGTTGTGAATGGAGAATTACATACAATTTAACCCCTCCTGGACCTTTAAGAGCTTCTAAATGCCGGGAGGCAAAGGCAGGAATTCAGGTCATGTAAGCGCTGTGATTGGCTGTCACAGCTGTAACATGATCGGAAAGTTCCTGATCGCAAGTATGCATCGGGAGCTTTCTAGTCCCCACCGGTGACTGTGCTGAGAGTGTGCAAAAACTGTGCATGTATGTGGCTTCTCACCATTAAAGTTCACCCGACGCAAGGCCACATATATGCACCACATTGTTGAGAAGTGATTAAATGGCCAGTGTACATAATTGCGTCAGATGAGGCTAGATGCCCTGGGAAACAATTCTCTGCTGCTGAACTGGTTTAACTGGTGAACAGCTTTATCAGCCAGAGGAGGGAGCTATTAAGCAGGAAGAGTTCAGGCAACACTGGACTGTGGGAACTGTAGTCCTGAGGAGAGACTCTACTGTGTAATCAAAAGCTATATTTCCCAGATAAGAGATTGCTGGGAGGGAAGACTGGATTTTACATCGCTATCCAGTGTGCACCACCACTGCTGCATATTGGAGTGCTCTGTCCAGATGTGCCAAGAGCCAGAGTCAGCTGGGCACAGAGCAGGGAGTGGACTAATGACTGTGTGTGACCAGATTTTGAGCTGCAATATCACTGGGACTTGTGAGCTGCTGCTGTGGGGATTTACTATCTGCCATTGAAGAGAGAGACTGAGCTCTTTTAGGAACTGACCATACAGCCATCTAGCAGCTTTATTGCTGCCTGCAGGTTTGACTGGAACTATAGTAATATGCACCACCGGTACAACTCTGCCTCAATGCTAGCCAGCTCAATAGTTAAGATTGAAGAGATTGCTGGGAGGGGAGACTGGATTTTTCATCGCTATCCAGTTTGCACCACCACTGCTGCATATTGGAGTGCTCAGTCCAGAAGTGCCAAGAGCCAGAGTCAGCTGGGCACAGAGCAGGGAGTGGACTAATGACTGCGTGTGACCAGATTTTGAGCTGCAATATCACTGGGACTTGTGAGCTGCTGCTTTGGGGACTTACTATCTGCCGTTGAAGAGAGAGACTGAGCTCTTTTAGGAACTGACCATACAGCCATCTAGCAGCTTTATTGCTGCCTGCAGGTTTGACTGGAACTATAGTAATATGCACCACAGGTACAACTCGGCCTCAATGCTTGCCGGCTCAATAGTTAAGATTGAAGACTGTCCCTTTATACCTGCTACACAGAGACCTTTACCTATTGCTCATGCTAAGAGGTACTTCTCAGGGCACATTGCACCATATTCTAGCCATTCTCCTAGAGTGCACTCTAGAATAATTATAGTATTATTATTCACATTGCAATTAAGGTTATTTGCACTGTTTATTGCTGACTTTGCTGATTCATGGGTTAATTCCAGTCTAATGGTACAGAACTCTATTCTAAATTACCTTGGGATAGTAATTATACTGTCCAGCAGACTGTCTGAACCTACCTTCTGTTGGTTCATTTATGCTCAAATCACCATTTGTTCTAACAAGTACTGATACATTGAATTAATTCCCCATTAAACAGTCTAGTGTCTATTTCCTGGTGATAATTTCCAACCGTGTTCAAAGTACTTACACTTCCTATAATTGCTTGCAGTGACTTTTACTCAACCAGGTGTGTCAGAGAGGCTGAGGGTGTTCATGGAGTCACAGCGAAGAACAGAGAACCCAAATTACCAAGTGACTCCCTCGGGGGTAGCGTGCATTATATACTGTAAAAAAAAAAAAAAAGTATATATATATATATATACTGAATATATACTATGTCAAAAATATTGGTATGCCTGCCTTTACATGCACATGAACTTTACTGCATCCCAGTCTTAGTCCGTAGGGTTTAATATTGAGTTGACCCACATTTTGCAGCTATAACAACTTCAACTCTTATGGGAAGGCTTTCAGAAGCGTATTTGTGAGGTCAGGCACTGTTGTTGGAGTGAAGGCCTGGCTCACTGTTTCTGCTCTAATTCACCCAAAGGTATTCTATCGAGTTAAGGTCAGTACTCTGTGCAGGCCAGTCAAGTTCCTCCCTTACAAACTCGCTTATCCATGTCTTTATGAACCTTGATTTGTGCACTGGTCCAAATAATTTGGTGGAGGGGGGATTATGGTGTGGTGTTGATTTTCAGGGGTTGGGCTTGGCTCCTTGGTTCCAGTAAAGGGAACTCTTAAGGCGTCAGCATACCAAGACATTTTAGACAATTTCATGCCCCCAACTTTGTGGGAAAAGTTTGGGGATGGCCCCTTCCGGTTCCAACATGACTGCGTACCAGTGCACAAAGCAAGGTCCATAAAGACATGGATGAGCGAGTTTGTGGTGGAGGAACTTGAATAACCTGCACAGAGTCCTGACCTCAACACAATAGAACACCTTTGGGATGAATTAGAATAGAGACTGCGGGCCAGGCCTCTCGTCTAACAGTAGTGCCTGACCTCACAAATGCGCTTCTGGAGGAATGGTCAAACATTCCCATACACACACTCCTAAACCTTGTGGACAGCCTTCCCAGAAGAGTTGAAGCTGTTATAGCTGCAAACGGTGGACCAACTCAATACTGAGCCCTACGGACTAAGACTGGGATGCCATTAAAGTTCATGTGCGTGTAAAGGCAGGCATCCCAATACTTTTGACATATATATTTATATATATATATATATATATATATATATACTGTATGTATATAAACTATTATGATGATCCAGGACCATCAGAAGGTGGGTGTGTCAAGTGCGGCATGTGGGCAGGGGTGACAGTGCCCCGGAGACAGAGATAAATATGTTGGTAAGTACTCTGCAGGGAAATGGTTACTGTTTGGAAGAAGATTACATTGTAGCATTTAATATACAATGCGGATAAAATGATTAACGTTCGTCAGGCACACAAGCAGTATCCTGAGCAAACAAGGAACAGGCCGAAATCTGAACACTCCGATCAAAACAAAAAATAATTGAATTATATGATTTACATCACAGTGCAGGAAAACTGACATCTGGCTGCAACATGCTGAAATGTTTATTTTGTATGTAAAGGGCTCTCGCTTCCAGATTCAGAGCCGAGTGCCAGGAACTCCCTTTAAAGGGGGCCTCTGCTGACTGATATGGAGGTGGCCATTGCTGGTAGATCATTATTCAGCTGCTTGGCTCTCTTACTGATCCATTGGCTTCATTCAGAGTTCTGACTTCTCTGGCTGTATATTGGTTCCTGTTCAATGAGAAGCCAGGCAATTATAATTTTCACAGGAGCCCCTGTATTTTTCTGATCATGGATTCCCAGTATTGGATATATTTTTTTCATGTTATAGTGACCCTGTCTGAAAAATAAAAATGCCTATACATGATGTACCTGCAAATAAAAAAGTAGGTACTGCTCCTGCCTCCTGCGCTGCCAAACGCCTCCAACTAATACCAATGATGGGGCACTATTCCTCCCACTGACACCAATGACGGGGCACTATTCCTCCCACTGATACCAGCAATGGCAGCTGTTGCTCAAAATTTTTTGGGGGGGGGGGGGGGCGCAAACAGAAAAATGTAATTGCGTGACTTTGAGGTCGCAAAAGGGACCTTCAGTAATTAAGGTATAGTGTGTCCCCTTTCAATGCAGAGAGACCAGCGTGCCCCCTTTCAATGCAGAGACCAGCCTGCCCCCTTTCAATGCACAGTGACCAGCGTGCCCCCTTTCAATGCACAGTGACCAGTGTGCCCCCTTTAAAACAGTGACCAGCGTACATGCCCCCTTCATTGCAGTGATCAGCGTACATGCCCCTTTCAATGCAGTGACCAGCGTACATGCCCCCTTTCAATGCAGTGACCAGGCATCACTTTACTTACCTCCGTCACGACGACCGGACCGAGTCGACTCACACTACCTGGTGCCTGGCGTCGTGCTGCTGCTGATGGCCGGGACTACTCTGGAGACGAGACTAGCGACCTCTTCTCCTCTTCTTCCTCCTTGATCACCGGCCCGCTGCTCCACCTCTCTGACGGCGGGCAGGAAGGTGATGACGTGACGCCGGGACGGTGAGTGACTGACACACGCACCGCCCCCACGCGACGTCACCCGGGATGCCCTCCTGTATTATTGGTCCAGGCTGGAGTCTGGACCAATCACAGCCAGGGCTGCACTACAGTGGGGAGTGTCGGGGCGCATTGCTCTGCGCCCCGATGACCCCCAGAAGACCGCCAATCGGCGCCTCTGCCTGGCGCATGTGGGGTGCAAAACCCCAACCCCCCCCATAGACCGTAGTAGGTCCGGCGCCCCTAGTGGGCTGCAAATGTTAATTTTTTTTTATTTCTTTTTTTATTTGGCACAGATTGGGGGGGGGGCGCCCCTGCGCCCCCTATGAACCGGCCGCCACTGGATACCAATGATGGGGCACTATTATTCCCACTGACACCAATGATGGGGCATTATTCCTCCCACTTATACCAATGATGGGGCACTATTCCTCCCACTGATACCAATGATGGGGCTCTATTCCTCCCACTGATACCAATGATGGGGCTCTATTCCTCCCAGTGATACCAATGACGGGGCACTATTCCTCCCACTGATACCAATGATGGGGCACTATTCCTCCCACTGACACCAAAGATGGGGCCCTATTCCTCCCACTGATATCAATGACAGGGCACTTTTCCTCCCACTGATACCAATGGCGGGGCACTATTCCTCCAGTTGATACCAAAGATGGGGCACTATTCCTCCCACTGATACTAATGATGGGGAACTTTTCCTCCCACTGACACCAATGATAGGGCACTATTCCTCCCACTGATATCAATGAGGGGGCACTATTCCTCCCCCCAGATACCAATGATGGGGCACTATTCCTCCCACTGATACCAATGATGGGGCATTATCCTCCCACTGATACCAATGATGAGGCACTATTCCTCCCACTGATACCAATGATGGGGCACTATTCCTCCCACTGATACCAATGATGTGGCACTACTCCTTCCACTGATACCAATGATGGGGCACTATTCCTCCCACTGACACCAAAGATAGGGCACTGTTCCTCCCACTAATACCAATGACGGGGCACTATTCCTCCCACTGACACCAATGATGGGGCACTATTCCTCCCACTGACACCAATTATGGGGTACTATTCAACCCACTGACACCAACAATGGAAATTATTCTTCACACTATTACCAACGATGTGGCACTATACCTCCTCCTACTGCCCATAGGCATTATGTCATTTTTTTACCCCTTCTGACCACCAAGTGTAGAGCATTTTCTACTCCCACTGGCCACAATCTAGCCCTCCAAACGTCTAAAGGACAGTAAATTGGCCCTTTGCTTAGAAAGTTTGAAAAACCCTGATCTGGAGAAATTAATACTTCATGTGTCCTGTGGTGACATGGGGGTCATTAGGATAAAGAAGTGGGTACAATAGATGACCAGGAAATCTCCACTTCTTATTATTTTTTCTTTATTTTTTTGCTTTGTTCTGCTTATCCCGTGAAGGCTTTTAGCAGCCTTTTCCTGCCTACGTGCACTCCAGGGATGGCTGCATGGCTTTTCTCAGGGTGGCTTTCCTGATGGTGGACCATACCTGCATAATGTGGGTTGAAATGGCCACTTGTAGGCACCATTGGAAGTTCAAGTGACAGGGTGACAACACAGGAGAGCAATTGGGAGACAGGGACAGAGTGTTGTCACCCCACAACAGGAAGTGCCTGCCATGGCAGTATCCCCAGAGATTATTTTACTAAAATACTTTCAAAATTAGATTAATGTGTGAGATGAGGGGGATATTGAATTTTGGGGGCACTGGTGATTGGTTGGGTATTATGTCTGCAGCCTGTGTGATAATTGGCCAGCTTGCTGAGGCAAACCTTGTCCGGGGAGAGCACCTGTCAGTCCTGGGCACAGTCACACCAACCCCTCTCTCTCACCATGTCCAATAAGCCGCAGACCATCAGTGGTGGGGTTGGGGGGGGGGGGGGGAAGCAGGGGTCTGTGGAGGGAGGGGAAGGGACCTGTGTAATAATGGGGGTAGTACAGCGGGGTCCTGTGTATTGATGGGATAGTATGGGGGCGGGGTCCAAAATAATAATGGAGGTAATATGGGGGAGGGGTCCTGTGTAATGATGGGGGTAGTATGGGCGAGGGGGTCCTGTGTAATGATGGGGGTAGTATGGAGCAGGGGGTCCTGTGTAATGATGGGGTTTGCACGGGGGGTCCCTTGTGGCTCCTGTGTAATGATAGAGGTAGAATGGGGGAGAGGTCCTGTCACTGTGTAATGATGGGGGTAGTATGGGGGGAGGGGTCTTATGTGATGATGGGGGTAATATGGGGGAGGGATGCTGCGTAATGATGGGGCTAGTATGAAGGAGGGATCCTGTGTAATGATGGGGGTAGTATTGTGGAGGGGTCTTGTGTAATGATGGAGATAATATGGGGGAGGGGGTCCAGTGTAATGATGGGGTTAGTATAGGGGGCTCCTGTGTAAACATTTGGGTAGTATAGGGGAGGGGTCCTGTGTATTAATTGGGGGTAGCATGGAGGAGGGATCTTGCATAATGATGGGACTAGTATGGGGGAGGAATCCTGTGTAATGATGGGGGTAATATGGAGCAGGGGTCTTGTGTAATGATAGGGGTAGAATGGGGGAGGAGGGTCCTGTGTAATGATGTGATAGTATAGTGGGGGGGGGGGGTCAAGTTAAATGATTGAATGATTGGGGTAGTATGGGGGGGGGATGTGGGAGGCGTCCTGTGTAATGATGAGGGTAGTATGGGGCAGAGGGTCCTGTGTAATGATGGGGGTAGTATGGGACAGGGATGCTGTGTAATGATGGGGGTAGTATGGGGAGGGGGTCCTGTGTAATGATGGGGTTAGTATAGGGGGCTCCTGTAAAAAGATTGGGGTAGTATAGGGGAGGGGTCTTGCGTAATGATGGGACTAGTATGGGGGAAGAATCCTGTGTAATGATGGGGGTAATATGGAGGAGGAGTCTTGTGTAATGATAGGGGTAGAATGGGGGAGGAGGATGCCGTGTAATGATGTGGTAGTATGGTGGGGGGGTCAAGTTAAATGATTGAATGATTGGGGTAGTATGGGGGGGTGGGGGAGGCGTCCTGTGTAATGATGGGGGTAGTATGGGGCAGAGGGTCCTGTGTAATAATGGGGGTAGTATGGGACAGGGATGCTGTGTAATGATGGGGGTAGTATGGAGAGGGGGTCCTGTGTAATGATGGGGTTAGTATAGGGGGCTCCTTTGTAATGATTGGGGTAGTATAGGGGAGTGGTCTTGTGTATTAATTGTGGGTAGCATGGAGGAGGGGTCTTGCGTAATGATGGGACTAGTATGGGGGAGGAATCCTGTGTAATGATGGGGGTAATATGGAGGAGGAGTCTTGTGTAATCATAGGGGTAGAATGGGGGAGGAGGATGCCGTGTAATAATGTGGTAGTATGGTGGGGGGGGGGGTCAAGTTAAATGATTGAATGATTGGGGTAGTATGGGGGGGTGGGGGAGGCGTCCTGTGTAATGATGGGGGTAGTATGGGGCAGAGGGTCCTGTGTAATAATGGGGGTAGTATGGGACAGGGATGCTGTGTAATGATGGGGGTAGTATGGGGAGGGGGTCCTGTGAAATGATGGGGTTAGTATAGGGGGCTTTTTTGTAATGATTGGGGTAGTATAGGGGAGGGGTCCTGTGTAATAATAGGGGTAGCAAGGAGGAGGGGTCTTGCGTAATGATGGAAAATATTAAAGATATTCAATCTCAAAATATTGAGAGATTATTAAGGTGAGAGGCTTGCACTTCTGGTGGTGGATTCTCTCACAGTCACTGAGAAAGTAGTTGCGTAATGATGGGGCTAGTATGGGGGAGGAATCCTGTGGAATGATGGAGGTAATATGGAGGAGGGGTCTTGTGTAATGATAGGGGTAGAATGGGGCGGGAGGATCCTGTGTAATGAAGGGGTAGTATGGGGGAGGAGGGTCAAGTTAAATTATGGGGGTAGTATGGGGGGAGGGGTCCTGTGTAATGATGGGGGTAGTATGGGGCAGAGGGTCCTGTGTAATAATGGGGGTAGTATGGGTAAGGGATCCTGTGTAATGATGGGGGTAGTATGGGTAAGGGATCCTGTGTAATGGTGGGGGTAGTATGGGGGAGGGGGTCAAGTTAAATTATGGGGGTAGTATGGGGGGAGGGGTCCTGTGTAATGATGGGGGTAATATGGAGGAGGGGTCTTGTGTAATGATAGGGGTAGAATGGGGCGGGAGGATCTTGTGTAATGAAGGGGTAGTATGGGGGAGGAGGGTCAAGTTAAATTATGGGGGTAGTATGGGGGGAGGGGTCCTGTGTAATGATGGGGGTAGTATGGGGCAGATGGTCCTGTGTAATAATGGGGGTAGTATGGGTAAGGGACCCTGTGTAATGATGGGGGTAGTATGTAAAGGGATCCTGTGTAATGGTGGGGGTAGTATGGGGAAGGGGTACTGTGTAATAATGGGGTAGTATGGGGAAGGGATCCTGTGTAATGGTGGGGGTAGTATGGGGAAGGGATCCTGTGTAATGATGGGGGTAGTATGGGGCAGAGGGTCCTGTGTAATGATGGGGGTAGTATGGGGCAGAGGGTCCTGTGTAATAATGGGGGGTAGTATGGGGAAGGGATCCTGTGTAATGATGGGGGTAGTATGGGTAAGGGATCCTGTGTAATGATGGGGGTAGTATTGTTTGTTTTTTTGGATGTTGGTGTGAAGAGCAAAATTGCATGGGGGGGGGGTGTTTGCCCAGGGTCCAATCAATTAAAGATGGCCCTAACTGGAGGATGGGGGAGAACACCCCAAGGTGGGTGGAATCATCTAAAATCCCAAACTGGAAGTAATTACAACAGGGAGCTCTTTCCTCCAGAATTCTCTACTAATATAAGAAGACAAGAAGTGACTCCGCTCACTAGTCTCGATTTCCTTATTGAAACATGACTTTTCAGTGGACTGACCCATTAATGCCTCCACACAGAAGCTTGGCTAAGCAGAAGTGTAGGATGAGGATCTGACAGTAGACTATACTACCTGCAATAAAGCTCCCACGCATCCCAGCCCCAGGCTAAACATTCCTGAACGCGCTCTCCCGGTGCGCTGCCACTCAGTTTACATTTCTTGGATGTTTGTAAAGTCAGATTAAGTCCGTTATATACTGGTAGCATCTACAGACGCACGTCACCAAAGAGTATACAATGCCAAAGCACAAACACCTGGAGATAAGCTCCTCTCACCTTGCACGCTAAATGCTCCCATGTACGTTGGGTAAACACAGGTTTGTATGGGGGAGGCCACCACTTCAAAATGAAAATATGAAAAATGTCTGAGATCGGAGAGTGGTATGACACGTACCAACATTTCCACCACTTCCTATAGTAGGATAAGTAGATTGTAAGCTCCTTGAGGGCAGGGATTGATGTGAATGTATAATACATACAGTATCTCACAAAAGTGAGTACACCCCTAACATTTTTGTAAATATTCTATTCTATCTTTTCATGTGACAACACTGAAGAAATGACACTTTGCTACAATGTAAAGTAGTGAGTGTACAGCTTGTATAACAGTGTAAATTTGCTGTCCCCTCAAAATAACTCAACACACAGCCGTTAATGTCTAAACCGCTGGCAACAAAAGTGAGTACACCCCTAAGTGAAAATGTTCAAATTGGGCCCAAAGTGTCAATATTTTGTGTGGCCACCATTATTTTCCAGCACTGCCTTAACCCTCTTGGGCATGGAGTTCACCAGAGCTTCACAGGTTGCCACTGGAGTCCTCTTCCACTCCTCCATGACGACATCACGGAGCTGGTGGATGTTAGAGACCTTGCGCTCCTCCACCTTCCGTTTGAGGATGCCTCACAGATGCTCAATAGGGTTTAGGTCTGGAGACATGCTTGGCCAGTCCATCACCTTTACCCTCAGCTTCTTTAGCAAGGCAGTGGTTGTCTGGGAGGTGTGTTTGGGGTCATTATCATGTTGGAATACTGCCCTGTGGCCCAGTGTCTGAAGGGAGGGGATCATACTTTGCTTCAGTATGTCACAGTACATGTTGACATTCATGGTTCCCTCAATGAACTGTAGCTCCCTCATGCAGCCCCAGACCATGACACTCCCACCACCATGCTAGACTGTAGGCAAGACACACTTGTCTTTGTACTCCTCACCTGGTTGCTGCCACACACGCTTGACACCATCTGAACCAAATAAGTTTATCTTGGTCTCATCAGACCACAGGACATGGTTCCAGTAATCCATGTCCTTATTCTGCTTGTTTTCAGCAAACTGCGGGCTTTCTTGATCATCATCTTTAGAAGAGGCTTCCTTCTGGGATGACAGCCATGCAGACCAATTTGATGCAGTGTGCGGCGTATGGTCTGAGCACTGACAGGCTGACCCCCCATCCCTTCAACCTCTGCAGCAATGCTGGAAGCACTCATACGTCTATTTCCCAAAGACAACCTCTGGATATGGTGCTGAGCACATGCACTAAACTTTTTTGGTCTGTTCTGAGTGGAACCTGTCCTGTTAAACCACAGCATGGTCTTGGCCACTATGCTGCAGCTCAGTTTCAATGTCTTGGCAATCTTCTTATAGCCTAGGCCATCTTTATGTAGAGCAACATTTCTTTTTTTTCCAGATCCTCAGAGAGTTCTTTGCCATGAGGTGCCATGTTGAACTTCCAGTGACCAGTATGAGAGAGTGAGAGCGATAACACCAAATTTAACACACCTGCTCCCCATTCACACCTGAGACCTTGTAACACTAACGAGTCACATGAAACAGGGGAGGAAAAATGGCTAATTGGGCCCAATTTGGACATTCTCACTTAGGGGTGTACTCACTTTTGTTGCCAAAAGTGGAGGAGCGCAAGCACTCTAACATCCACCAGCTCCGTGATGTCCTCATGGAGAAGTGGAAGAGGACTCCAGTGGCAACCTGTGAAGCTCTGGTGAACTCCATGCCCAAGAGGGTTAAGGCAGTGCTGTAAAATAATGGCGGCCACACAAAATATTGACACTTTGGGTCCAGTTTTGACATTTTCACTTAGAGGTGTACTCATTTTGTTGCCAGCGGTTTAGACATTAATGGCTGTGTGTTGAGTTATTTTGAGGGGACAGCAAATTTACACTGTTATACAAGCTGTACACTCACTACTTTACATTGTAGCAAAGTGTCATTTCTTCAGTGTTGTCACATGAAAAGGTAGAATAAAATATTTACAAAAATGTGAGGGGTGTACTCACTTTTTGAGAGATACTGTATGTAGAGTGTTGCATAAATTGATGGTGCTATATAAAAACCTGTCATAAACACCAGGGATAGCAAATTAAACCTCAGCTTGTATATCAGAAAAGATTGAGATCTAAAATGTAGAGCACAGGGTATATTGGATCAAGAGTAATATTTGCAATTGAAATAATTATCAGGTAAATAAAATGTAAACACTAATTTCCCGACAAGTCATTTTTCAGACAATCCGCAATTGACCTTATACCAAGAAAAACATTTTAAAAGGGAATTAATTTACTGTATGTTCATCTAAGTTTTTATATATAATTGGAATTCCTCTTTATTTACTTTTCTAGTTGGGTTGTAAGGAGCTTATAACGAGAAGTTAAAAAAAAAAAAAATGGCAAACATGATGTAATGTGTACGTTGGAGATTCACCTATGTGAATGGTTGAAACATAAAACATGAAAAGCACATGCACATTTACACCATGTTCCGAAGGCATATTTTAGGACCACTTGTAGGTAAACACATCAATCAGGACTCGTGAATTTCTTTGAAGGTTTGGCTGGGTAAATAATCTCCTCTCGGGAGGCCAGTGCTCACTGTGTACAGTTCAACATGATCAAAAAAAATCTCTGTTCAAGAGTGACTTCAAGAAAAGTCCAACTTCCGAGAGGATAAGAAGAGATAAATCTCATGTTGGAGGCAACTTCAAAGATCCAAAGGCGAGGAAAGTCAACAGGAAAAGTCTAGCTTTAGAGGCCACTTAATCCAAACTTCAACTAGCTACTTCCTAATCTGGCCAACCCAGCCAAGAGACGGTGCAGAAAGCAGATCGTTTGAGGTTAGTTAAGAAAAAAAAGTTTAAAAATCCTTGTCCAATATTCCTGTAGCACTACTCCCATGGGAGCTGCTGAATGCGGATTCGCCTGGGTTACCCATAGCAACAACTTAGCAATTCTAGGTACTTTAAGTGTTTGGCTCAGTCAGAAAACAATCCAGGGGATTCGATTTTTGTTGTTTTTTATTAAGAACTGGGATAGGAGAAGGGATGAGTGGGATACTCCAACCAGATGAACTATGCACAATTTCAGGACTTCTAACTGAACTTGAATGCGGCAAGGCCGCTGCTTCACCTTGCCACTGTAGTGAAGTAGTTAAAAAACGAACTGCATAATGAATCACTCTTCAGGGCCCCGCTTGGCACCCCCTTTACCCCTACTCTTCAGGATAATACTTGGCACCCCTTTACTCTGGCACACTGTGTGAGCGGACCTGTTATCCTCTGACTTTACTGGAGTGGTCCCTCTTCCTGGGCAAACCCCTTGGCAAGCCCCCTGGTACTCATGGACACTGTTTTTCCCAGATGACTCTGCCAGCAGCTCCACTGTCAGCTCTACAGGATCCTTAGGGCTCAGCTCCACACCTGGCTCACCAGGTCGACCGCCTGTGACCACCTTCCTCAGACAGCAGGAGGAGAGACAGCTGTCACCCTCCTCCTGGGACTCTGCTTCTCGCCAAAGACGCCCTGCCACATGTGCCCTCAGCTTTTATGGTCAATCCCAGGATGCACTGCAAGGGTGCCCTCCCACTGGGACTGCGACCAAAGCCCGTTTGCCACTGGCTTGGTTTTCCTCCACTGTCCAACAGGCCCCACTATAAGCCCATTGGATACAGTGGGGACACTCCCTCAGACCAAGTGACTCACACCTGGACACATGCAACAGGCATGACTAACAGATCAGGCTTGTGGTCTTGCTGCCCCCTCAGGACCAAGGGTATCCAATTATACTGAAAAACAACAACAAGGAGGCAGGGTAGGCCAGACAATATCAGCACAGATCTATCTCTGGGGAAAGGGGAATATTGGAAAACAACAACAAGAGAAGGGCGCACCAACCTCGTGCATTACCACTAAAAGAGTTTATTAAAATCCAAAAAGGTAGCATACATTGTACTCACAAACGCAAGATGTATACACGCATGTGGAAGTTAGAGACCAATCATCTCCAGGATACTCCTAAACTTCTGGATGATGTGATGGTATCCGGAATAGTCTTGTTGACACGTTTCGAGGGAGGACCCTCTTCTTCAGTAGCACTTTTGGCTCTGAAGAAGAGGGTCCTCCCTCGAAACACGTCAGCCAGACCAGCAGTTTAGGAGTATCCTGGAGACGATTGGTGTATAATTTATACATGTGTGTATACATCTTAAGTTTGTGAGTACAATGTATGCTACCTTTTTGGATTTTAATAAACTCTTTTAGTGGTAATGCACGAGGTTGGTGCGCCCTTCTCTTGTTGTTGTTTTCCAATATTCCCCTTTCCCCAGAGATAGATCTGTGCTGATATTGTCTGGCCTACCCTGCCTCCTTCCCACCCCCAAGGTATAAACATATACAGTTGTGCTCAGACGTTTGCATCCCCTGACAGAAATCGTGAAATGATGGCATTGATATTGAAAATATGATTGATCATGCCAAAAAACTGTATTTTATTTAAGGATAGTGATCATAGGAAGTCCTTTATTACCACATAGTTGTTTGGCTTCTTTTTAATAAAAAATGATAACAGAAATCACCCAAATGGTCCTGATGAAAAGTTTCCATCCCCTGGAATGTTTGGCCTTGGTAAAGACACACAAAGAGACACATACAGGTTACAATGGCAATTAAAGATTAATTTCCCACATCTGTGGCTTTTAAAATTGCAATTTGTGTCTGTGTATAAATAGCCAATAAATAGCCAATGAGCAGACTAGATACTGACCCTTAGGGAGCAGAAAATGACTGGCAAAAGACCTGCGTAACAAGGTAATGGAACTTTATAAAAATTGACTTTATAAAGATGGAAAATGATATAACAAGTTATTCAAAGCCTTGAATATGCCAGTCAGTGCTGTTCAATCACTTTTTAATATTATTGCGATCAATATTATAATACAGGATTTACATAGTGCCAACAGTTTCCGCAGCACTTTACAACATGAGGGCAGACAGTACAGTTACAACACAATTCAATATGGGAGGAATCAGAGGTTAGAGTTTACAATCTGGGAGGGAGGGTCAAATGATACAAAAGGTAATAAGTGTGGGGGATGAGCTGATGGAGAAAATAAAAGTACAGTTGTTAGGTGTGGGCGGGATAGGCTTCTCAGTAGGGGAGGATTTTCAAGGACCACTTATCACTTAAAGCGGTAGTATACCACTTTTTTCAACTTTTAACTACAGGTAAGCCTATAATAAGGCTTACCTGTAGGTACAATTAATATCTCCTAAACCGTGCCGGTTTAGGAGATATTTGCACTGCATGCAGCCGATCACGCGAGCGGCGCATGCGCTCTGAAGGTCCGGCGGACCTTCAGCTTTCCTTGCTGGTAGCCTGCCGGAAAATGACTCCCGCGCGCATGCGCGGGAGTGACGTCATCGCGGCTCCGGCCAATCACAGCGCCGGATCCGCTGAAGCCTGAAGAGACACCGAGGGATCATGTCAGCTCCCACAGCGGTGTCCGGAGGTCCGTGTCGGGGCTTCGTTCTAAGATGAGTAATTCATAATGAGCTAGTATGCGATGCATTCTAGCTCATTATGCCTTTGTCTTGCAGGGTTTTTTTTTTTTTTTTTTTAGGTTTACAACCGCTTTAACACTTATTGAGAAGTGGAAAATTCGGGGATCTCTTGATAGCAAGCCAAGGTCAGGTAGACCAAGCAAGATTACAGTGATAACTGGGGACTCCAGCCCCTCTATAGTCCTCCAGACCCTTCACTTTATGCTTCTCAGCTCCTCCAGCTTCTTCCTGGCAGCAGCACAAGGTAAGGGGATTATACTGAGATGTAAGGGAGAGTGGCGGACTCTTAACTTCTGATGGTGGGGGGGGGGGGGGGACTCTTGACAGCTAATGTAAGGGTGGGTGGGGTGCTCTGGACATTTAGTTTTACAGATAAAACCGGCCCTTTGAGGGCAACCATAATGCTAATGCGGCCCCAATGAAATTGAGCTTGACACCCTTGTATTAGAGTATAAATATTTGATTTTATTATTTTCTATGTATGCTATGAGGAAGGCAGCAGCTGAAACATGTTAGAAGATATGGACACTGGTATTGCTGTTGTGCACTAATAAAGGTTTGCTAAAGATGAAGCACCGAGTGGTCGGCTTTCTGTTGGAAACATGTATGGTGGACTTCTTAGCCTGAGCACCGGTTCTCTACTTATACGGTGTTCACACAGCAGTAGAGCTTGGGTGAGTTTTACAGTGGCATGATCAGTCACATTTTTAATATCAATGCTAAAATGTCACGATTTCTGCCAGGGTATGCAAACTTTTGAGCACAACTGTATCATCAGCATACATATTTATAGGGCAGCCAAAGGAGATATACATTTTAGGGCTCCGTAGACCTGTAGTGACAAGTGTTATTGACAAGGGCCCATATCCCGTCTTTGACTCTAGTGTGCCCTGTGTCTCCAGTGCACCCAAAGACATCCTGTGTCATTTAGTGCCCTTTGCCCCCCATGACTCCAGCACACCCCAGAACATCCTATGTCATCTTGTGACTGCTAGGGGCCTCAAATGACCTCTATTGTGCCTTGGTGTCTTCTAGTGGCCTCAGTGCGCTCATACCGTCCTGTGACTCTGAGTGACCTTCTCTACACCCCAGTGTTATGTAGTGTGCTCCAGTGCACCCATGTCATCCTGTGACTCTTTGTGGCCTCCTGTGCACCCCAATGATATCTAGTGATTTAATTTTCCCCCCAGAGCATCCTGTGTCATCTTGTGGCCCCTAGTTACTTCAAATGAGATATTTTGCATCCGAATGCCATATAGTGACTCCAGTAAGCCCCTGTGCACCCCATGCCTCTAGTGCACTCCACAGCATCCCGTGTCATCCTTGAACCCAGTCTGTCCCATGCATCCAGTGGCCACCAGAGCCTTCTGTGTTATCTTGTGACCCCTAGTGGTTCCAAGCAACCTCTTGTATGCCTCAGTGTCACTAAGTGGCTCCAGTGCGTTCAATCCATCTTATGACTGTGACCCCAGTGTCCATGTGCCCATGTCATCCAGTGGTTCCAAGCGACCTCTTGTGTGCTCCAATGTCATCTAGTGACTCCAGTGCGCCCCTGTGGACCCCATGACCCTAGTACACCCCAAAGCATCCTGTGTTATCTGGTCACTCCAGGGGGCTCTGTGACTTCTGCATAACACCAGGCATCCTCTGTCACTTTGTGACCCCAATGCTCTGTAGAACATCCTGCATCATCTTGTTGTGACTTCTGGCGTGTCCTGTGGTCCTCCATGACAACTAGATGGCACTGGGGCATGCTTGCAATCCCTGGTTTGCTCAGCAGTTGCTGGGGCATACATGCAGACTCCGGTTGGCTCTGCAGTTGTCTGGTCTGCTACACTCGACCATTAGTACTCTATTCTGCCTCGCAACCCTCAGGTATGCTCTTGAAACTACTTGGGCTGTCCTTCTCTCACCTTATGGGCCTCACCTTCCAAATATTTGGGCAATCTTCTGGGACCTGTGATGTGTCCCAGAAGATTGCAGGGAGGGAGGGGGAGAGGAGAACTTCTCGCCTAGGCGACCTGAGCGGAAGTGGGAGTGGGTACCTGTAAAAACTAGGTACCCGCTCCCCCCCCCCCCCCAAAAAAAATGACATATCAAATGTGGCATAGGAGTGGGGGTGGGGGGGGGGGGGTGCCTAAAGCGGAACTTACCCTACCCTATTTTAACTTTTCTGGTCGAAAATACAAAGGCAATTCCTAACTTTTTAAACCAGGCTGTTTGTCTCTCCCAACGGTACTGATGCACTTTCATTTTCATTTAGGTTTAAATTTTTTCATGGATCTTGGATAAAGATCCAGTGCCAAGTTTCCAAGAAGAAGAAAGAGACATGATCACTCACAGTTACCAGATTTAAACCTTGCATTATGTCTAAAATTATCGACTTTTTGTAAATCATCTTTTTTCATCCCAGCAATAAAGTTATTTCCTAATGCCATTCGACGTAATGAAACTTGATGTCACAGGTCAGATGTATCATCTGGTAATCGGGAATTGTTATTATTGGGCCACAATTGGCTTCCTCTCCCCAGTGAATGAATCAAAAGGTCACCGCTGAGTCAACACATGTGGTGGAGTAGGAATAACTTTCACTGGAAGGACCTCAGACCGTTTCAACCATTGGCTGGTTGATGGGCCTTTTACTTTGACTTGATGGAGGTCATCAATCAGCAGGAGCCCAGACAGCCCTCACCATTCTAAAGGAAGCTTTGTGATCTGCACTTTAAATGCCTTTCTCGGCATTCCTTACTGCTGCAGAGATCCTCCTCCCACTTATCCAGATGAGAAAGAGTTAATGAGTCCTCCAGGAGATAATCAGGATCTTGTATGGGCAAGTCAACCTGTAACTTAACTGAACTGCTGAGATGACCCTTCCAATATGGTGGATTCCACCCAGCAGCAAGAAGGTGTGAACCAGCCATAACTGAAATGTATACTGAACAAAATTATAAACGCAACACTTGTTTTTGCCCCCATTTTTTTCATGAGCTGAACTCAAAGATCTAAGAAAACCGGGATTCATCCATGAAGAGAACTCTTCTCCAAAGTGGGAGACGCCATCAAATGTGAGCATTTGCCCACTCAAGTTGGTTACGACGAGGAACTGCAGTCAGGTGGAGACCCTGATGAGGACGAGGAGCATGCAGATGAGCTTCCCTGAGACGGTTTCTGACAGTTTCTGCAGAAATTCTTTGATTATGCAAACCGATTGTTGCAGCAGCTGTCCGGGTGGCCGGTCTCAGACCATCATGGAGGTGAAGATGCTGGATGTGGAGGTCCTGGGCTGGTGTGGTCTGCGGTTGTGAGGCCGGTTGGATGTACTGCTAAATTCTTTGAAACGCCTTTGGAGATGGCTTATAGTAGAGAAATAAACATTCAATTCATGGGCAACAGCTCTGGTGGACATTCCTGCAGTCAGCATGCCAATTGCACCCTCCATCAAAACTTGCGACATCTGTGGCATTGTGCTGTGTGATAAAACTGCACATTTTAGAGTGGCCTTTTATCGTGGCCTAAGGCACACCTGTGCAAAAATCATACAAAGAAATATTGCTTATGTTGCATAATCCCCAAGGTGCCACATCCCAAAAAATCGATACAAAACCAGAAGGAGTTCCCCTTGGGTGGGACTTTTTAGGCACCAAATTATTGCACAGAGAGAATATAAAAAATTTGAATCTTTATTGGATTATACAAAGAGATAAAAAACAATAAGGCAAGCTGTAAAATACTGCACATGTATCAGTGAAACTTAGACCACTCGACCCCCGGGTTGTGAACCGACGCGTTTCGGAGTATAAACTCAACTCCTTCCTCAGGGGTGCCCTTGGAGGGTGGTATAGTTCACTGTAATGAGAAGTATGGATAGCCTGCCTGATGATTAAAAGCAAATGGTCAGCATACCAATGTAGTCCACTGGGGGTGCCGTCTGGTTGTCCTAGAGAATCTAGGGATCTTAAATAGACTCCTGGGTGCAAGGTGTCAGAGATTGCATGCTAACTAGTCTCAATGAGAGGCTAGGTGGGAGCAGCTGAAACCTGAAGTCACAGCAAATCTAC
>NC_138775.1:287136520-287209020 GCF_965119305.1 Pelophylax lessonae | reverse complement strand
TTGTGAGGTCAGGCACTGATGTTGGACGAGAAGGTCTGGCTCGCAGTCTCCACTCTAATTCATCCCAAAGAGTGTTCTTTCGGGCTGAGGTCGAGATCTGTGCAGGCCAGTCAAGTTCCTCCACCTCAAACTCGCTCATCCATATCTTTGTGGACCTTGCTTTGTGCACTGGTCCAAATCATTTGGTGGAGGGGGGATTATGGTGTGGGGTTGTTTTTCAGGTGATGGCTCCGTGATGTCATCATGGAGGAGTGGAAGAGGACTCCAGTGGCAACCTGTGAAGCTCTGGTGAACTCCATGCCCAAGAGGGTTAAGGCAGTGCTGGCGATTAACCACTTTACCACCGGAGGATTTTGCTGTCTTCCGTCCAGGCCACTTTTTGCGATTCGGCGCTGTGCGACTTCAACTGACAATTGCGCGGTCGTGCGATGCCGTACCCAAACGAAATTTACGTCCTTTTTTTTCCACAAACAGAGCTTTCTTTTGGTGGTATTTGATCACCTGTGCGATTTTTACTTTTTGCGCTATAAACAAAAAAAGAGCGTTTATTTTGAAAAAATAACAATATTTTTAACATTTTTTTATATGAAATTCCCCCCAAAAAAGATGTAAAAACCAATTTTTTTTTAAATTTTTGGCCAATTTGTTTTCTGCTACCTATGTTTGGTAAAAAAAAAAAACGCAATAAGCGTATTTTGATTGGTTTGCGCAAAAGTTATTGCGTTTACTAACAAAGGGAAAGATTTCTGTCATTTTTGGTGTTTTTTTTTTTAACGCGTAATGGCGGCGATCTGCGATTTTTTTTGCGGGACTGCGACATTGCGGCGGACAGATCGGACCCTTGACTGACATTTTTGACACTTTTGGGGGTACCAGTGACATTACTGCAGTAATCAGTGCTATATATATGCACTGTTACTGTAAAAATGACACTGGCAGGGAAGGGGTTAATTTTATTGGAGAGGGAGGGGTTAATGTATGCCTGGTGCTTACTGACGTGTAGGGGGGGAGGTGACTGAGTGAGTCATGGACAGATCGGATGTCCAGCTATGCTGAACAGTCCGATCTGTCACTCCCTGTCACTATGGAGATCCGCCCGCTGTGTTTACACAGGCGGGTGGATCTCCACACTAGATCCCTGGCGATCGGGGCAGAGCAGCGGCGATCGCCGCTGCTCCTCCCCTGGCCCGACTCCCGCTGTGAATGAAAACAGCGGGAGCGAGCCTCCGGCGGCGCGCAAGCGCCGCCCAGAAGGGGGAGTGTCTGACGACGTAGTACTACGTCGTCAGACGATAACGAGCCACTCTGCCGCAGTAGTATTACTGTGGGCAGTGGTAAAGCGGTTAATGGTGGCCACACAAAATATTGACACTTTGGGCCCAATGTGGACATTGTCACTTAGGGGTGTACTCACTTTTGTTGCCAGCGGTTTAGACATTAATGGCTGTGTGTTGAGTTATTTTGAGGGGACAGCAAATTTACACTGTTATACAAGCTGTACACTCACTACTTTACATTGTAGCAAAGTGTCATTTCTTCAGTGTTGTCACATGAAAAGATAGAATAAAATATTTACAAAAATGTGAGGGGTGTACTCACTTTTGTGAGATACTGTATATAAACATATATATATATACTCTATCTATCTATCTATCTATCTATCTATCTATCTATCTATCTATCTATCTATCTATCTATCTATCTATCTATCTATCTATCTATCTATCTATCTATCTATCTATCTATATATGTATTTATTATATCTGTCCCTCATCTGTTGCAATGCATTATGTACTCCTGACCCCTGCACTCTGTACATTACAAACTTGCACTGTCTACTTTTCTTTATTGAAGTTTTCTATATAAATATATATTTGTATGTATTCTAAAATCTCTATGGGGTGGAGAAGAGAACAGACAAAAACCACAATAGTTCAAATATTTTATTGGAATATAAATATAAAATAAATAAATAAAAGTTTAACTTTCGAGACTCTGATGGGACAGACATATAAAGTATGTAAATGTTTACTATGTTGGAATAATTTACAAGAAGGATGATACAAGTGAAGCAATTGTGACACCATGGTCTTCCTCTATGACGAGAACCCTCCCATACTGGATCGGCGTGTTTTTTTTTTTTTTTTTTTATGAAATGCTCGGTTACTAAAATGTCAAAGTTCCATATTTAAAAACAGTCACAGCGGCGCACCAATTTATCATAACAGTTGGAATACAAGGCCCGTGTTATCTTTAATTATTCTTCTGTGACAATTCCATAATGAATAATTACAGGACCGGCTATCTACCCACACACGTTTTTTTAATCAGGCAACTGCCGCAAAGGTTGATTGGATGGGGCTAAAAAAAAAAAAAGAAAAACTGCTGTTGTAAAATGATTTTTTCTTTCGATGTACTACTAAATTGTGCATTGTGCAATGATTATTAGGGCTGAACTCTGGGCAAACAGCTAAATTCACAGATGAAGTACTTCTATACAAACTTGTGGGCAGGTGCAGTCTACTTTCTCCACTGCAGGTGGCGCTCGTCCGCAGTGACAATGCAAGTGGAGGAGGAAGTTGGGAAGAAAATAGTTCCTCTATGGCAGTGATGGGAGAGCACCCCAGATGTTTTGGAACTACATTTCCCATGATGCTCATGCACTCTGCAGTGTAGTTGAGCGTCATGGGAAATGTAGTTCCTAAACATCTGGGGTGCTAATATTTGCCATCACTGCTCTATGGATTCCTCACTTACTGGTAGGCAGCTAACCAAATGGAAGCTGGCGACCCATGTGGCCTTGGCGGCCATCTTGGTTCAGACAGAGTCTATTTAAAGTGTTACTAAACCCACAACAATAAAATCTGTCTGTAGATGCAGAATAGCATGCTTGTTATACTCACTGTGTAACTTACGTGATTAATCCTCTGCATTGGGTAAAAAGGCTGTATGCACAAATCCTCCCCCCCCTGCAATGTCACTCTGCACAGGTCCAGATAAGATACAGTGAGTGTAGTACAGCTGCACATGCTCAGTTTGGTCTCTATTGCTGGAGAGAACACTTCCTGGTTTTAGCTGAGCTATTTAGGTCACATGATATTGACATCACACATGTGGGCGTGTATATAGATTCTAAATGACAGCCCAGTCCCTCCTTCCTCCTCCATGTCCAGTAACCAAAAAATATCACAGTGGGTGGGATGTCACATGTTGATTGATGGATGCTCCGCCTCCCATAAAAGCATGAGGACACAGGCTGTAGTGGATTTCAAGAGGCAGTGATTCCATAAAGGAGATAACACACCTGTACTGTACATGTTTTTGCAGTGTCCTTTTTTGACTTCTCAACAGCATCAGTTACAGCCGGCAGATGTGTATATTAAGGTTATAGAGATTTCTAAACTTTTAAAAATAAATTTATTTCCCAATTTCTAATGACATACATAATACAGATCATGCCAAAAATGTGTTATGTTTTCTTTTTTCATATTTGTGATCCTTCTTTCTCTCTTTCTGTGCCTTTCCTCTTTTTCTCTCTCTCGGCCCTATCATCTTCATCCCACCTGGCAAACCACTGCAACTTTGCTAACACCCCACCCCCTCTCATCCTCATCTTCATCACACCTGGCACCTCACTGCAACCTTGCTAACACCCCACCCCATTGTTATCCTCGTCACACCTGGCACCCCACTGCAACCTTCCTAACACCCCACTCCCTGTCATCCTCATCACACCTGGAACCCCACTGCAACCTTGCAAACACTTCACCCCCTGTAATCCTCATTCTCATCACACCTGGCACCCCACTGCAACCTTGCTAACACCCCACCCACTGTCATCCTCATGTTCATTACACCTGGCACCCCACTGCAACCTTGCTAACACCCCACCCACTGTCATCCTCATGTTCATTACACCTGGCACCCCACTGTAACCTTGCTAACACCCCACCCCTTGCCATCCCCATCCTCATGTTCATCACACCTGGCACCCCACTGTAACCTTGCTAACACCCCACCCCCTGTCATCCTCACCAAACCTGGAACCCCACTGCAACCTTGCAAACGCCCCACCCCAAGTCATCCTTATCACACCTGGCACCCCACTGCACCCTTGCTAACACCCCACCCACTGTCATCCTCATGTTCATCACACCTGGCACCCCACTGCAACCTTTCTAACATCCCACCCCCTGCCATCCTCATCACACCTGGCACCCCACTGCACCCTTCTTACACCCCACCCACTGTCACCCTCACGTTCATCACACCTGGCACCCCACTGCAACCTTGCTAACAACCTACCCCCTGTCATCCTCATGTTCATCACACCTGGCACCCCACTGCAACCTTGCTAACACCCCACCCCCTGTCATCCTCATCACACCTGGCACGCCACTGCACCCTTGCTAACACCCCACCCACTGTCACCCTCATGTTCATCACACCTGGCACCCCAGTGCAACCTTGCTAACAACCTACCCCCTGTCACCCTCATGTTCATGACACCTGGCACCCCACTGCAACCTTACTAACACCCCACCAGCTGTCATCCTCATCCTTATCACACCTGGCAACCCACTGCAACCTTCCTAACAACCTACCCCCTGTCATCCTTATCATCATCTTCATCAAACCTGGCAAACCACTGCCAGCTTGCTAACACCCTACCTCCAGTCATCCTCATCACACCTGGCACCCCAGTGCAACCTTGATAACAACCTACCCCCTGTCATCCTCATCACACCTGGCACCCCAGTGCCACCCTGCTAACACTCCACCACTGTCATCCTCATCTTCATCACACCTGGCACCCCAGTGCAACCTTGCTAACAACCTACCCCCCGTCATCCGCATCACACCTGGCACCCCACTGCCACCCTGCTAACACCCCACCCCCTGTCATCCTCATCCCCCCTATAACCTACTGCCAGCTTCCAAACACCTGCATTGAAAAAGAATTCCAATGTTGAGAGGACAAGGGTCTCTTCTGCACAAATGTCTGGTGGCGGGGAACGTGGTCTGTGAATGGGTAACGTGGTCTGTAGGATGGGTAATGTGGTCTGTGGACAGGGCATATTGAAATATAGAACGCTATGTTAACAATAAACATACCACCCCAGGTGAATGATTAAGTTTTACTAAACCCACAACAGTAAAATCAGTGTGTATATGCAGTAAAGCATGCTTGATATACCCCTTAGTGTGGATCTTAACCACTTGCCGACCGCCGCACGACTATCTACGTCGGCGGTCAGCCCCTCACAGGCAAACTAACGTAGGTCTACGTCGCTTGCTTGTGAGGGTCTAGGGAGCGAGCGCGCGCCGCCGGAGGCGCGCTCCCGCGTGGTCACGGACCCCCCCGCACGTGTGACCAGCGGACCCGATGTCCGCCGGTCACTCGGCGATCGGCGGGGGAGAGGGAGAATGTCAGGCAGCTTGTGTAAACAAGCCACCTGTCATTCTCCTCGCTGTAAAGACACTGATCACACGGATCTAGTATGTAGATCCGTTGATCAGTGTCCTTACAGCTGAAGCCACAGCCAATCACAGTAGAAAGCACGCCCCTAGGGACACACACAGCCCCTCCCTCCCAAATAAAGTTAACCCCTTCACTACCAGTGAATTTTTACAGTAACAGTGCATATGTATAGCACTGATTACTGTAGAAATGTCACTGGGACCCCCAAAAGTGTCACAAATGTCAGTCAAGGGTCCGATCTGTCCGCCCCAATGTCGCAGATCGCCGCCATTACGCGTTAAAAAAAAAAACAACAAAAATGACAAAAATCTTTCCCTTTGTTAGTAAACGCGATAACTTTTGCGCAAACCAATCAAAATACGCTTTTTGCGATTTTTTTTTACCAAACATAGGTAGCATAAAACAAATTGGCCGAAAATGTTAAAAAATTTTGATTTTTACATTTTTTTTGGGAGAATTTCATATAAAAAAATGTGAAAAATATTGCTATTTTTGCAAAATTGACGCTCTTTTTTTGTTTATAGCGCGTGATCAAAAAATCGCACAGGTGATCAAATACCACCAAAAGAAAGCTCTGTTTGTGGGAAAAAAAGGACGCCAAATTCGTTTAGGTACAGCGCCGCACGACCGCGCAATTGTCCGTTAAAGTCACGCAGTGCCGAATCGCAAAATACCCCCTGGTCAGGAAGTGGGTAAAATCTTCCGGGGCTTAAGTGGTTAAAGGGTTTATCCTCTGCATTGTGTAAAAAGGCTGTTTGATCCTGTCTTCTCTGATCCTCTGCTCCTTCCTCAGACTCCAAAAAATAACCTAATATTTACAGAGTCTATAGAGTCAGGCTGATCGGTTTGGTGTGTATTGCTAGAGAGTTTTTTTTTCTTAGGAGAGTGCATGTGATCAGCACGGGGCCAATCAGTATTTTCCAGACATGATCAGACAGAGGATTAAGGGTCTTGAAGCCTGATAGGACAATCGTGGGAGAAATGAAAACTCCTCCTCCAAGCTATCAGCACACACTGATACAAGTCACAAGATTGCTCTAACTACTACATACTGCTGATGAAAAAAGGTATTTATCAGTTTATATTTACTAAAATGATTGCATTTCCATGTTCTGTGTACTGTGGGAGAGCAGATATAGTGACTGCAGGATCTGGGTTTAGTAACACTTTAAGGCCCTAGCTCCCGGTTTTGGCACTCATTTTGGAATTGGCTAGAGTAGGACAAGTCACCGTCTCTCAGGAACAGTGCTTAGCATTAGGGAAAGGTTCCAGAGTAGTAGTAGGGAAAGTGCAGGGACATGCCATACTTCCTGGAAACCTTTCCGTTTGGGTGAAGACTGGCCAGGCTGCATTCCACTCTTCAAGACAGATGTTGTCGGCACCTCTGGTTCATCACTTTACTGCCGCTTTGCTGTTACAACTTGTGAGTGCTCCTGGTTGGGTTGCCTTCCTGCCCGTCCTGTTTGTATTGCTGAACTTCTGTTACAATATATTGCTGTTACTACACCTGGACTCTGTGGGGTTGATTTACAAAGGCAAATACACTGTGCATTTTGCAAAGTTTAGTTGCACTCTGCAAGAGCAGTTGCTCTAGAGATTAGCAAATGGGGTGAAGCTTTGCTGAGTTTTATCATCCAATCATATGCAAGCAAAAAATATATATTTTTTTTTTCCTTGCATGTGATTGGGTACTCTTTACAAAGTGAAGCCTTACCTCATTTACTAAGCTCTGGAGTTTCCTACCCTGCACTTACCCACATATGGCAGCAGTTGGCAGGATATAGCCCATGGGTGTCCAAATTTTTGGCTTCCCTGGGCCACAGTGTGGAGAAATTTTCTCGGGCCGCATATAAAATATATACTATAGTTAAGGTATATAAGTAATAAAATGTTGCCGCACCCTTCCCACACCGCCATGCCCCCCCCCCCCCACTAATTTAGCACAACTAGAGGATGATCAAATGAAATGGAATCAGTATACAGAGGTTTACTTCTTCTGAGAGATAATAAACCACCATGACCACTTCAGTGATTTGAAGGGGTCATGGTTGTAGGAGTCAGAAACACTGCACATTCTTGCCTCCCCCTTCGAGGCAGCCTCTGCCTACCGTTAGTTGGAAGCTGCTGTGGCCATGCCCCTGACCCGACTTCCTTCCTCCCCAGCAAAAAAAGAATTGTCAGGGGGCAGTGGGCCACATTGCCTGCGGTTCTGGGCCGGGTTGGACATGCCTGATATAGCCCTTTTCGCAGCAGGTGAGGACGGAGGAGTGGGGACCATCATGGCACCATTAGGAGCAGCCTTGGTGCTGGTGCCTCGGTTTAACGGGGGTCTAATATCTCCTTGGTTGAGTGGGAGGAGAAGCTGGAGAGTGCAGTGCGCCTGTATCAGGTTCCTGCTCAGCTGATTGTGGAGTTGGCTATAAATTCCTTGAAGAATGACACCCGCTGAGCTTTGATGGTGCTACCGGAAGAGGACGGTTCCACCAGGAACTTTGGGGTTGATTTACTAAAGGCAAATAGACTGTTCATTTTGCAAAGTGCAGTTGCCCTCTGCAAGGGGTGAGGTAAAGCTTCACTTTGCAAAGAATACCCAATGACATGCAAGGAAAAGGTGACCATTATCTCCTTGAACGAGCTGCAGTATAAATTACGAGCTAGAACAGCTGGCCATTTCCCCCAAAAGAAAGGGGGCTGTCATCTTCTATCCACCTTCTATCCAGTCCCAATGGAAGGATCCTCAACAACACACATTTGAAGCTCTCAAACAAAAGCTGACATCAGCACTTTTACTAGCATATGCCAACTACTCAAAACCCTATTGGGTGTATATGGAATCTTACAGCAACTGGGTGCTGCCCTGGCCAAGGAGCAGGACGAGTGTGAGCAAGTGATCACCTACATGAGCTGTAGTCTTTGGCCCACTGAGAGGAACCCCCGTAACTATAGGTTCTTCAAACTGGAATAGCTGGCCCTAGTGTGGGCTATCATCGAGAAGTTTGCAAATTATCTCACGGCGCAGAAATAGAGGTATTTACCGATAACAATTCTTTAGCTACCTAAAAACAGCCAAACTGGGGTCCTTGGAGCAGAGGAGGGTCGCTAGGTTGGCCTGGTTCAAATATAAGATACACTACAAACAGGGAAAGCTTAATGGACATGCGGATGCTCTTTCCCCCTATCCAGTAGAATGTCCAGAGACGAACATAGATGCAAGTGTAAAGTACATGGAGGTAGCCCCCATCCTACCTGCCGCAGCCACCTCATGTTCCCTCAAAGGGAGGCGGCAGCACCCCAGGCAGAGCCTGCCGAGATCCACACCCGGAAGGAGTGGGCCCTAATCAAACAAAAGGACCCCGATCTTTTGCAGGTGTAACACCTCCTGTCGCGAGAGCACAGACCATCCTCCCAAGAATGTAAAAAAACTGTCCAACACAGTTAGGGCGATCCTAAGATCTTGAGACACGGAACAAGGTGCTTCATCGTCAGGCAGGTATCCCACCCAAACAGCAGGACATACTGAAAATTGTGGTCTCCCAGTTGAACATTCTTCAGATCTGTCAAGTGCTGCATTCCACGAGTGGGCACTTTGGAATTGACCGGACTGAGGCCTTGGTGAGCAGGTAATTCTTCTATCAGCGACTGCAGAATAGGTACAACGGTCTTGTTAGGAATGTGCATCCTAGTCTGTACATAAAGCCCTGCCCGAAAAGACTACACCCTTGGCCATCACCCCCTTACAATAAACCCTACAACGATCTCCAGCTCCCCCTCAGGGTATCCCTATGCTCTGATCTTTGTTGACCATTTCAATAAGTTCCCTGCAGTGGTCCCCACCAAGGATCGGAAGGCCCTGACAACAGCTAAATTGTTTTGGGAACGCGTGGTCCAACCATATGGCTGTCTTAAACGTATACCAAGACCAAGGCCCGAACTTTGAGCCACTGATTATGTCTGAACTGTGCTGCCTTCGTAGTATCCGTAAGTTACATACTACCCCTATCACCCACAGGGCAAAGCAACTTGTGAACAGTTCAATCGCACCCTATTGGGAATGTTATGGACTCTTGAGCAGGGTCATAGAGGCACCAGCACATAACAACACGGTACACTGAGCCACGAGCCACACTCCATTCTTTCTGATATTTGGTTGATACGGCTGATTACCTGTGAATCTCTTACTGGGCTCTCCAAACTGTTCTACATGCCACACGTTGCCGAGGACTCTACCCTAGAGGAACTGCTGTTGCAAATGGGGGACCAGGTGTTGGTGAAGAACACTAGAAGTGAAAGAGACAATAAGCTGGATACCAAGTAGAAGCGTACCCCACATTGGTTAAAGAATCAGCCCTTCCCTCCAGGCTCCAACTCCAGTGTATGACGTGGTCTCTGAGGGTCCCAACCCCATTAGGAGATGCATACACCGCTTCCTGCTGCAACCCTATGTGTTTAATGGCAATTGTTCCACCAAACCTGCTGGAGACAAAGAGGAACAGGTTTCTGTGAATGTTCCACTAATGCAGGAAGTCCCCGATGAATGCTATCTGCCCCCTCTTGTGCTAGAACCTCTGGCCCCCACCGATTCGGAAGAAGGGCACTCCAGGGCAGTGCCTGTGGACAGTTCAGAAGCCCCTGTGGGCCCTGTTGACAGTGTGGACTCTTCCAAAGGGTCAATCTCGAGCTTGGGTGAAGGGGGTATGGCTGGCTCTATTGACCCCCAACCACCCACGCCTCTGGAGTCACAGACAGAGGATGTCTATCAAACCAGTGACCCCACAAAGGACAGAGAGGTTTGCCATCTAATATTAATATATTTAATTATTAATATATTGGATTATTATATATATGGCTTATGTCTCTTTCAAGCTATGACACAGTTTCCCGAACTCATCTAGAAATACATATTTATTCTCATTGAAGCTGTCAGCTTGCAATCATGATATCATCCAGATCTCTTCTTCCATTTCCCGATGACAGATCTGAAGTGACATCAGTGAAGGTTAAATACATTAATGAAATTGCTCCTCTCCAGAGATGGCGGAAACTTCATCGCTTTGCTACATAGTACCAGATCTTAATGATTCGATATTTTCCCTGCTCCCATGTAATTGTGTTTTCTCTTTAAATACGTCAGCCGGCTACATCAGCATATTCCAGCGCGCGTTGTGCAGATTTTCCGTCCAGAAAATGAAACACTCCTTTAACAGCGTCCCAAAAAAACTTTTCATCCCGTGTTCTGCGAGAGACCAAAGAGAGGGGCCCAGCTCCTTTGGATAAAAAGGATTTTTTTTTTCTTTTTCGCAACTTAAATATATTCACCGCGTTCCACATTTTGAAGGAATTCCAAACATACCAGGGCGGAATTTATGCTTTCTGAAGCAGCCAAGCCAATAATGTGAACACCTGCCCAGGAAAGGGCCACTTCCCACTGTGTCCGCCCTCATAGGCTCGCTTGGATTTTCTTTCCTGACTTTTTGTTTGGATTTTATTATCTTTCAAAACTTTTTTATGAACTTCAAGGAACCTCCACCCCAGAATCTGTAATGAGTCTGTGAGTGAAGGATGATGGGGGAAGCCTGGAGAAGTTTGCTCCTAATCTTCTCAGGCCTGGGGTCTGACTGGGTGTTGGTTAGCATCCCTGTCCGGGTTCAGGAACATGCAGTTTATATATTCCCATTTTCGATGAGTGAAGAGATTTACTCCTAAATGCACACTGGTTGGTGGAGGTGGATCTAAAACTAAAAGGTATTTTTTTTTTCCTTTAGGATATAGGTTTTATTTACTTATTTATTTATTGTTCTGTTTTTTTCTCATTGGAAGGTTTTATTGCATTTTAGGCTTTTAAACATGGGTGACTGGGGGGTAGTAAAAACAGGCTGCTGAGCTGCGGTTTTACCCCCCCCCCCCCCCCAGCTGCCCACCTGCAATACTGACATTGCAGCCTGACAGGGCTTTACAGATGCTAAGGCCATGGCAATTTTAACTTTGGCTGCATAGTTTTACAGGCAGCAGTGGGTCCATGGGGCTACACCACAATTGCGAGCCAGACTTTTTAACCACTTCCCTACTGGACTATTGTGGGATGATGTCCGCAAGGTGGCTCAGTTATCCTAACTGGGCGTCATATGATGTCCAGCAGGATACGCGGCTCGGGGGCGTGGAGAGTTGTGGTGTGGTGAGTCGCTCTGACACACCATCTCCGGTCTTGGTAAAGAGCCTATGACGGTAACCAAGAAGTGCCAGTGACTGGCGTTCCTCAGTTTGTGCTGACAAGGCATGAGCACAGGAGAGCCGATCGGTGGCTCTCCTGACAAGGGGGGGTCTGCACTTATAATCAGCGCATTGATTATCAGCACAGCCCCAGTGAAAGGTGCCTGTCACATATCTCAATCAGTGCCCATTAGATGCCAATCAGTGCCTATCAAAAATGCCAATCAGTGCTCATCAGTGATGCCTATCAGTGCCCATCACAGATGCCAATCAATGCCCATCAGTAATGCCTGTTGCTGCCTCCTCATCAGTGCTACCTATCAGTTCCATCTATTAGCGCCCATCAGTGCCGCCTATCATTGCCCATCAGTGCCATCGATCAGTCCCCATTAATGCCACCTATTAGTGCCCATGAGTGCCACCTATCAGTGCCGCCTAATAATGCTGCCCATCAGTGCTTCTTCTCACTGCCCATTGGTGCCACCTATTAGTGCCGTGTATCAGTGCCTATCAGTTTTCCATATCAGTGCAGCCTATCAGTGCTGCACATCAGTGCTTCCTCATCAATGCCACCTTATCAGTGCCACCTCATCAGTGCCTTTCAGTGGCGCCTCATCAGTGCCCATCAGTGCAGCCTCATCAGTGCCCATCAGTCAAGGAGAAAACATTTTATAATAGTAACGTAAAAAAAAAAAAAGTGGTCTTTTTTAATATGTTTACCAAAAAAATAAAAAACCCACTGGTGATTAAATACCACCAAAAGAAATCTCTATTTGTGGAAAAAAAAATGATAAAAATGTAATTTGGCTACAGTGTTGCATAATCACGCTATTGTTATTCAAATTGCAATAGCGCTGAAAGCAGAAAATTGGTCTGGGCAGGAAGGGGGTGAAAGTGCCCTGTATTGAAGTGGTTAACATGGGCGAGCTGCAGTTTTACTGCCTCCAAGACTGCCCATCTGAATATTAGCATTACAGTCTAATAGGGCTGTACACATGTCGCAGCCTCGGAAATTTTACCTTGAGTTTGATAGGCAGCACAGGGTCAATGGGGCTGCACTGCAACTGCGAGTCATATGCTTGGCACTGTCCCACAATGTAAAATTGCAAAACAAAAACAACAGGCATCAGGAGAAGGCAGCAGCTCCACATAAAAGCCTGCCTGCTGCTGCTATACCACAACACTGGGTTCAATGGGGCAGCACTGCTACTGCTAACCAAGCGATGGGCTTGCAGTCGATGAACTTTCCAGCAATGTAAAATTCCCAGGGCGAGGATGCAGAATTACGCCCTCCCTCCCCTGCTGCTAGTGCATGATATAGAATGTATGTATTGATCTGTGCCCATTTTCTGCCACCTTGCATTAGCTGTCCATGGTTGACATGCAGTCCAAAACAGAACAAGAGACTGTAGTCAAAACTGGAACAAGAGTTAGGAGTCCAAACAAGAAAAGTGGCTAAAGTCTGAACAAGAACAAGAGGCTGGAGTCCAAACAAGGACTAAAGACTGCAGTCCAAACTGGAACAAGAGGCTGTAGTCCAAACCAGAAAAAAAAGACTGTAGTCCAAACCAGGACAAGAGACTGGAGTCCAAACTGAAACAAGAGGCTAGAGTTCAAACTGGAACAAGAGGCTAGAGTCCAAACTGGAACAAGAGGCTAGAGTCCAAACTGGAACAAGAGGCTAGAGTCCAAACTGGAACAAGAGGCTAGAGTCCAAACTGGAACAAGAGACTGGAGTCCAAACCGGAACAAGAGGCTGGAATTTGAACTGGAACAAGAGGCTGCAGTCTAAAACAGAACAAGAGACTGTAGTCCAAAACTGAAACAAGAGTTAGGAGTCCAAACAAGAAAAGTGTCTGGAGTCCGAACAAGGACTAAAGACTGCAGTCCAAACTGGAACAAGAGGCTGTAGTCCAAACCAGAAAAAAAGACTGTAGTCCAAACCAGGACAAGAGACTGTAGTCCAAAGTGGAACAAGAAACTGGAGTCCAAACTGGAACAAGAAACTGGAGTCCAAACTGGAACAAGAGGCTGGAGTCCAAACTGGAACAAGAGGCTGGAGTCCAAACTGGAACAAGAGGCTAGAGTCCAAACTGGAACAAGAGGCTAGAGTCCAAACTGGAACAAGAGGCTGAAGTTCAAACCAGAAAAAGAGGCCGTAGTCCAAATTGGAATAAGAGACTAGTCCAAACAGAACAAGAGGCTGGAGTCTAAATCAGAAAAAGAGAGTGAAATTCAAACCTGAACAAGAGGCTGTAGCTCAAACCAGGACAAGATACTGAAGTCCAAACTGGAACAAGAGTCTAGAGTCCGAATGAGAACAAGAGGGTGGAGTCCAAATCAGAATATTAGACTGTAGTCTACTATCTTACAGGATGTCTCCAACTTACAAGACTACCTCAAAGCGGTGTTTAATTGGGCAACTATGTGGCAGATGAGGTGTAATGTGGATAAATGTAAAGTTATGCACTTGGGGGCTAAGAATATGCATGCATCATACATACTAGGGGGGATATGCAGTTCAGTTTTGGGCACTAGTTCATAAAAAGGATATCGGGGAACTGGAGAAAGTGCTGAGAAGGGCAACTAAACTGATAAGAGGCATGGAGGAGCTCAGCTATGAGGAAAGATTAGAGGAACTGAATTTATTCTCTCTTGAGAAGAGGAGATAAGAGGGGATATATTCATCACATATAGAGACATAAGGTCCATATAGTGAACTTGGCGGTGAGTTATTCCCAGGGTCATCACAGAGGATATGGGGGCACTCTTTACGTCTGGAGGAAAAGAGATTTCATCTCCAAATACGGAAAGGTTTCTTCACAGTAGGAGCTGTGGAAATGTGGAATAGTCTCCCTCCAGAGGTGGCTCTGGCCAGCTCACTAGATTGCTTTAAAAAAGGCCCGGATTCTTTCTTAAATGTACAAAATATAACTGGGTATTCACATTTATAGGTAAAGTGATAATGTTGATCCAGGGTATCTCCTCTTGGGGGATCAGGACGGAAATTTTTTCCCTGCTGGAGCAAATTGGATCATGCTTTGCTGGGTTTTTTTGCTTTCTTCTGGATCCACTGTAGGTATAGGATTGTGTATATAGGATTATATGATTTTTTTATTTTTTTCAGGATTATTTTTTTTCCCCTTTTATTGGTTGAACTGGATAAACTTGCGTATTTTTTCAACCAAGCTAACTATATAATTATGTAATCAGGGCTTTTTTTTCTCAGAGAATAGGTGCAGGAACCCCCCCTTGTCTCCACCCCCTACCCACCCCCAAGCACATACCTTGGTCCCACCTCCCAGTACCACCCCTTTTAGAGAACAGAGAACCAAGTATCATTCTGTGGTACTAAGAAATTTGTATGGAACTTGTTAAATAAAACAAGAAAAGAAGCAAAATAGATCCCCTGCAGCCTACAATAAAAGACCCCCCCCCAGAAACAAGAGATTACCCACACAACAATGCCCCCCCCCCCCCCCCCACAACAAAATACCACCCCAGCAACAATAGACCTCTAGCAGCAACATTAGATTCTCCAGTAGCCAGCAATAGTAGACTTCTTGAATTTTTGAACACTAAGATGTAATACACATGTAAATATAGAGAATGTGCTTTTTAGTCAAATATATTTATGAGATTTTGATTAATATGTTGAGGACCAATAATACACTTTTTTGTTATATTTATTGCTTTGTATTTTTTGTATATCTTAAATTATTATATTGTTTATCCTTAGATCTGATATCTTTACATAAATCTATTGTGAACTAAAAATTGCTGGACCCTGATGAAGCATCCACAGCGAAACGCGTAGTTCCAGCAATGTATTTATTTATACAATGCCCTTTTAGGATTACTGCATTTCAGTGATCATTATGTGCATATATATGTGTCTGTAACAGATTTGATGTTATTCCTTTTTTTTATGTACATTTTTATGATATATATCTAATAAAATGTGTTAATTTTTTATATATTTTTTCTTCAATATTACTTTTGAGAGGCACATTTAAATCCCCTTTTCCCAGGTCTGCCTACTCGGCAGATCTGGACCCTCTTTTTTTCAATTTTTACCTTATAGGGGAAGGTGCCATTATACTAAAGGATTAAATCAGGCCATTATCCCCCCCATACAATTTCCACAATAGTAGACTTCTCTCTCAACAGTAGATCCCTCCTAGCAACAACTGACTCCCCAGAAATATAAAATCCCTCCCAGCAGTAATAGATCCTTCTCCAGCAACAATAGACCCCCATGCAAAAATAGATCCCCAATATCGACAATAGATCCCCCAGCGGCCATCATCAATAGACCGTTCAGCACACCCCCAGCACCCCTTGCACTTAAATACATTCAGCGTTGGAGGTGCCGGAACTGCGTTCCCCCACGTTCCCCCTGAAAAAAAAGCCCTGTATGTGACTATGTAACAGGCGGGAGTCCAAACCAGCACACACGTGAGGAATTGCTGGAACTGTTTGTGATGTAATACACACCCTTCAGTTCTTCAGAACATTAGCAATTCATTGGGCTTTTCTTGTTTCCTGTTGGTGTTTAAAATAATATAAATTGATGAAGAGGGAACACAAGAGGCATAAAATAATCTTGCCGCAGAATGTCTACACGGTGGCGCACATGGCTGTAGTGTTGTTGTGCAAATTGTACATTTTTCTTTATATTTGCTGATAAAAGACAAAAGCAGCAACATCAGCTTATAGAAAGAATCAACGACTATCGCAGAAACCTCAATATATTCGCCAGATGTGCTATGTTGTCCTCATTACCCAAATCCCGCAAATCAGGGGCCTCCTCATCTTTCTCCACCACGGATCTCCGCCGTCCTCAGGTTTCAATGTTTTTCCGTAGATCCGGGTTTTGTTTCCATAGGTGCTTCTTGTGGATATAAAAAATACATTTGCACAAAGGCTTTATATAGGTTGAGTATACATTGTGTGCTCTGTGTTATCTTCATTAGGTTCATTGTTTGTCAGGGGAAGTTTCAGGAAATGGCGAGAAGACCACCACACTTCCTCAGACATGGAGATGAGGTCTTACATATGCCACAAATGTTACAGCAACGAGAGGGCCGACTCAATATTCACACAATTCACATTGGGGTTTAAAAGTTCCCCTTTGCAGCTCAAACAAGAAAAATACAGCAACTATGTTGTGTTATAAAAGTGAACATTCCAGTGACACCTTAAAGCGTAGTCCTGGCCTCAAAATCGAAAAAAATAGATTTTGGGCCATCCGCTTGCTGAGGGCCACCTGAAAAAGAAATGGATGCTCCCAATTATTTTTTTTTGGTCACTTACCTTGATATTGAAGAAAATATACTCACCTTCCTTCCACTTCCTCCCTCTGCGACCGCGGCCCGCGCCATCACTTCCGGTTTGCGATGACTCCTGGGAGCTGAACGTCATCTCTCCCAGGAATCAATGCGCCTGCACCGGCCCCGCTCGTCCCTTCCGGTGCAGGCGCCTCATTACCTGCACCTGTGATCCTATATAGGGGTATCACAGGAGCTCTGTGATCATTCCAGGGAGAAGAACGGTCAGATATGTTTACAACAGCCGACCGTTCTCTCTCAGCGGGGAATGATCGCGGGTGTCAGGCGGCAATCAGAGCTGCCTGACCCGTGCATCGGCTTCCCCGTTGCCGACTGGGGGCGGGAGCGTGCCGGGTCACAGTCACAGATACGATCACGTCGCCCGCGTATAAGCCTTTTTTGTGTGAGACATTACCTATTTTTTGCCTATTTAAATGCCTGAGATTGAGGGGGAGATTCGGATGGCAAGGGCTAGAGATAGAGGTTCCATAAAACATAGGGGTTGGTCACAGAGCCTTTGTTTTCTTTAACCACTTTACCACCGGAGGATTTTGCTGTCTTACGTCCAGGCCACTTTTTGCGATTCGGCGCTGTGTGAATTTAACTGACAATTGCGCGGGCGTGCAATTCCATACCCAAACGAAATTTATGTCCTTTTTTTCCCACAAACAGAGCTTTCTTTTGGTGGTATTTGATCACCTGTGCGATTTTTCCTTTTTGCGCTATAAACAAAAAAAGAGCGTTTATTTTGAAAAAATAACAATATTTTTAAAGATTTTTTATATGAAATTCCTCCCAAAAAATATGTAAAAATCAAATTTTTTTAAAATTTTTGGCCAATTTGTTTTCTGCTACCTATGTTTGGTAAAAAAAATTACAATAAGCGTATTTTGATTGGTTTGCGCAAAAGTTATTGCGTTTACTAACTAAGGGAAAGATTTCTGTCATTTTTGGTGTTTTTTTTTTAACGAGTAATGGTGGCAATCTGCGATTTTTTTTGCGGTACTGCGACATTGCGGTGGACAGATCGGACCCTTGACTGACATTTTTGACACTTTTGGGGTTACCAGTGACATTACTGCAGTAATCAGTGCTATACATATGCACTGTTACTGTAAAATGACACTGAAGGGGTTAACTTTATTTGAGAGGGAGGGGCTGTGTGTGTCCCTAGGGGCGTGATTCTAACTGTGATTGGCTGTGGCTTGAGGTGTAGGAACAATGATCAACGGTCCTACATAGTAGAACCGTATGATCAGTGTTTCTACACAGGGGAGAATGACAGGCGGCTTGTTTACACTAGCCGCCTGACTTTCTCCCTCTCCCCCGACAATCGCAGAGTGACCGGTGGACATCGGGTCCGCCAGTCACACGCGCGGGGGGGTGCGTGACCGCGCAGGAGCGCGCATCCGGCGGCGCGCGCTCGCTCCCCAGAGCCTCACAGGCTAGTGACGTTTATATACGTCACTTTGCCTGTGAGGGGCTGACCTCCGCAGTATATCTACTTGCGGCGGTCGGCAAGTGGTTAAGCAAACAGATTGTTGTACACCCGAGGTCTTGTCTCTGCTGAGTTCCTTCCTGTGATGGACCCCCGTACTCAAGAGTATGTCTGCCGTATAAGAGGTCTCGTCCCTGCTGAGTTCCTACCTAAACCCTGAATCCTTTTCACTTAATACTCTAACTCTGTATTTCAGATAACTACAGCTTGACTTTAAACTCTTCTCATGCCTTTCTTTTCTATTGTTGTCAGATTAATTTACAATTTTGTTCGATTTTGAAATCTCAAATCAGCATACTGATTCTGAAATGACTTGTATGAAACACTATATGCTGTTCACTTTCTCGCATATTGTACTGCTATTAAAACTTAATAAAAACTCAATTAACTTAACCACTTTACCACCGGAGGATATTCCTGCTAAAAGACCAGTGGTTTTTTTGCGATTTTTTACTGCGTGACTTTAACGGACAATTGCGCGGTCGTGCGACGCTGTACCTAAACGAATTTCACGTCCTTTTTTTCCCACAAACAGAGCTTTCTTTTGGTGGTATTTGATCACCTGTGCGATTTTTTGATCACGCGCTATAAACAAAAAAAGAGCGTAATTTTTGCAAAAACAACAATATTTTTCACTTTTTTTTATATGAAATTCCCCCCAAAAAAAATGTAAAAAATCAAAATTTTTTAACATTTTCGGCCAATTTGTTTTATGCTACCTATGTTTGGTAAAAAAAATCGCAAAAAGCGTATTTTGATTGGTTTGCGCAAAAGTTATCGCGTTTACTAACAAAGGGAAAGATTTTTGGTGTTTTTTTTTTTTTAACGAGTAATGGCGGCGATCTGCGATTTTTTTTTTGCGGTACTGCGGCGGACAGATCGGACCCTTGACTGACATTTTTGACACTTTTGGGGGTACCAGTGACATTACTGCAGTAATCAGTGCTATATATATGCACTGTTACTGCAAAAATGACACTGGCAGGGAAGGGTTTAACAGTATTGGACAGGGAGGGGTTAAGTGTGTCCTAGGGGCGTGATTCTAACTGTGCAGGGACAGGTCTACTAGTGTAAAAACAAAGATCAACAGTTCTACATAGTAGAACTGTCTGATCTTCACTTTTACACAGGGAGAACTGACAGGCGGCTTGTTTACATAAGCCGCTCTGTCTTTCTCCCGCTGTACCGGCGATCGTAGTGTGACCGGCGGACATCGGGTCCACCAGTCACACTCCCGCACTCCTCCGTGAACAAGCCGAGGCGGGCGCGCGCCCGCCCGCTATTGGCTCTAGAAGGAGTGACAGGCGAGCGACGTAGACCTACGTCACTCTGCCTGGCCGGGGCCGACTGTCGCAGTAAATATACTGTGCGCAGTCGGAAACCGGTTAATAAATAAAAAAGTTGAAATAAAAAAAAAAAAAAAAAAAGAAAAACACACGGCACATTTGCAACCACGTGTTTCGTTTTGATTCGGCATTTACATAAATTTGTTTAGTTAAATTAGTTTAATTCATTTTTGGAATTCGTTTTGTTTTTTCTAATTCTAATCAATTCTAAATCAAGTTTAGTAATCGAAATTTGAATTTTGGAAAATGGTTATATTCTTTCTATTCCATTCTATTCTATCGTTTTTTTTTTCCCCTATACTTTCATTTTCTGTTCTTTTCTTTTTGATTATATTTTATTCTTTTCGAATTTTTTCTATTCGAAATGAAAATTTCTGAAAACAGGTATAATGTTATATTCATTCTATTCTTTTCTTTTCTATTATTTTATTTTCTATTCTATTCTTTTCTATTCTACTTGAATTTAAATTTATTCTATTTGAAATTCAAATTTCGCAAAACAGTTATATTCTGTTTTATTCTTTTCTATTCTATTCTTTTATTTTCTGTTCTTTTCTATTATGTTCTTTTCTGTTCTCTTCAAAGTTATTCTTTTCAAAATTCACATTTTGGAAAACAGTTATATAGTTATATTCATTGTATTCTATTCTTTTCTATACTATTATTTTATTTTCTATTCTATTATTTTCTATTCTATTCTATTTTAAATTTATTCTTTTTGAAATTCAAAGTTCAGGAGGAGGCTATGTTCTTGATATTTTATTCTTTTCTATTCTATTCATTTTTTTCTATGCTATTCTATTCTATTATTTTCTATTCCTTTTTTTTCTATTTTATTCTGTTATTTTATTTTCTATTCTATTTTGTTCTCTTTTACTCTATTCTTTTTTAATCTATTCTTCTATTGTATATTCAATTCCTTTATTTTCTATTCTATTTTTTTCTATTCTTTTATTTTCTATTCTGTTCTGTTTAACTCTATTATATTCTATTTTTTTCTTTTCTTTTCTATTATTTTCATATCTATTATATTATTTTCTATTCTATGCCTTTCATTTCTTTTCTTTTTTATTCTCTTCAGAAATTCAAATTTGATTAGAAAACTACTCAAATTCAAAAACTATTTGAATTTGATTTGAAAACTATTTGAATTTGAATTTTGTCCGAAATGTTGTTTCATTATTTCAGATTTGTTTAAATTCATTACTATTGTAATTTGGAAATTCAGCTACATCCGAATAACGAAAAATGTGTCCAAATTTCAACTCAGAACGAAACAAACCGCACATGTCTAACTGTTAGACAGGAGGAGATTAGTGGCACCTGAGCAGTGCACACTCTATGCCAACCATGGGCAGCTGGAGCAAGTGGGCAGAGAATGGGCACAGGGCAGCATGTCCATTCTACGCATAGGCGTGCACACAGGGTGTGCCTGGGCACACCCTAATCACCCTGTGTGGTGCATTTTCCCTCTGTTTACACCCCTTATATTTCACCAAATAAAAAAAAAAAACTCCCTTTTTCTTTTGTCTGCTAAACAAAACTGTAAAAAATAATAAAAAAGAAAATTCTAAAAAAATAATAAAAATAAAAACTACTGATACTGTCCACTGCCCTACTGACACCAATCTCTGGCCGTATGACACCATCCACTGCCCTGCTGACACCATCCTCTGCCCTACTGACACCGTCCACTGCCCTACTGACACCGTCCTCTGCCCTACTGACACCGTCCACTGCCCTACTGACACCGTCCACTGCCCCATTAACACCATCCATTGCCCTACTGACACCAATCTCTGCCCTACTGACATCATTCACTGCCCTACTGACACCATACTCTGTCCTACTGACATTGTCCACTGCCCAACTGACACCATCCACTGCCCTACTGACACCAATCTCTGCCCTACTAACTCCGTCCACTGCCCTACTGACACCGTCCACTGCCCTACTGATACCATCCACTGCCCTACTGACACCATTCACTGCCCTACCGACACCATTCACTGCCCTACTGACACCATCCACTGCCCTACTGACACCAATCTCTGCCCTACTGACACCGTCCACTGCCCTACTGACACCATCCACTGCCCTACTGACACCATCCACTGCCCTACTGACATCGTCCACTGCCCTACTGACACCATCCACTGCCCTACTGACACCATCCACTGCCCTACTGACACCGTCCACTGCCCTACTGACACCATCCACTGCCCTACTGACACCGTCCACTGCCCTACTGACACCAATCTCTGCCCTACTGACACCATCCACTGCCCTACTGACATCATCCACTGCCCTACTGACACCATCCACTGCCCTACTGACACCATCCACTGCCCTACTGACACCGTCCACTGCTCTACTGACACCATCCACTGCCCTACTGACATCATCCACTGCCCTACTGACACCATCCACTGCCCTACTGACACCATCCACTGCCCTACTGACATCATCCACTGCCCTACTGACACCATCCACTGCCCTACTGACACCATCCACTGCCCTACTGACATCATCCACTGCCCTACTGACATCATCCACAGCATTTCCTCAGTCTCCTCTCTACCACCCTTCAGACTGCAACATTGTAACTTTGTAGCAAATCACAAATAGTGATGAGCTTGCAGCATTTTCTTGGAACCAGGCTGGGGTTCTGAACTGGACCAGGAATGACAGCTTGCTTCCTTGTTCAGACCTGAGCCCAATACTGCAAGACTGAAGAAGGAGACCCTTAAAAAGATTTCCAGATTGACATTGGGGGGCAGATTTCTAATTGGCCAAATATTAACTGCAGAGGAAACTTCCTGGTGCATGTGTTTTAACCACTTGCCTACCGGGCACTTTCACCCCTTCCTGCCCAGACCAATTTTCAGCTTTCAGCGCTGTCACACTTTGAATGATAATTGTGTGGTCATGCAACGCTGTACCCATATGACATTTTTAGCATTTTTTTTCACACAAATAGAGCTTTCTTTTGGTGGTATTTAATCACCACTGGGTTTTTTTATTTTTTGCTAAATAAACGAATAAACTTTTTCATAGTCTGTTATAAAATTTTGGAAACAGGTAATTTTTCTCCTTTTAATGATGTGCTCGGATGAGGCTGCACTTATGGGCACTGATGAGGCGACGCTGATAGGATGGCACTGATGGGCATTGATGGACAGTGATAGGTTGCACTGATGGGCATGGATTAGGTGGCGCTGATAGGCACTGATGAGGCTGCACTGATAGGCGGCACTGATGGGCACTGATAGGTGGCACTGACAGGCGGGACTGATGGACACTGATAGGTGGCATTGATAGTCACTGATGGGCACTAATAAGTGGCACTGATGGGCACTGGTAGGCTGCACTGATAGGAGATGTGGCTAAACTGATGGGCACTGATATGCTGCACTGATGGGCACTGAGGAGGCGGCACTGAGGAGGCGGCACTGATGGGTACTGATAGGTTGCACTGATAGATTGCCATGATAAGCATGGATGAGGCGGCACTGGTGGGCACTGATGAAAAGACACTGGTGGGCACTGATGAAAAGGCACTGATAGGCATCACTGATGGGCACTGATAGGTGGCACTAGTAAGCACTGATAGGTGGCACTGATAGGCGGCACTGATGGACACTAATGGGTAGCATTGATAGTCACTGATAGGCACTGATAGGCGGCACTGAGGGGCACTGGTAGGCATCACTGATAGGTGATATGGCTGCACTGATGGGCACTGGTAGGCAGCACTGATAGGTGATATGACTGCACTGATGGGCACTGATATGCTGCACTGATGAGGCGGCATTGAGAAAGCGGCACTGATGGACATTGATGGACACTGATAGGCTGCACTGATTGGCATGGATGAGGTGGCACTGGTGGGCACTGATGAGGAGGCACTGGTGGGCACTGATAGACACTGATAGGTGGCACTGATAGGCAGCACTGATGGGCACTGTTAGGTGACACTTATGGGCACTGGTAGGCAGCACTGATGGGCACTTGTAGGCAGCACTGATGGGCACTGGTAGGCGGCACTGATAGGTGATATGTCATATGATGGCCTTCCAGAACTAGCCGTCCTCGCTGTAGCCATCATTCGGCTATAGTGCGGTTCGCAAGTGGTTAAATGATTGATTAACCACCAGTGAATGTTTGGTTGAAAGTCACTTTCACTGCTTCATAAATACGCTCCTAACAGTTTCCTGATTCTTTTTACCTGTCCTGAAATACTCTTAAAATACCCAAACTGATTGGATCTCATCGTACGTGACTGGTGTCAGGACCAACCCGGCGAAGAAGCAAATTGCGCCGATTTTACTGAAACACGTGTCTCGATTGTGAGCGGCTTAAGAAGCCTGCGTGGAAGTTCCTGTGTTATCAATAGCCCCCCCGCCATCAATCAGCCCCTGTTTCCCGACTCGTTGGGTGGCCAGTTCTCCTCCAGACCAAATAGATATTAGTCAGACTGGTGCTAAGAAAATACTTCCACTAATTAGAGCGGGTCCCGCATGCTCCTCAAAGTGCTGCTTGTTTGTTTATCAGCTACGTGTTTGTGTACATAGGCCGGGCTTGGTGAGAGCTATATGGCAAAATTCCTTCCTCACAAATCCTACACTAGCTCCATTTTCAATTAGAAGGAGAAAAAAAAGGAACAGACGGGTAAAGGGGACGTTTTCTACCAAACGAAAAGGCTCTGATTCAAAGAATCTGAAATGATACATTGTATCAGCAAAAACCTCAATTTATTTGTTTTATTATTTATTATTATTATTTTTTTTATGAATTCTCCTAAATGATACAATTTATCACCAAACTTTAATTATTTATTTATTTGTTTAATTTTTTTTTATTTAACCGCTTGCCGGTCCCATAACTCTCCTGTGCCAGATCACGTACTAAGTAGGTAATCTGGCACCTCTGGGTAGGGGGCGTGCGCACGTGTCGCAGCTGTGCTCTGATGCTCTAACTTTTGTGCAAACCAATCAATGTGCACTTAATGGGATTTTTTTAAATCAAAAATATGTAGCAGAATACAAATTGGTCAAAATTTATAAAGACATTTGATTTTTTTTTTATTTTTTTTTTTTTTTTTATTGGATATGTTATATCAGAAAGTAAAAAATATATTTTTTTTTTTCCCCAAAGCATAAAAAAATAAAAAACCCAGTGGTAATCAAATACCACCAAAAGAAAGCTTTATTTGTAGGGAAAAAAATGACATAAATCCCACTTGGGTACAGCATTGCCTGACCGCGCAATTTTCAGTTAATGTAACGCAGTGCCGATCCACAAAAAATGGCCTGGACATTAAGGGGTATAAATCTTTTGGAGGTGAAGTGGTTAATTAATGAATCCTCTTAGATGATACAATGTATCGCCAACACTTGTATTTATTTATTTTATGTTTTTATATTTCTTTTTTAATGAATCCTCCTAAATGATAAAATGTATCATCAAAATGTATTTATTTATGTATTTATTTCTGTATTAATTAATCCTCTGAAATGATACCATGTATCATCAAACTTTTATTTACGTATTTATTTATTTATTTATGTATGTATGTATTCATTTTATTTTATTCATATTTTTTAATTATTGAATCCTCCTAAATGATACAATGAATCATCAAAACTTGTATTTATTCATTATAGTTTGATTTTTTATGAATCCTCCTAAATGATAAAATGGATCATCAAACATTTATTTATTTATTTATTTATTTATTTATTAATGAATCCTCTGAAATGATACAATGTATCACCAAACATTTATTTTATTGTTTTTTTTTTTTTTTTTTAATAAATCCTCCTTTAAATTATAAAAAGGATCATCAAACATTTATTTATTTATTTCGTTTTTTATGAGAGAATCCTCCTAAATGATACAATGTATCACCAAATCTTGTATTTGTGTTATTTTTGTTTATGTTGCAATATTTCAAAGCCGTATTCAGGGGGAACGAGGGCTTAAGACTAGGTTCATACATGTGCGTGTGATTGCTGCTGAGGGACAGCACCTGCTCCCGCAGCCGCAACCATCCGCACAGAAAAACGGGCTGCCATTCAGAAGATGCATGCGGATGCCATTAATCCTAATGGCACCGATGTGCAATTGAAATTGCAGCAGCCGCTTCTTGCTGGGAACCGCACTGCACTTGCAGTTTCCGTGCGGGACACAGTTTCAAAAATGGAGCAGGGGCCTTTTTCCTGCATTTTCAGGAAGCACGGTAGCCCCTTTAAATGACTGGGCTGCCGTACCCGCACAAATGTGGCTCATAGAGCTGCTACAGTGTGAACCTATTCTAAAGCCGCCATGTCATAAGAAAAGTATGGGGGCTACCATTCATGACTTCTCTTTAATTCCCTGACTGTCACGCTGATATTTTGACTTCACAGCTTTCTACGTTTTTGTTATCTAAAACATATAATAAAGCATTATGACAGAAAAAAAGCATTACTACTTAAAGTGACCAAGTCATACAAAAAGCATGGGCCATTGATGACCTCTCTTAAAAGGGGAAGTATAGCCATAGAAGTATGTCCCTACATCTCCTGTGGATCACAAGGGTGCAGTTCATTCTGCACTCCTGTGACCCATTTTCAGCCGTCAGTGGGCTAAAGTTTGCTGTCGGCTGACATCACTCAGCCGGGCCAGGCTCAGGCAAGATTGCGACAATGAAGTCAGGATCCACCCACATCCCTTGATTTAATCACCACTAATGGTGGAAATAGGTGGAGAGGTGCCGCAAAAATCTCCACTCCGCCATCTCCACTGTATACATGGGCAGGGCAAATTTGGTGGAGTCAGGGGCAGAGGCAAGGGGGGGCAAATTGAGATTTCGCCTAGGGTGTTAAAATTCCTGCACAAGCACTGCAGAGTTGCACCAGATTTTGCACACTCCAGTTTTAGTAAATAACGCCCAATGCAGGGGTGTAACTATAGGGGTTGCAATTGCAACCGGGCCCCATGCTCCCCTGTACACCTAGATAGGAGGGGTGGCGGGGGCAGCATGTAGAGATATCACTGTCCTCCTTTTTCCTCCTGTAGCTGCAGGAGGAAAAAGGAGGAGATTGGTTCCTTTGTATGTTGCCCCCGACACTCCTCCTATCCAGTTCACTTGTGTTCTACTGTCTCTGGGCCCCTGTGTGCTGCCCTGCACCCCCCCTACTGTGCCCCCCCCACTGTGCTCCCTCCCGTCTCCTGCCGGCTGCTGCAGGGGATGTGTCACAATAGAGAACCAGGAAGGGGTCGGTAAATATGTAATTTACCAGCTCCTTCCTTTTCGGAATGGACAGAGTCATAGTCAGTGACATTGTAAAAAAATAAAATAAAATGATAAAAAATACAATTAAAATATCAAAAAATAAAAACTACTGACACCAGTGGGTGAACTTCCAGGATCGCAAAGGTCACACTTGCAACCTGGCCCTGGCATTCCACCACCGTGGGGAGGCCCCAAGATGGCAGGAAGGGGGCCCACTGCAGAACTTGTGAAAGGGTCCCGCTTTGGGACCGTAATGAAGGGCCCCGCAACGAGAGCAAAGGGCCCCAGGATCAGTGGGAAGAGCGCCAGGCTTGAAGGGAAGGGCCCTGGCCAGGGGACCGGGGGGGGGCCTTCATGGTTTCTTGGACCGGGGCCCTGAAGGTTCTAGTTACGCCTCTGGCCCAATGTGTCACCAAAACTTGTTTTTATTTATTATAATATTTATTTATTTATTATTCTTTATTGAATCATTCTCAGCCCCCGTTCACACTGGGGCGACCTGTCAGGCAACCTGGTCGCCTGACAGGTCGCCGTAGGTCGCCTGGCATAAAGAAGCTGTGGACCCGTTCTAATAGGAGCGACACAAGTTGCTACGACTTAGAAAAAGGGTCCGGAGCTTCTTTGGGGCGACCCGGAGCGACCTGCATTGACTTCAATGTTATGAAGTCTGTGCCGGACGCTCCGAGGTCGCATTGCGAGCAGCGCGCCGCGACCTGTGAGGTCGCCCCGGGAAGTATCGTCGCCCCAGTGTGAACGGGGCCTAAATGATACATTGTATCACCAAACATTTATTTATTTGTTTATTTATTTATTTTAATGAATCCTCTTAAATGATACCAACACTTGAATTTATTTATTTTACTATTTATTTACTTATTTTAGGAATCCTCCTAAATTATAAAATATATCATCAAAACTGATTGGATATTCGTTACAAAGTGAAGCTTCGCCCCATTCAAAAAGTGTTCTGTTAAAATTGTATATCTAGGAAAATGCTAGACTCTAATAAATGTACTAAAAATGTTCAATCAGACCAGGATTCCTTTTATCCATGTTATCCACGTTTTCTGTTTTTTTTACTATTTAATTCAATTTTTCTAAGAGCAAAAAACAAAGGATGGATATTTCCTGGCCTTCCCTATCACATTTCACTGATCATGTGATCAGAGAGAGAGTCTCAGTATCCAGAGAACAGAAGCAGGTCAAAATCTGCAATTATTGCTGCCAATATCCTTGCAATGTATATGCTGTAATTACCCCTGAGACATTTTTTTTTCTCAGCTAAAGTGGAGTTTCAATTTACAAAAATTAAAAGACTCGTTATTATCATTATTAATATTATAATAAACGGGCATCCATTAGCCTTAGCCTTGAGTTGGCGAGCCGTTCCACAACCGTCCAAATGCACCTTCAATTTACGATTGCAATATATATTCTGGCTGCGTTCGGCGTAGTAAAGACTAATGGTTCAATCACTCAGCGAGTTCTGTGTTAGTGGAGCAGATTAGGTCACTGCGCGTTTTTAATTCACATTCGCTGCGCCTGCCAATGAAAGTGAGACTGGCAACGTTCGATTTTTAGGGGAGCAATTTGGGTTGCTATGTTCATAAAGGAAAGTTATATGTTTTCGTACCATTCTTTTATGGTATTGTTCGATTTCCCACAAAAGTATCCGCCGACGATAAAGTGCTGTTTATGAAGTAGATTTTATGATATATATACGGCTGTATATAACTGCATGCCTCCCATTACAGAGACCTCTGTTATGTGGCTATGCTGTATTACTGTGTTCTTACCAATATTAACAAATGAATCAATAAATAATGAAGTATACATATAAAAAGCATAGGTAAAGAGCAAAGAAAATTGAAAAAATAAATTTCCATCGCTATTTCCAAGTGTGTTATATATCATTCAAAAGAGTATGTGTATATATATATATATGTATATGTATATATGTATATATATATATATATATATATATATATATATGTGTGTGTGCGCATATATATATATATATATATATATATATATATATATATATATATACAGTATCCCACAAAAGTGAGTACACCCCTCACATTTTTGTAAATATTTTATTATATCTTTCCATGTGACAACACTGAAGAAATGACACTTTGCTACAATGTAAAGTAGTGAGTGTACAGCTTGTATAACAGTGTAAATTTGCTGTCCCCGCAAAATAACTAAACACACAGCCATTAATGTCTAGACCACTGGCAACAAAAGTGAGTACACCCCTAAGTGAAAATGTCCAATTAGCCATTTTCCCTCCCCGGTGTCATGTGACTCGTTAGTGTTACAAGGTTTCAGGTGGGAATGGGGAGCAGGTGTGTTAAATTTGGTGTTATCGCTCTCACTCTCTCATACTGGTCACTCCAAGTTCACGACCTCTTTTATCACATTCTGGATCGCCAGCTGTGTAAAAAATATACCGGGGTCGTTGTTTTTTTTTTTTTTTTTTTTATTGTCAGATCATTCGTTTAGATGCGGCATTCGTTACTTCAGATAATTCGTAACTTCGATTACATTCTTATTCTTTCCGTTTCATTTGTTTAGATGCAGCATTCGTTACTTCGGATCCTTCATAACTTCAGATGCATTCGTATTCGTTCCATTCCCTTCATTTAGATGCGGCATTCGTTACTTCGGATAATTCGTAACTTCGGATCGATTCGTAATAATTTATCTCTCACTCTCTGTGTCACAAGAGACTCACATATCCAACAAAACAGAACCCCCGGCCCACCACACCATGTCTGGACTCGGGATGGAATACAGTCTGACACAGAAAAACACACAAAGGAATAAGGGGCAAGCTCATTGTCCAGGGATAACACAAACACTGCCTATCCGAAAATCGAATGAATCTGAATATATTTCCGAAAGAAATACGAATACAAATGCATTCATCAATTATTTCTATACATTCAGCGACAACGAATAGTCGGAAAGAATGAAAATACGAAAAGCGAAACCATCTGAATGTAATCGGTTTGTTAAACTCGTAGGTCGAATTGTTTTCAAAAATCTCCCCTACAAGAAGGCGGGGACATGTGCTCCTGCGCTGGGGTTTGTTGTTGTGAGTGCTGTTAGGAGGGCAGAAGCAGAGACTGTGCACAACAGATGTTTGGGGGGAAGCAGAGACTCTCCACTTCAGCTGTGGGCCTGAATAAAACCTTGAGCTGGCCACATGTGGTCTGCATAGTTTGGAGACCACTGCCTTAGGGCATTTGAGCACCATTCAGGGCAGACTGGCAAATTTCGGCCCAGGGGTCAAGTACAAACCAGAGGCCCATGGTGCAGCAACTTGGCCCTCCTCCCACTGTCCCTCACCCCCTCTCCCACTCTCCCATTCCTCCTCCTGACCCCCATTCCAAGCTAAAGCTCTGCTCCAGATACTCTCTACTTAATGGCCAAATCCGGGTTTCCAACCTGGCCAGCAGGGGGAGGTTAGGGGGAGCTGGGACAGCTCGGTTGGGGCTAGCCAGGGCAGAAGAGTCTCCGGTGGGGCATGGAACCGGCCTCTGCTCAGACACAGTTTACACCATCCATGCTGGGGGGCAGGGGGGGGGGGGCCTGCGCTTTGTCCTTGTTTTTAACTTGCATTTTGTAGGTCAGCAGTGGGGACCTTTTACTTCTCTTCACCAGGAATCTTTTAGGCATGCCTGTGGCAGAAGCAGTGCAGCCCTTTTACGGGGCATTAGAGTGGCCTGGGGGGCAATTGCCCCCCTGCCCCCTGGCCCAGTCCTCCCCTGGTACCATTCACAATACATAAATAGGACCACAACTCAGTAGCATGTTAGGAGTGTTACCATACCTTGTGGTAATGCATGTGTTATCACAGTGCAGAAGTCTAAATGGGCCCATAAGAAAAAATGTAAAAGAAAATGAAATAAAACACAATAAAAAAAACAAAAAAGTATACCTGATGGCCCATTTGGTCTTTTTCTGCTGTAGGTAGATATGTAAGTACTGTAAAGGCCCGTACACACGTACCGATCGTCGGCATACAAACGTCGGTGGACGAAGGATCTGCCGATTGTACGCGTGTTAGTATGGTGCCTCCGACAGATGTCTGCGCACAATCCGCGGACAAAAGTCTTTCTTGCAAACATGAAAATATTTGTATGCCGACACCAGAACGGACGATTGTTCGCCTGTCAGTACGCAATTCTGCCGACACACAGCTACAAATCCCAACACGCATGATCAAACCAAATGAGTTCCCGGAAGAATTTTCTCTAGTAAACTCAACATTTTATTCAGAAAGAACTTTCGGCTCGCGGAAGTCCAAGAAATAGGTGAAATGCGGAGCACATGCTCATCTTGATAAATGTGAGAAGAAGGAAGATGCTGCTCATAATGCCATACTTTTCTAATAAAAAGGCATGTGTTCTGGTATGATGAAGATAATGTTTGTCTATTCTATCTGTTCTATCAAATTTTATAATTAAATAATTTGAACTCTTCACCATTATTTTTGTATTTTCACACCAAAGATCTAACTATTGATATGACCCTTTATTCTTTTATGAATTAATGTCTAAAACATATTTTTCAGGTTATGTACAATATTAAACATGTTAACAAATTCAGATAGGCCATTTTTTATTTTCATTTTCTTTATTTTTTGGATCTCAGCAAAAAAAAAACAAAGCAAACATCAATACTTTCCGTATAATAAACTAAACATAAAAAAGGTCCATTTGGACAAAATTAAACTAGAAACTGGCAAACAGGGGTAAAATAAATAATAGGGGGTTACACAAATTAAAGTTGGTGATAGCTATAATCAGGTTGCCATGAGGGCAGGTTTGGATCCTGCTGGCCATATTGCCACTGGCCATGTGGCATTTGGCGAGGTGGTGGGTGTTGTGGAGGTGGAGGTGGAGGTGGAGGTGGAGGGCACGGGTGCTCCTGGCATGCATGGCTGTGCTCATTAAGTATGCCGTTTTCAGCGTTTTGCAGCACATCCAGAATAATTTTTCTGGCATACTGACACTGCCTGAGGTCCACCTTATCCAGGATTTTGGCAGTCATATTCCCGAAGGACTCATTGGCCTCCGGTTTCCGACGTAGGGCTATGGTGGCCTCCTGGATAAACTCGTCGGTGATGTCATCCACGTGCTTCCTCTTTTGCCTCCGTTTGGCAGGAGGAGGTGGTGGTGGAAATAGTTCCGCAGGCTCCTCAGGCTCCGCAGGCTCCCCAGGCTCCTGGCTGCAACCTGGCTCCTCCTCAGTGACACTTCCCTGTTGATGAAATGAACAATTGATTAGAATGTTATAGTGTATATAAAAAGTCATGTTTGTTATATTATTGTGAACAAATAGCAGACTTTACATACAGTGGCGTATCTAGGGTCTCCAGTGCCCTTGTTGAGGAGCTGTATTTGGCAACAACCCCCCCCCCCCCCCCCAAGATCAATGGAAAACTGTAACCCACCCCCCCAAAAAAAAATTAAAGGGCATTAAAAGTTTCTAATTTGCCCCTTGTTTGCCCAGTGTAGAGCTCTCTAGTGGGCAATCATTGTCTCAGGTGTGAAAAAGAAAGAGAGGGTTGAGAGATAGAGAGAGGGAGAGAAAGAGGGGGTGTGAGAGAGAGAGGAGGGGGTTGCAGAGAGAGAGGGGCCTGAACTTGCAGAGGGCTTGATGTAGGGCATTGAGGGTGAAGCAGTGCAGGGAAACATGAATAAGGAAGCCACCTGCCTTGCTGACCCAGAGTGAGAGACCAGAGACATGGAAGCAAGGATGGATGGATCATTTGCAGGAGCTGTTAGTTTTGTATTAAAAAAGGTTGAGCCAGAGGAATGCTGAGGCTACAGCAGTGTTTCTTTGGACCAGAGGTGTGCTGGGGATGCAGCAGTGTTTGTAAGACCAGAGGTGTGCTGGGGATGCAGTGAGAGGCAGTCTCAGTCTCCTGGTCTTTTGGCTCAGCTGCTCTCAATGTTTTACACCTGCATGAAGCAGCTCTCAATGTTTTACACCTGCATGAATCCGCCTGCAAACTGGGGGTTCTGGGGTGTGCAGGCTGAGTGGATTGTTAAAATAAACAATAAAACAATGCCAATGTTTTTGTGACCCACCCCCCTTGGCCTGCGCCCCTGGCGGTTGCCTGTCATGCCAACCCCTTGCTATGCCCGTTTACCTAAAGGGTCAATTATGGTTTAGCTTATAATTTTGTTACATGATTACATTTTAGCAGACAATATATTGTGAAATGCCATACCTGAGTAAAACTCTCCTCCAGGAAATCCTCATCCTGGCTTGGATCTACCGACACTGAGCCCTCTGCCGAAGTAGAAGGCAGTGTTGAAATTGACGGCCTGGATTCCATGGTGTCTGCCAGGAACCGCATGTTATCAAAGTACCACAGCCGTGGTACATATACATTCCGTGCCCCTGCTCCAGACTGGGTGGAATCTTCTATTTTTTTTAACTCCCGCCTGTAGGCAGTACGAATACTGTTTATTTTTTTGCGGATATAATCAAAATTTGCCCCAGGACAGACGGGCTTGTAGAAGGCCACCAAATGTTCCATGGCCTGTTTTCGGAGTTTTCGATTTTTATAATCCGCGGACTTCACTTGCCACAAACACGGCAGTTGCCTGAACTCATCAATAAAACTTATTAAAAAGTTGTGGGTGGTGAAATTGTCCACCATATTGCAGGACAGTATATGCCTGCAAGACACAAAACAACACAAAACATATTAAAATAGCATGTATTTTGGCACATAATAAAGATATTCCTAATAAAAGCTGTATAGGGCCCAAAACACACACTTTCTATTAAAAGAGTCGTACCTTTGTTTGTGGGGAAAAGTCGTGATTCGCCGCTCGATCGTGCTCCAACTCTCGATATGTCCGCTAGCGAATCGTCGGCCGAACGATCTGGCGTCCTTTAAATACAGCGCAGGCGTCAACTCCTCCTCCAGTGGCGGGCTTGTGCAGGGGTGTGTACGTGCCGAAGATCAGGCCTACATGCGACACTCACACCTGAAGCAGTGGAATAATCATTGTTTAATTACGAACCATGTCTCAACAATCTGGGAGCTCAATTAGTGGGGGCCGAAGTGATTGGGCCACCCGAAAATCAAGGGCTACACCCATGTCAAAGGCAGAAATGGTGGAGATGGTCTCCATTTTAGAAAAAACGGATTACGATGGAAAGTTGGCAAATTACGAGCGGCCCAATGCCAGGAAAGATGGCATCATGGACAAGGTGGTGGCCTGTTTGGTCAGAAAATTCGGTGTCGAGCGATCGAAAGATCAGATTAGGAAACGATGGTCTGACCTCAAACACCGTGAGCAGGATCAGCTTTCCCAAATCCATCGGATTTTGAAAAAAAGTAAGTTTTATTTTTTCTTTATTTTTTTAATCATGCAATATGTTTTTTATAATTTGGTGTATGTTGTATTAACATGTCTAGATTATAATGTCTATGTAAAAAGTTAGATTACTCATTTTAGTTGTCATGTCGTGATTTGATCGATCTATTGTTGATGTTTTAGTATATGACATTAAAAGTCAGGAAGCCATAGTGAAAAATATATGTATTGTGTTGCAACGAACGTTCTTTCCTGCACGAATCTTCTCAGCAAACATTCCTATTAATCACAGATTATTATTCAAACCTTTAAATAGGAGAAAAACGTAAACTCCGTGCCAAACAGTGGGAAAGGAGGAGGAGAGGTTTGGCAGCTCCATCTGCAGTGGAGGAAGAAGAGGAGGACATGGGCACAGAAGGTGGCACAGATTCCACTAAAGGTAATTGGTTCCTATGCACTGTCAAACATTAATGTACCATATTTTTCGTAGATAACCATGTACATGTCTTCATATTTGTTACTAAAAGAGCTATCAAGCAGGGCACCATGTCCTAACAAATGTACCTCTGGTGACTTTTATGATATGGCCAATGTTTTGTATTATGTAGATGAAGACATTATTCCAGAAATAATACTGGTGGAGCCAACAAGTGACCAGACATCAGAGCAACATGAAGGTTGGTAGGCACAGATTTTTGTGTAGTGGTATCATAGAAATATGTGTATTTGCAATGATTGTTTAACCTTATATTCTTGTATTCCCTTACAAATTTACATTGCAGATGTTGCATCATGCCAGGATGTGGCATCCCCAGCCAGGTCAGAAGCCCGATCTCCTGGCAACGTGCCAAGCAGCATGGAAGCCAGTTCAGAAACTGTGGAGGAACCAGGACCAAGTGTCCAAGAGCCAATTGTGTGCCCACGTAGGTTTTTTCAGAATGATTTTTATCAGTGTTATTTTTAGCCTCCAATTTACAACACTAGTTCCCTATGGGAGCCTCTTTATTTGAATGGAAGTGGCACCGTAAGTCGGATCAGGATGCTCTGACTTGCGGGGCCACTTGCGTTGTGAAGATTTTTGAGGGGGAACTACACCCAAAAATTGAACAACCCACCGTGGGTGTCCCCCCAAGTTCACAACCAGGCCTTTTGTGTGTGGTATTGAGTTTGAGGGTATGCCCACAACAAAAAGACAGCGTGGGTTACCCCCAAAACCCCTACCAGACCCTTATACAAGCATGCAGCTTGTCAGGCCAGGAAAGAGAACGAGCAAGCGGAACAAACACCCCCTGGACCACAGCAGGACACATGCCCTCAACATGGGGGGGTTTTGTTGCTTTGGGCCAGGGGGCCTCTGCACCGCACACCCAAAAGCACCTTACTCCCATGTAGAGGAGGACAAGAGCCTCATCCCCACAACCCTGTCTGGTGGTTTTGGGGGGTCATGCGGACAGGGGGTTCCTAGGACTTTGGAAGCAACCTTTAACAAAGGGTGGCCCCCAGATCCCAGACCCCAATCACTATGTGAATGGGTATGGGGTACATAGTACCCCTACACATTAACCACATAAATGGAAGTGTATGTGAATAACGACAGGAGACGTTTATGAAATGTTCTTAAATATCTTCATCCGGTCTTCTCCACTCTGCTCTTTGGATCTTCTCCTCTCCACTCTTCTGCTGTCCAATCTTCTGCTCTTATGTTGTCTGCTCTTTTGCCCTAGGCTCTTCTTCTTCCTCCTGTCCTCCTCCAATGCTGTTGCCGTGCATTCTGCCCGTCTCTGGTCTCTGCATCTTAATATATATACATTACAACCATGCCCTCACAATGACGTCATCATGCGTTCACACCCCTAATGAATATATAGTAAGCTCAGGAGACCGGCAGAATCATCAGCAACAGCATCGGAGGAGGACAGGAGGAAGAAGAAGAGCCTAGGGCAAAAGAGCATAAGAACAGGGTAGGTATTAACTCGAGAGGAATTTAAGATTACCTGGACACCAAATGTTTCTCTATTATTATGACCTCATGTAGGTGATTCACATTGACTCATTTTTTTTTAATTTTTACAGACCATGTTTTACATAGTTGCACATTAGCCAAATTGACCCGTGAGGCTCTCCAATGCTGCGCAGACCTGGAACAAATAAAGGAGACTGCAACGGCATTACAAATCAAAATGCGCAATTTTGTGGACATGATTGGCAAATTTTAAGCCACAATTTTACTAGGTTTTTAATGTTTGTATTGGGATGTTCCTGATGTTACAATTTTTTTAGAATGTTTTAGGGCATTTTAATTACACTCAGATGTTAAAGAGTGTACCCAAGTTTGGGAAAAGCACTTTACAACACCCTAACCCTAACCCTAACCCTAACCCTAACCCTAACCCTAACCCTAACCCTGTGAATGTTTGATACTAAAACGTTTTTACATTCAACAATGTGTGTTCAATTCTTTATTAGACTTTAGTTGGGGGGTCGAGGTCTAAAGCTGTGTAAAGAAGCACTAAATGTATGATGGCTGTCCTATTCCCATATTTACATGTTAATGAAAGCATTTTGGACACTGCCATATGCGAGTTGCTGGAGGTGTCAATGAAATGTTAAAGATACCCCCAGTTTTAACGCATATCACAGTGCGATCTGACATTTCACACAGGATCGGATCACACAAGTTTGAACGATTGTGCGATCCTATCCTGATGCGGCTGAATAAATGCATCATGTGCGACTTTTGTGCGAGTGCAGTGCGAATTGAGCCATACAAACTGTATAGCTGATTTTCGCATGAACATCTGATCGCATGTAATAAAGGAGCAGTGCGCTACGATATTACATGCCATCAGATGTGCAGTGTGAATTGAGACATACACTTTGTATGGCTACATTCGCACTGAACACGCATACAAGTCGCACATGACCCTTTATTTCTGATGTATCTGGATTGGATCGCACAGTGCTTAACACTTGTGGAATACAATCCTGTGGAAAAAGTAAGTGGCGGGTCACCCTTATGCAATGCTGGAAGGCTGCAAAGTCGCAGACTTCCCGCATCGCATAAGTGTGACTCAACACTCAAGGTACTAGCAGTCCTAGGATTCAATATGGCATTGATATTGGCAGTAGAAATCAGTGTAGGGAGATCAGTGTAATCTATAGTGTATTGCTTGTTCGTTGCTCTAGTTCACTTTCCATTACCTATATATATAACACTTTGAGATGAACAATGATCAAGTTTCACATAACACTGACATATCCTAACATTGGTGGGCAGTGAGAAGGATGTCATAAATGAACACAACATAACAGGTGTAGGTACTTTGTTAATACCCTAATGTATTATATGAAATATATAGTATGGGCAACTTCTGGACAATGAACACCAATGTAAGGTGACATTAGATGAACCTTGGGTGTGACCTAGTTCTCAATGTGACAGGGTTTGTGTACATTTTGTGGGGTGCAGAAGGCCCTTGTATTTACACCACTGGCTAAAAAATAACACATGGCCATCATCACTTTGGATCAGCTGGTGAGAGACTACAGTCAAGAAACACACTGATGAATGTATTAACCCTTCCAAAGTCACACATATATAACACATGATTAACCCAAATAATTGTGTTTGGCATATGTGCCCAAATGATTATAATCCACAATACAGAATCATTGCAATTTTTGTTTAATGTGTTGAAAAATAATATATCTCTGACATTTATCTTGTGTGTCCAATCTTTAACAAGATTAATGGGTGTGTGACAGTGATTGCTGCCAGGACACAGCTCCTCTCCCCACGAAATAGTCCAGATATTCCTGGCGGATCTGACGGGCCCTGTGTGATGCCAATGCTGACCGTCCAACTTCCATTGACGTCATGGACTCCACTTGGTTAGAAGGTTGGGCCTCTCCACTTGTACCTGGCATAGCAGGGTCAGTATCCAGTTGCTGCAAGACATAATTTTGTGCATTCCTGCGTAGGAAGTTGTGCAAAATGCAGCAACACAAGACCACATTATCCACTTTGTACAGTGCCAGGTTTATGGACGTCAGGAATATCCGGAACCGGTTGGCCATTATCCCGAAGGCATTCTCCACAACTCTGCGAGCTCTGGACAACCGGTAGTTGTAAATCCTTTGGTCTGGGGTGAGGTTCCTCTGAGGGTAGGGCTTCATGAGATGCTCCCCAAGCGCAAAAGCCTCATCTGCGATAAACACAAAGCTCATACCCTCAACAGTTTGCTCCCTGGATGGCAGGTTCAGAGTGCCGTTCTTTAGACGACGAGCGAACTCCGTCTGATCAATAACTCCCCCATCCGAATTGCGGCCATTTTTGCCAATATCCAAAAAAATAAACTCATAGTTTGCATTAACTATGGCTAGCATGACTATACTAAAAAAACCTTTATAATTATAATAAAATGTGCCGGAATTCGGAGGGGGGACAATGCGGACGTGCTTCCCATCAATAGCACCCCCACAATTGGGAAAATTCCACTTCTCCAGAAATTGATCAGAAATCTCCAGCCATTGCTCTGCGTTTGAAGGAAACTGTGGGGAAAAAATAAAAAAAAAAAAAAAAAAAAAAAATTAGTGCTTGAGCACATCACATTATTAATTACACACACAGTTGTCTGTTAAATGCTTATGCAACTTGCTAAAAAAATATACAACAGGAAGGCAAAGGTTTGGATATGGGGATGTAACATCTACATACATTTCTTTTCAACCTCCTATTGTTCTTATATTGTAAAGGGCCATACACACTAGAAGATTCTCTGAAGACTTTTTCGTGCAGATTTAACTTTTCTATGTAGTGCAAGGGCCTACCAGATTGCATAGGATTTGAAAGTGTTTGTTGGACCTCATATTATTTGGTTTTGGTAAATCGGAAGGATAAATTGTTCTGACAATCTTCTAGTGTGTATGGCCCATTATACTCACCAGCTAGAGCTGAGATTTACAAACTACGGCCCTCCAGCTGTTGCAGAACTACACATCCCATGAGGCCTTGTAATTCTCTGACATTCACAGACATGACTAGGCATGATGGAAATTGAAGTTCGTGAACAACTGGTGGGCCATAGTTTGAAGACCTCTGAACTTGAGCTTTGGTATATGCTGACTTTGAGATTTAGCATGTGGGTGGGGGGATGGGTAAGTAAAACTGGGCATTTATACATCAATTAGGGCTTGTGGTCAGTGAAGGTTTTAACATCATTACATAAACATACAGAATCATAGGTGGGAATGGATGGACTGATGTATTTTAGATAAATCATTAACTAGGTACTAAAACATTGGCCAAGGAATAATTGTTTGAGGGAAAGCAATAAAATGACCCAAATTCAAAATACTGTTAACAGGCAATGCGTTTAGGGACACATAGGAGAGAATGGTGGGGTGGTTAGTGGGTAATTTTACAAATGGTTAAAGATAATCTACATCTTTACTACTATGTGCATGCGGACAGAGGGTAGTTTACAAATAATGGCCTGTGTCAATTGCTGTACATCCAAAAACATCATAATTCGGGTGAAACTAGTAATACATGTAATGTAATGTAAAAAATCAAACATACCTTGATATAGTCCTTCTGCAAGACCTTGATGATGGCAGAGCAGGTCTCAGGGATGATGACTCCCAGTGCTTGGGGGGAGATGCCTGTGGTGAACTTCAGATCCTGCAGGCTTCTCCCTGTTGCAAGATACCTCAACGTCGCAATTAACCTTTGCTCAGGAGTAATTGCAAGCCGCATACAAGTATCCTGCTTCAGAATATAGGGGGACACCAGGGCAAGAAGACGGTAAAAGATGGGATCCGTCATCCTCAAATAATTCCTGAAGTCATCAGGATTATTTTCCTGGAGCTCCCTCAGCAAGGACATATGAGAAAATTGATCACGGTTAAGCAACCAATTTTTCGTCCAGGAGGTCCGCTTCTTCTTCCTATTGCTCGTACGTCGTCTCAGAGCCAAAACTCCAACACTAACGACAGCAACGGACGAATTCACGGTCGCCATAATAAATTCTCGAACGATGTCTCGGAAAATAGCGAAATGTCGTCAACCAAACAAATGCTACCGAAATCAGCGCGAGATGCCCAGAAGGGTCACGGCCAAACACTCACTTCCTCTTTTGTAGCGGCGAACGTGCGTGGAACGTAGTGACGTCATTTTCTGTCGGAAGACAAATGTCCTGGGCAAGTTTGGAGCACTTTTCAACAGACAAACAACAAACACACCAGCCGCGAACATTTGTAGGACGTTCCGTCGGCCGACGATCGGTACGTGTGTACGGGCCTTAAGTTCTAGGAAACCTTCAAAAGTTTGAAATCTCTGAGTTTAAACCTTGGTACAGCTCTACACCCTCCATTGCCTCTAGTCAGTCAACACGCCTTATCCCCGAACTCTAACAGGCATGTATTTAGCACTGCAAGAAATATATTATCCTTCTGCCGTATTACAAAACACATCATCATTTGCAGAGATCCAAAACCTCCGCGGGTCACCTGACAAGTCAATATTCACTTTTTTGTTGCACAAAGCACCTGCATTCCGGCCGTCATTTTTGTCAGAATTCTTCCAGGTAAAGCGTGCAACCAGAAAGACAAATATACCAGCTGCCTCCTGTGCACGTGTTATTGGTGCGGGTTTCCTAGGAACGCCGCGAGCAAAGTCTCGCCCATCTTGCGCTTGTTGTCATGTATACATTGGTAAAAATAACAGGACAATTTTTTTTTCTATTTAAAACCCTGAGAGAAGATTTGGTGGGGCACATATTACACGTTTCCTCCTATAACGAGGCTGGCAGACCATGTGGTAATCATTTGAAATCTTCATTTTGACATGCGAAATTACCGCAGGGCAATTAAATGCATTTTTTTTTACATCAAGCGTTTAGGCGGCTGGGGATCATGTCCCCGATCTGAATGTATGTGAAAATGATACGCTTCAGAGTAACGAGCTGCCTGGCTTGTCTTCGCTTCTCTAAATCATTGACCTAGCTTGTCATACGTAAATTCTGGAAGCCATTTTGCTGGGCCGTCACCAGGGCGAAATATAAACTGTACCCCAGCAGGGCGCAATTAAATCGCCTGCACTTCAAGGGCTGGTATGAGTAAATGAAGCTGGGTTTATTGTTATAACCTTTAACAAATATAAGTGTGAAACTTTCTAGACTGAGAAATTCGTCAAAATTGGAATAACCTTCTGGGTTCGAGGAGAGACATTTTTTTACGTACAGAGACAAATTCTTTCCAGTGATCCCATCGAAAGAGACCAAATTTGGCTTCTAACTTTAGGTTATATTTAAAGTGGACCTTTCTTTAACCTCTTCCAATCAGCATATGGTATATAGAAACAAGATTGGATAGGTTGGGGAAAGTCTCTAAGGCACCGAATCCCAAATAGAATAAGAAGCAGTGTCGGTGGGGAACCATGGGGCGTAGATCACTTGGACGCTCGCAGTTTGGGTTCCAAAACGCTCTGTTTACCAATTGTTGCGGTCACCTGATGGCTGATGTTTGTTGTCATACAGGGCTTCCTGGTGTGTGGTGGGTCCAGCGGCTTTGTTGGGAATTTTAATCCTGGTAAACACTTTTTGGGAAGAAGAGGTTCCTTTCTGCTCTATTGATCCCTTCTGCGGTTGATTGTTGCACCAGCCACATCTATGGGCCTTGAATCTGGGATCCTTTCTGTGCTCCTTCCCTCCTTGCATGTTCGCTGCGATACACCAATTGGATTTCATTTTATTTTAATCTGTGTGCTGTTTTTTGGGTATAGCTAAAAATATATATCCCCTGAAGAAACCAAATCAATAGTGAAACATGTCGGGATTGCTACACTGCGACTTCTAAATCGCCTTGATAAACAGCGACTTGAGATGGTTCCTTTTGTATTTTAGCAAACACAATTAAATTGTTTTTATTTTATTCAATCTGTTGACTACAGTTATTGGCACCTTAAAAATTCTGAGCCCTCACATACTTTGTGAGAGCATTTTTTTGTTCCTGCTTCATCTGGTATATAGGTGGCACCGGGTGAGCACTGACGCCCAGCCTCCACACATATGTGTCCATGGGGCTCCAAGGTTCTTTGTTGAGAGGGTGCTCACTGCGAGCTCCCAACACACTGACTGAGCTGTTTCCAATCAGCAGGACATGCTTCTGATCATGTGACTGCTGTGACAGCCAGTTGAGTTTAAGGGAGAACCCCACCTTTAAGATAAAAAAAGAGCATGAGATCCCCCACAAAAATCCACATCAGACCCTTACCTGAGCATTCAGGAAAAGAGGGAAGGATAAGTGTGTGTCCCTATTTCTGAACCATACCAGGCCACATGCTTTTAACGTAGGGGAGGTACCTTGTCTCCATCTTGATAAGGACATGGTTCTCTTCTTCAAAATCCTGGCCCAATGGTGGTGGGGGCCTGTGGGCATGGGCATATTAGAACAATTTGTCCCATGTTTTTAAGGACAAAGGCCTCTTCCTCACAACCCTAGCCCAGTGGTGGTTGGAGCAATTTGTTCCCATGTTTTTAAGGACAAAGGCCTCTTCCTCACAACCCTGGCTCAGTGGTGGTGGGGGTCTGGGGGCATGGGGCTTATCGGAGCAATTTGTCCCACTTTTGATGTGGACAAGGGCCTCTTACCCACAACCCTGACCCGGTGGTGGTGGGGGTCTTTGGGCATGGGGCTTACCAGAGCAATTTGTTTCTATGATGATGAGGACAAGGGCTTCTTCTCCACAACAATGGCCTGATGGTTGTGGGGGTCTGTGGATATGGGGCTTATTGGTACAATTTGTCCCTGTGTTGATGAGGACAAGAGCCTCTTCCCCACAACCTTGCCCTAGTTGTGGAGGGGATCTTCAGGTATGGAGCTAGTCAGAATCTGGAAGCCCATGTTAACCCAAATACTGGACCCCCTATATGTGAATAAGTCAGAGGTACATAGTACCCCTACTCATTCACCAATTATCTAAAGTGTAAATAAAGACAGAAACCATTTTTGACAAGTTCTTTCATTTAAAATCCACCGTCACTCACGCTGTCCAAGTCCATCACAATGCCCAATGCCTGCTGACCTGTCAAATAAAAAAATGCAGATACACAGCTGATCCCAACATTTTCTATAAATAATTATGAACTTAAAGCTGAACTGCAGGAAAAAGCTAAATATACATAATAAATACCTATAAAAAATAGTTTTACCTGCTAATGGACTTTTATTTCTGTCCACCCAGTCCTAAGTTGTACATAGCTCTGCCACACAGCACTGCCCTGTCTGGTAGAACAGGAAACCTGGATTATCTCTGTTGCAGTTTCACTTTCACTTACATGTTTTGACCCCTCCCCAGCCTGTGGCTGGACAGTGAAAGGAGATACAACAGACTGATAAACTACTTGCTCTGTCACACTGCCCTCTCCTCCTATAAGCATGTTCCTTGTTAGGACACAAACACTGTAACTAATTGGCTCATTGTATTGCCCCTCTCTCCTCAAGTCTGAGCTCTGCAGTGCAGTTAAAAGAGATGTGCAGACTTTTTTTCCCCAAAATTATACTTACCTAGGTGGATGCATCAACTGTCCCCGCCGGCTGTAACACTGAGAACCACAGGTCGCCGGGCTGTGGAGGGGGCAGGGCAGCCAGCCTAGGTTCTGAGCATCTTGCCAAGAGGCTAAGCCAGGTGCCAGTCCAGAGTTGTGGGCGGATCCCGACTCCATTGTTGCCATCTTGCCCGAGCATGGACCGGCTCTGTGACGTTAGCAGGCAAACTTCAGCTTGCTCATTGTGGGTCACAACGAGTGCAAAAATGAACTGCACTCCTATGATCCCCAGGAGAAGAACAGCCAAACAAGCTTTGGCTGTACTTCTCCTTTAATTACCTAACGTAAAGCTCTAACAAACATGGACAATTCAAACCGATCAAATGGTGCCAAGTACAAGCTATTTATGCATAAAAACCAAAAAGAAGGATGAAGGAGAGAAAGGTTTCAGGCCAAAAATGGTCATCTATGTAGAACTGCCCCGTAAGGACTGCTGGATATTCACTCTGCGGGTCCCCCTGGTTACCAACACATGGCTATAAGCAAATGCAATCTTTACATTCCTCTTGGCTCTCATCTCAATAATCAGTCCAGGGGTATTGGGTTGTTTTATTGTTTATTTTGTAATAGGGATAGGAGAAGGAAATAGTGGGATACTCCAATATAACTAGTCACAATATCTGAGGACTTCTATCTTCTCTACTTCGCTTGTAGTATGGAACAGCCAAGCTGATAATTCATCCTGCCACTTTAGATGAATGGAATTAAGTCTCTTGTTTTCCCTCAAGATGACTTGGTGGACAATATCTTATTTTATCTTCAGGACACTCTCCCTAGCATCCTCTTTCTGCTGACACCCATCCACTGACTATCCTATGAGCAAGGGTGGCCCCCCTCAGGTCAGGCCCCTTGACATGAGTCCCTGTACTCACGATACTGCAGCCACAGCTTCTCCAGTGTCTCCCCTCTCAGTCAGCTTCCTTAGACCTCTGGGTTCAGCTCCTCTCAAACGCTCCTCGGGCCCTTCGGGACGACCTCCTGTAACTGCATGGCACCTCTACAGAGGAGGAGGTAGCCACCCCCTCCCTCCGGGACTCCAACGAAAGACCCCAGCACATGTGCTCTTGGCTTTTATACAGTATGCCAGTATGCACCGAGGTGACCTGCCCTCTGCCAATCATCAGGACTGTATCAAAAGCCTATGCACCCATTGGTCAGGTTTCTTTCCACTGTCCAACATGCCTCCCTATTGGACCAGCGTGAAACACTCTCCAGACTGAATGAATCGCATACTGAACACAATGAGCAGACCTCACTAACAGATCCTGCTCTCTGGTAGGCAGAGAACAATATAGATTTACCTGCAGCCCCTCTGGTAAGCAGACAGAGCTCAAAACTATACTCTCTCACTAGCACCTACCTAGGAGGGTGCTACATCTATTATCTATAACATAGAACCGGATCAATACAGACCAGTACAGAAATCACACAAATTCTGGATGGACCCTCTGCACACTACTAAACCCTTTCCAGCAAACTATGCAATGAAAAACAGGGATATTTAGTTCACATATATTGCAATACATGTTTATACTGACCAACTTTGTCAAAGTAATCCCTCTTCTGGCCAGTCCTACATTGCTCTACCACTGCAAATGCTACGGTGGACACCGTGCCAACATGTATTGCAATAAATGTGAACTAAATATCCCTTTTTTTCATTGCATATTTTGCTGGAAAGGCAGGCCCGGAGCTAGGAATGAAATGGATAAGCGCAAGGCATACATGACAGCGTAGAAAGGGGAACTTTACAGTGTGGGGTTAATTGTGTAGTAAGTGGCCAAGTTATAGTACTTACGTGGACTGGCTGTAGAAAGAGGGGGTGAGGGGAAGAGTGTAGAAGCACAGTTTACAGGCAGGGGTGTGACAGAGTAAAGTGTTTTATTGGGTAGCCGGAAGTTAGAGCTTTGGAGTGAGGCCAGGGGTCATTGGTGACCTCTGATCAGTGTTGGGACAAGGTCAGCTAGTGCCCAGGGATAATAAGACAATTAGCACCCCCCCCCCCCCCCCACCCAAAGTATAGGAGCATTATTTGTCAGCAAAAAATCCCTCACCCCCTAAAAAAAAAATTTAGTGTTATTCTGCATGCTTAACCCCAAATATGCTCCCAGCACGATTCACCCCCCTCCCTCAAAAAATGTTTCCCCTTCCTAGCATAAATCCTCTACCCACACTCCAAATTCCCCCCTCCCGGCACAAATTTCCCTCCCCCATCCTAGCACAATTTCTCCCCTCCCCCAAATTTTCCCACCTAACAGAAAAGCCCCCCAATCATCCCTACTAGCACAAATCCCCCTCCTCCCAAAAATGTCCCACCTAGCAGAAATACCCTCTGCCCCCCTCACCATATTAATTTTTCTAGCACAAACCCCCAAATCTCCAATCCTAACACAAATTCTCTTCCCCCATCTCCCCTCTCGATACAAATCCACCCCCCCCCCCCCAAAATCATCACTCCTAGCACACCTCCCCAGATTTTCCCTTCTAGAACAATTTCTAGAACTTCCTTCCACCTCCCTAATTACCCCTCTAAACACAAATCCCCTCCACCCCAATCTCCTTGGAGTGCCCCTGAACCTCACATGATATCACAGTGCCCAGGGCAGCTTTCCCTCCTGCCCACCCCTGGTCCCGGCCCTGCCTCTGATCTACCCTAGTCAAGGGTGTAGCAGTGTGAAGAGGGTCTATCCAGAATTTGTAGTGTTACTATGTGGTCACTCCCCTTTAGCACCTGATAGTTCAAATACATGAACAAGCTATTGGGATCTGAGCACAGGTATATCATTTCTCTGTTGTAACGCTGGTTAGTGACTAGACCTGAACCTAATTGCTCTCCCCCACCTTGGGTCTTTATGCCCCATGTTGGCATGGTGTCCACCGTAGCCTTTGCAGTGGCAAGGCAGTGTAGGACTGGCCAGAAGAGGGATTACTTTGACACAGTTGGTCAGCTTAAAAATGCATTGCAATATATGTGAACTAAATATCCTTGTTTTTCATTGCATAGTTTGCTGGAAAGGGTGTAGCAGTGTGCAGAGGGTCCATCCAGAATTTGTAGTGTTACTATGTGGTCACACCTCTTTAGCACCAGATAGTTCAACTACATGAACAAGCTATTGAGATCTGAGCATAGGTATATTGTTTCTCTGTTGTAACGCAGGTCAGTGACCAGATCTGAACCTAATTGCTCTCCCCCACCTTGGGTCTTTATGCCCCATGTTGGCATGGTGTCCACCGTAGCATTTGCAGTGGTAGAGCAGAGTAGGACTGGCCAGAAGAGGGATTACTTTGATGCAGTTGGTTAGTTTTAACATGTATTGCAATATATGTGAACTAAATATCCTTGTTTTTCATTGCATAGTTTGCTGGAAAGGGTATAGCAGTGTGCAGAGGGTCGATCCAGAATTTGTAGTGTTACTATGTGGTCACACCTCTTCAGCACCTGATAGTTCAACTACATGAACAAGCTATTGGGATCTGAGCACAGGTATATCTTTTCTCAGTACAGAAATCAGTGAATGGCTGTGATTGTCTTGCAGGATTCTGAGAATATCTGGGTCTGGAGAGCTGTTACGTACTGAGCTGCTATGACAGCTTCTCTGCCTGACCATTTCCAGTAATCGCCCAGATTTGTCAAACATTTCAGAAAACTCGAGAAAAAGCCAACGTGTAACTTTCCTTCACAGGATGAGACATTGTGCAGGATCCGATGTGACGCCGGGAACAGTTCTACCCGTTCATACTCTGCACATCAACTTGGCAAAGGAATATGCAAACTCTCACTTGTGCCAGCCAGAGTTATACGTAAACATCTATTACAAGGGGCCGTTATAATTTATGGGGGATATGGTAAAGCTCAGTTGAATCTTCAATACCTATATTTATTATTTTTACGCAGTCAGGCTGCATATACAGGGATATATATATGTGCTGCTTTTTTCGTTTTTCTTTTTTTAGTTGCCAAGTGCTGCAGCAAGGAATAAAATGCCCTGTATGGGCATCACGTTGGAGAGTTGGATCTCTGCTCTGACCCACAAGCAGCAATCTGGCTCTCCAGTGGTCTGACATTTCCACTACGCTACACCCTTAACACTACTCTAACCAACAGCATTGGTCAGAGATGGAGAGCCAGGCCACTGCTTGATTGTGAGTGCAGCTCTCCATGTGTGAGTGCTTGGTGGCACAGGCAGCCAAACTAAAGCCTGGTACACACAATGAGATTATTGGATGAATGATCATCCGTTTTCTTTTTTTCCATGCTAGTCTTTATATCTAAAATGAAGAGGTTACTAAAGTTACGAACAAATATATAGAAAAAAAGGTGGCCGATATTGCCGATATTTCGGAAAGTGCTTGTACCGGAGTGATGCCTGCAGCTAGAGGCATCACCCCGATACCGGTGTCCATAGCCAATGGTCAGCTGTCTTGTAATGACAACCAATGTGGCTGAGAAGCTGCTCTGCTGTCATTACAAGGAGTGGGAGGGGATGTTCTCCCCTCCCGCCGCCTTTTGCAGCTCGCCTGTGTCTCCCGACCCACCAGGAGACCCGGGCAACCAGCCTGCATGGCCGCCAAAGACCCAATCAAAGCCGCATTCGGCTCTGATCGGATCTCCATGTAAAAACCCGGAGATGATGTCATGACATCACTTCCGGGTACTCTGCGCCAGATTTAAAAAAATGACAGCATTCAAAACAGCCAAAATTGACATTTTGAATGCTTTTAAGTATAGAGGAGGGGTTTGGGGTCTTTTAGACTCCCAGATCCCTCCACAAGAGTACCTGTCAAGTGATAAAAATAAAAAATATATATTTTTTTTAAATATAGGAAAATATCGTCCAATATCGGCCGATACCGATATGCAATGGCCAAAATATTGGTATCGGTATAGGCAACGAAAAAACGATATTGGTCGATCACTAGTCTCCAGTGTCTCCCCACTCAGTGTCATGGACATGCAATAGTGTCTGGCAGCTTAACTTCTCCTCCATGTCTCCGTTAGAGGCCTGACTCTCTTTCTGGCTGCCTTTTATCATCTCTCCTCCCTGTATGGCTCCACCCGAGGCCATTCCAGGAAGTCTATATTAACTAGTGCACTGCTGGTCTGCTTTGCTGTTCAACTTTGTTAGCTTGTGTTCCTGTCTGGCGTGTGCTACGTCTACCTTGCTGTGTACCGATTTTGGCTTGTCTCTGACTACTCCTGTTTGCCTGTGACCCTGACCTTTGGCCTGTCTCTTGGTTACCCTTGTCTGCCTGTTTGCCCCGACCTCGGCTTACCCATCACTATCCCTTGTGTCCTGTGTGGCTGCTTCCCCTCTCTTTCTACGGAGCGTGACCTGGGGGACCCCAGGGGTCGCGACCTGGGTGCAGCTGCAGCGAAGGCCATCCTCACCATTAGAGGCTCTGGTGAACACCTGCTGGGCCTTAGACTCCGCGCCCTGGGGAATCTTGGGCTCACATTTCCTGTTTATCTGCAGCAGTCAGCTATTGGGTTCACTACCTTGCGGCGCACTCCTGTCCCCAACAGGGGGCAGTTGTCCCCTGGCCACAGGTGACCTGACACTCAGTCAGCTCCTGGACCTCTGGGTTCAGCTCTGTTCCTCTGGTCCCCAAGCCGACCGCCTGTGACCACGTGCCACTGCTACAGAGGAGGAGGCAGCCGCCACCCTCCCTCCGGGACTCTGCTCTCCAGCCAAGGACCCCACAGCACATGTGCTCCTGGCTTTTATACAGTATCCCATAATGCACTGAGACAGCCAATCTCTGCCAATCACTGGGACTGTATCAAAGCCTGTGTACCCATTGGTCAGGTTTCCTCTGACTGTCCAAAATGCCCCCCTATTGGACCAGTCCGAAACACTATCTAGACCCAAAGAATCACACACTGAGCACACAGAGCAGACCTAACTCATAGATGCTGCTCTCCGGTAGGCAGAAAGCAATATAGATTTCCCTGCTGCTCCTCTGATAGACAGACAGAGTCAAAAACTATACTGTCTCACTAGCACCTACCTAGGAGGGTGCCACATATAAATAGTGCTTCCCAAAAGAACAGGTAATGTGCTTTCACTCCTCAATCATGTGCTTCAACCACCAGGTGCAATGCAAGCTCACCTCCATATGAGACCCACAAGGGGTCAACACAACATGACTGGGAAGACCACTGAGGTAACGGTTTCTTGATGTCATAGCGCTTCACTTCTCTGGCAACTCCAACATTAGGCACTTAACGCTCCAACACAACCCATGAAAAGAAAAAACAAGGCTCCCAATAGTGCAGTACCCAGATTAAAAGGAACCACAAACACTCCCAACTTCATAAAATGCACTAACGTTTATTAAAAAGATTGCAAGTAGTTGAAATCCTATATTGCTCTCACGTGTTCCATCCATAAGGTCCCACCGCAATGCTCCTCCTCTACGCGTTACGTCTCTAACACACGTGGCTTCATCTGGAGGAAAGAAAAAAGTCAATGCCTCTTACAGAGATGTGTCGGCTGGAGCCGAATTCTGTGATGTCACTACGCATCAGTCTGCAGGCAAGGACTGCTTGCTTGTTTGCTTCTTATCGTTTCTGTTACATGTAAGTGCAAGCACCATAAATCCTCTCTTTTCTTAATCCTTCATGCCTGGGAGAACCCATAGTGGGTGTTTCGTATAGACATCAAGGATACACAGAATACGCCATTACAAAGTGAAGCAGTCTGCTTATAAGGAGAGAGCACCCGTATAGGAGTTCTAGGAGTGGAATATCCCTTGTGGTTGATATCTGTGCAAGCGAGTTTGATCTCTATACTTGAGATCCAACCCATCTGGTAAAAGATGCATTTTGCATGTGGGAAAGAGCACTCTAAAGCGCCGTTTTTTGTGAATCACCTTTTCACTCATATAAGCACATCTAATGGGACTTTTTTAATTTATTTTATTCAAATTTTCTTTTTCTTATGGACCCAATATGAACATTTTTTTTTTTATATATATTGTATGAATATTGAGTCTGTTGTAGAGTATTTATAGGTTGTGCACTTATATAATGTTTCTGTATCGATAATTTTGCACGACCTGTCAATGATCGCCTCCCGAAAGCTGTGTACTAACAATCAGATTATCGTTCGATCGCTTCAAAAGTGGTATTTTCCCTACAATTTTTTGATCATGTGTAGGGGCCTTAAAGTGGAAGTACATTTGTGGACATTTCATTTGGCTGTACTTCTCCTGTGGATCACAGGAGTGTAGTATGTTCTGCACTCCTGTGACCCGTTTTCAGCAGACAGAGGGCTGAAGCGGGCTGACATCACAGAGCTGGTCCAGGCTCGGGCAAGATCGTGACAATGAAGTCAGGATCTGCCCACATGCCTGGACCGACACCCGGCTCAGCCTCTCAGCGAGTCGCTGAGAGCCTGAGCCGGCCGCTCCTGCCCCCTCCACAGCCTTAACAGTAACCGGTTCTCTGCTTAGGGAGCCCTGAGAACCAAGCGATCAATGGCGTTTGATCACTCGATTCTCAGTGTTAGAGCCGGAGGGGGACAGATGCAGCATCGGACCAATAAGTATAATTATAAAAAAAAACAAAAAAACATACTTCTCTTTTAAGGGTGCTCGGACACCAGCCAAAGCAGATACACACTAGAAACAGCCTTTGGAGCAGCCTTTTGGAAATCTGAAGTGCCAAAAATAACAATGAAATTGATAGATTTGGCTTGAGACATCCAAATTCATGAAATTTGGAAGCAACTATTTTGACCATCCACCCAGTGTCCTATCACCTACATTGAATCTAAAAATTCCATGGCATACATATCTGATCGCATCTCCAGCCTCTCCCTGGATCTTGACAGTCGATGATGTTCCAATGTCTATAAGGAAAACTGACATAGAAAAGTGCTTGGTGGCACTGGCAGCCAAACTAAGGGTGATTGGGCAACAGCAAAAGCAGATATACAAAAGAAACAGCCTTTGGTCACTTTTTTTCAAAAAGTCCTTTGCGAATCTGAACTGCCAAAAATACCATTAAATTTGGATTTGGCTTAGGACATTCAAATTGATGAAATTGGAGATCACCTCTATTGACCACTTCCCCAGTGTCCTATCACATACACTGAATCTAAGAATCCCATGGCATTCGTACCTGATTGCATCTCCAGCCTCTCTACAGGAACCTGATACTCAATGAAGCCACAACATCCACCAAGGATAGAAAGATAGAAGGGTACCCGGTGGTACTGGCAGCCAAACTAACGGTGCAAGGGCAACAGCAAAAGCAGTAAAAAACAACCTTTGAAGCAGCTTTTGGTTACTTTCTCCCAGAAATCTTCTGGAAATCTAAAATGCAAAAAAGTAACACTGAAATCTGGATTTGGCTTGGGACATCCAAATTCATGAAATATGCAATCGACTCTTTTGACCATCTATCTCCCTGTTGACATATCACCTACATTAAATCTAAAAAGTCCATAGCATTCTTACCTGATTGCATCTCCAGTCTCTCTACAGGGACATGACACTCAATGAAGCCACAACGGAAAGATAGAAGGGTGCCTGGAGGTCTTGGGAGCCAAACTAAGGGTGCAAGGGCAACAGTAAAAGCAGTAGAAACAGTCCTTGGAGCAGCTTTTGGTTACTTTCTCCCAGAAATCTTCTGGAAATCTAAAATGCAAAAAAGTAACACTGAAATCTGAGATTTGACTTGGGACATTCAAATTAATAAAATTTTGAATCAACTCTTTTGACCATCTCCCCGTTGTCCTATCACCTATATTGAATCTAACAAAGTCCATGGCATACATATTTGATTGCATCTCCAGCCTCTCACTGGATCTTGACACTCAATGATGCCTCAATGTCTCCCAGGGATACTAAGATAGAAGGGTACTTGGTGTCACTTGTAGCCAACCTCAGGGTACTTGGGCAACGGCAAAAGCAGATGTACAACAGAAACAGCCTTTGGATCAGCCTGTGGTCACTTTCATACAGAATTCTTCTGGGAATATGACCTGCCAAAAATAGCATTACATTTGGATTTAGCTTGGGACATCCAAATTCATGAAATCTGAGATCACCTTTGTTGACCGTTTCCCCATTGCCATATAACCTACACTGAATTTAAAAATACCATGGCATACTTACCTGATTGCATATCCAGCCTCTCTTCAGAACCTAAAACTCAACGATGCCACAACGCCCACCAAGAATAGAAAGATAGAAGGGTGCCTGGTGGCACTGGCAGCCAAGCTAAGGGTGCTCTGTCAACAGCAAAAACAGATATATAATAAAAGAAAGACAAGCTCCAAAACAGAAATATATATCCTAGATGGATATTGAAGTAAAGGTATCCACGTCCCAAAATTCATTAAAAAATAGGAACAAGGAGGGGCAGGGGGACTTTTAAAGGGGATACCGTCATTAGACCAATAATCAAAGTACATATGGGGTAAAAAACAATCTTTATTGGAAGAAACCATCATCATATATAGAAGAGATTGCTGTATTAAAAAACATAGATACTGTATTGCAAATATTGTAGGTAGCATGCACAGAAACCCAAGGGGTAACATAGGTTTGATGTAGTGATGAACGTTGATGCCCATACACTGGCCCAACATGTTTCGTGGGTGACCGCTTCTTCAGGGGCATATACACAGATAAGGGACATCACAGATGCTACCAGAACAAGAATGAAAAAAGAACATGATGAGTGGAACAAAATATCACACAAAACATAATACATGCAGTACACGAGTATTCATTTGAGATGTAGGGGTCAAAAGGAGAGGCTCACATGAGGCCATAACACCCACCTGCAACCAGACCAATCCCAAAACCTAGAGGACAGACCAGGGATCGCAATTAGGGTAGATGTCCCCCCAGGCGGACATGGGAGCGGTTCAAACCTAAACGAGGCTAGGTAGTAAGGGTCACGATGGTGGCGTGATTGTTCACTATAAAACAAGGTAGGATAAGGAAGAAATTGAATATATAGAATATTAATATTGATCCTCAAAGTATATGGAAGATTATAAGTGTGGGTAAAGGAAAAGGGGGGTATATATGGGAAACAATCTTACCGAAAGGTATGTATGTATACATCCCATAATCCATCCAGATGAGAGGGCTACGGGGTGGCTAATGGAAGAGCCTATGCTGGTAAGTAGGAGGGGGGGGGGGGGATCAAAAATATATAATCCAATATCCCTAATCGGGTGTAAGAAAAACAAAGGTTACCATATGAGGTGGATGTTAATTATAAATGAACAAGGAGTGACACCCAAAGTGTGAGGGAAGAACCTAAATAATGTGGAAGATAATATGGGGAACCATAGTGAACACCATATGTGTATATATAAATACACCTGTACATACACGTGTATATACCATAAGTGTGATGAGATATGTTGAGTGATTTAGAAGTCAAAAAGGTGAGAAAATGGTGGTTGTAGGGAATCTACAACTTGAAGAAAAAGTGAGGGAAAATTAATAGTGAAGATGAAAAAAAAAAAAAAAAAAAATGCAAGTGACAACCAACACCGCCATAAATTTATGGCATAATGTGCTGGCATGAATAGATACCAAGGTGAGAATATGAACCAAACCGAACCAGTGGAAAATCAAAAAATAATAAATAAAAAAAAAAAAAAAAAAAAAAAAATTTAAATAAATAAAATAAACTAAATAACAGTGTGCAGACAAGGGGAGTGAGAAAGATGAGAAACACCAGTGCGATAAATAATTAGTGATAATCATAATAGCATAGGGAAAATGCTAGATAGTTGTGGTAGAATGAATAATAACAGCCAATGTAGGCGATTACCTGGCAATCCAAGCAGCAAGGTATCCTGTAGCCGTATGGACTGGAGTGGAAAGAAATGGTGCCTATAAGGAGAACAGCTCCACCCCAAACACAGCTGACATGGCTTCTGTTGAGAGCCGTGTAATTAGTGGCATAATGTGCTAACATGAATAGATACCAAGGTGGGAATATAAACCAAACCGAACCAGTGAAAGAACAAAAAATAATAAATAACAGTGTGCAGACAGAGGGAGTGAGAAAGGTATAAAAACATCAGTGCGATAAATATTAGGGATAATCATAATAGCATAGGGAAAATGCTAGATGGTTGTAATAGAATAAATATTGATGACCAATGTAGGTGAATACCTGGCAATCCAAGCAGCAAGGTATCCCGTGGCCATATGGACTGGAATGAGAGAAATAGTGCCTATAAGGAGAACAGGTCCACCGCAAACACAGCTGACATGGCTTCTGTTGAGAGCCGTGTAATTGTGCTGTGTCCGGGGCCGACGCACCGAATGCGCATGCGTGGTACCCAACGCATGTCTCATGCGTCGGGAAAAGAGCACAGGCGCATAGTTGGTAGCAACACATCGTCAGCCAATGGGCGGGCAAAGGGCCGATTGCGGCCATATGTGTCCACGAACAGAGGGAGATGAGTTGGTATCCAACTCAGGGACGCACAACCCTTGTGGGGAAGCAGTCCCAGACGGGCGTCACATGCCCGCCAATGGGGAGCACCCAATACGATCCTGCCACCTCCAATCAATTGGAGGTTCATGATGGAAAAGGTCATGTCCTATAAGGGTTGGGATGGACATGGTGGGGAATGGGTTTGGCAAGGGGCTCCCCCTAGTGACCACAAACATTTACAAAATAACAAATATACATATGACATTGCACTAGAAAAATAAAAAATAAATAAATAATAAATAGAAAATATATATATTAAGTGGTTATATAAATAAAGGACATCCAATGAATCATAATGACTATATAGATGTATATTTGGGACATTAAGTCCCAAATTCTATAGCTAGATAGACTAACCTGGTAAGGGTCTTGATCTAGCCAATTGAAGTGAATAATGGATCAAAGGGAAAAGGGGGAAGGGGATAGGGGCATGGAAGAATGGACAAGGGAGGGAGGGAGGAATAGAATATGGGCCATGGAGTCTACCAGACTCAACCCAGCAGATCCATAATTGCACAAAAATATGGAGTAATCAAACATAAATTGATATATATATAAATGATTATTATTATGCAGGTTTGGTAGAGCTGTCAAAAATGGAAAAGGCCCCGGGTGTGTTATCCACCCAAACATATAATAAAAGAAAGACAAGCTCCAAAACAGAAATATATATCCTAGATGGATATTGAAGTAAAGGTATCCACGTCCCAAAATTCATTAAAAAATAGGAACAAGGAGGGGCAGGGGGACTTTTAAAGGGGATACCGTCATTAGACCAATAATCAAAGTACATATGGGGTAAAAAACAATCTTTATTGGAAGAAACCATCATCATATATAGAAGAGATTGCTGTATTAAAAAACATAGATACTGTATTGCAAATATTGTAGGTAGCATGCACAGAAACCCAAGGGGTAACATAGGTTTGATGTAGTGATGAACGTTGATGCCCATACACTGGCCCAACATGTTTCGCGGGTGACCGCTTCTTCAGGGGCATATACACAGATAAGGGACATCACAGATGCTACCAGAACAAGAATGAAAAAAGAACATGATGAGTGGAACAAAATATCACACAAAACATAATACATGCAGTACATGAGTATTCATTTGAGATGTAGGGGTCAAAAGGAGAGGCTCACATGAGGCCATAACACCCACCTGCAACCAGACCAATCCTGAAACCTAGAGGACAGACCAGGGATCGCAATTAGGGTAGATGTCCCCCCAGGCGGACATGGGAGCGGTTCAAACCTAAACGAGGCTAGGTAGTAAGGGTCACGATGGTGGCGTGATTGTTCACTATAAAACAAGGTAGGATAAGGAAGAAATTGAATATATAGAATATTAATATTGATCCTCAAAGTATATGGAAGATTATAAGTGTGGGTAAAGGAAAAGGGGGGTATATATGGGAAACAGTCTTACCGAAAGGTATGTATGTATACATCCCATAATCCATCCAGATGAGAGGGCTACGGGGTGGCTAATGGAAGAGCCTATGCTGGTAAGTAGGAGGGGGGGGGATCAAAAATATATAATCCAATATCCCTAATCGGGTGTAAGAAAAACAAAGGTTACCATATGAGGTGGATGTTAATTATAAATAAACAAGGAGTGACACCCAAAGTGTGAGGGAAGAACCTAAATAATGTGGAAGATAATATGGGGAACCATAGTGAACACCATATGTGTATATATAAATACACCTGTACATACACGTGTATATACCATAAGTGTGATGAGATATGTTGAGTGATTTAGAACAGATATATGTCAAAAACATATTTTGGAGCTGACTTTAGCCACTTTCTCCCAAAAGTTTCCTTGGAATTTGGACTGCCAAAAATAACCTTGAAATTTTGGATTCGGCTAAGAACATCCAAATTTATTACATTTGAGATCACCTCTATTGACCATTTCCCCATTGTCATATCACCTACACTGAATATAAAAATTCCATGGCATATTTATCTGATTTCATCTCCAGCCTCTCCCTGGATCTTGACACTCAATGATGTCCCAACGTCCAACAGGGATACTAATATAGGAAGGAGCTTGGTGGCACTGGCAGCCAAACGAAGGGTGTTCGGTCAACAGCAATAGGGATGATCAAACTTTTCAAAAGTTCGGTTCGACCAGAACACCTCAACTTCCCGAAAGTTCGGCCCGGATTTCAGAACCCCATTGAAATCAATGTGACCCGAACTTCGGTAGTCAAAAAACACCATTTTGAAGCCCTAAAACCCAATAAATGCCCCTAAAAAGTGGCTAGGGTTATTGGCCATGTCCCAGGGACTATTAATCACACAGAGAAAGTTCTTAAAAATTGTCATTTTTGATAGAGAGCCAAATATTGAAAAAATTATTGAAAAAAATAAAAATGAGATTTCTTTGGATTTAGTGTCTGGGGGGTCTAAAAAGTGTACCTGTGAAGTTTCAGCTCTGTAACATGTCCAGAACCAGAAAAAAAAGTTTGTTTGTATTAGAATTGCAATAGAACAGGATAGTGGCTCCGCTATTTTCACACCTTGCCAGTTTAGTAGCAGGCGTTTTTTTGGGCATTTTTTGGGGGTCTTTGGAGGCAGGCATAACATCAGAACTTCTGTGTAGGGGTATACATACACACACGCATGTATGTATATATACACATACACATATATAGGTGTGAAAGTAGCAGAACACTATGCTTACGCTAATTAAATAATTAACACCCATATGGCTTCTCTGCTATAACACCTATATATGTGTATGTGTATAAATACATATAAGTGTGTGTGTATATATACCCCTATACAGAATTTCAGATGTTTTGCCTGCCTCCAAAGACCTCCAAAAAATGCCCAAAAAAACGACTGCGCCAAAAAAAAACGCCCAGGTGTGTTGTTGCAGGCGTTTTTTTTGGGCACTTTTTGGGGGTCTTTGGAGGCAGGCATAACATCTGAAATTCTGTATAGAGGTATATATATACACACACTTATATGTATTTATACACATACACATATAAAGGTGTTATAGCAGAGAAGCCATATGGGTGTTAATTATTTCATTAGCGCAAGCATAGGTTTCTGCTACTTTCACACCTATATGTGTATTTGTATATATACATACATGTGTGTGTGTATATATACCCCTACACAGAAGTACAGATGTTATACCTGCCTCCAAAGACGCCCAAAAAATCCCCCAAAAAAACGCCAGCTACAAAAACGCCCAGGTGTGTTTTTACAGCAGGCGTTTTTTTTTTGGGCATTTTTTGGGGGTCTTTGGAGGCAGGCAAAACATCTGAAATTCTGTATAGGGGTATATATACACACACACTTATATGTATTGTGACAGGAAGTCAGGTAAATCTGGGAATGTAGTCACTGAGAGGAGACACATTCCCACCTGCTTTGAAAGTTCACTGATACTATAGGGTGTTGGCTGCAGAGAGAGCCAGCAGGAAGTTGAAAACCATTCAGCTGTTCAGAATGAGGAGATCAAGGACTCTATAATTTGTCCAGAGAAAATCTATTGAGTGCTGCCTCCTGTCGCTGTGTGAGCTGGGAAGAGGAGGACAGACATACGTGTACCTCCCGACGCCGTGTGGGCATGGGAGAAGGACTGCTGCCGCCTGTCGCCGTGGGGGCTGGGAGAGGGGGACAGTCGGATGTGTGCCTCCCGACAAGCTGGTGAGCATGGGAGAAGACCCCCTAAAGCGATGTGAAGCTAAGGAGGGTAACCACGAGTGAAGACGTCTCAAAGGTGAGAAGACAAAGTGTTCCATGTGAAGAGTGTGAAGAGAAGTGTTCCATGTGAAGAGTGTGAAGAGTAAAGGGACCTGTTAAATGAACTGTGTTCCATGTGAAGAATCTGAAGAGTAAAGGATCCTGTTATAAATGAACATGTGCTGTGTGAAAGAAAACAAAGGGACATGTTCAATGGACAATGTTTGTGCTGTGTGAAAAGCAAACAAATGGACATTTGAGTGTCTGCTGTAGGATCAGCAGTGTCGGCCCAACAGTAGGTTGGAAAGACTTCTTAGGTAGGTTCCAGCTGTGAGAAGGTAGCCGCCCACAGAGGCAAGGATTTATTTTGTCTTTTATTTTATTTTGGCTGTTTTGATGCTTGCAATTGTGTTAAGTAAATTGCATGAATAAATCAGTCTTGTTTTTCAACCTCTAATCGGCTATCTCTGTGAAAACGCACCCCCAAAGGGGTCACCCATACGCCTACCACCGAGCTAATCCCTCACATATGGTGGAGGATGCGGGCATAAGCAGAGATCCCTGCAAGGAAGTGCAAATGTTTGATGAACTTTATCTGGTGCATGAGATTGCACAATCTATGTGTGCAGGAGAGAAGATCCTGACAGAAAAAAAAAAAAAAAAAGTGTTTTAAAGAGACAGCGGTCTCAAAATTTTTTGATGAACTTTGTTGTGTCTGGTGCAAGTGACTGCACAAACTGTGTGCGCAGGAAAAGAGATCCTGCAAGAGAGAGAAAAACTACATGTGTTGAAGAGACAGTGGTCTGAAAATTGTTTGCTGGACTGTGAAAAATTTGTTTGTGGAGTTATTGAAGATGGGGCGGTCCAAACGCCTGAAAAATGCAAAGATAGATGAAATGAGAGACCGGATTCTATGGATGGAGGGGATGTTGCCGTCTGAACCAGCCCCATCCATGCCTAAAGAGAGTCTACTAAAGAGGAAGGTTGTTGTCCCTAGCAACACTGATGAAACTGCTATGGAGACGCAGTGTGCTCAGATGAAAAGTAAACTCAAAATGGAGGAGATGTTGAAACATCTGATTATATCAAATGCAGCTCAACAGCAAGCAAATGCAGCTCAACAGCAGGCAAATGCGGATTTTCAGCGGAGCTTTGCAGCTCAGCAAAAGGCTCACCAAGAGAGCATGGCAGGCTGGAAACAGAGACGCCAGCAGCCAATGGAGGCCATCGGTTTGGAAGAAACCGAGTATGTGTGCAGGGCTGAGTTGGATGCCTTGCAACGGAAAATGGAAGAAAAGGAACAAGCCTTGGAATTGCTTAAAATGGAGCATAGAAACTTGCAGGAAATGAATGAACTACTCAAGTCTCATGTGTTACAGTGGGAAGAATCCACTGCTCTTCTTTTGGTCGAGTTGCAAAAACGCAGAGAGACTATAATGGAGAAAGATACCATCCTCATGGAAAAGGAAAGTGAAATTCAGACTTTGCAGAAGCAAAGTATGGCTGATATGTTGGAGTTGCGTAATCAGCTGGAAAAAAGTCTTCAGTGTTTGGAAGTTACAAAAATAGACCTGCAGGAGTCGCAGGAACAGAATGTTGCTCTGAAAGCGACATTGTCTCTCAACGACAAAGAGAAAAGTGAAAGAGAGGCTAAATTACTGAGTACTGTGTATGAGCTCACTACTTTAAGCAATGTGGTAAATGAATGGCGTGCGGACTGTGAAAGTTGGAAAGGGGAAGCCCAACGTGTCCAGCAGCAGTTAAAGGAGAAAGAAGCCTGTGTGGCAGAATTACATTCTTATTCCCAGATGCTAGCCAATGAGGTGAAGGCTCTTATGCAGGGAAAAGAAGATTGTGAACATAAGAGGGAAAAAGTAGAGGCACAGCTTCTGGAATCGCAAGTCAAGGTGTCAGAAGGTGACCGATTGTGTGCTAAGCTGTCAGAGAAGGCAAACCGACTGCAGGTTGAGTTGGACAATGTTACAAATCAGCTTTCTCAAGCAGACAGCAAATCTAGAGAAATTGCGGAAGATTTTTCTATCTTGGAATCGCAGCTGCAAGACACGCAGGAACTCTTACAGGAAGAGAGGTGTCAAAGGCTGAGTTTTAGCACAAAGCTCAAACAAATGGAAGATGAGAAAAATGGCTTCCTGGAACAATTAAAAAAGGAGGCGGAAGCAAAGAAAAACCTATCAGAGCAAGTCGCAACATTGCAAGCTCAGATAGCGGATATGAAAAAACGCATGGAAGAAAGCGTTGGTTCATTACAGTGTGTTGAAGATGTGAAAAAGAAGTTTGATCAGATGCTTGGTGAAGAGAAGAATGTGTCTGCAAAATATGCAGAAGAACGCGCCCGTGCAGAAACGGAGGTGCGTGATAACGAGAGCAAAGCCCTGTTCTTGGCTCGCTCTTTGGAGGAAGCTCTAGAGTGTAAGGCTGAACTAGAAAGTGTTAACAAACAGCTGCGTACAGAAATGGAAGAATTGGTCAGCTCCAAGGATGATGTTGTGAAAAGAGTTCAGGAGCTAGAAAAGTCTAAGCGAGCCTTAGAACAGCAAGTAGAAGAGATGAAGATTCCGTTGCAGGAACTGGAAGAGGAATTCCAGGCAACAGAGGATCTGTCCCAAAGAGGGGATAGTGTGCCTGATGCAGTTTTTAAAAGGATCAGTGTTTTGGGGTCTGTCCTGAGTGAGCCTCAGAAATGTGATGACATGTGGCTTGAATCACCCCTTTGGAATAAACCGTTCCTTCAAAAACTTCAAGCATTGGAAAATGTATCATTAGAGCTTCAGCAAACAAAGGAGCTGAGTAAGAAATGTGATGATTTCTCAGTTCAGGCTGAAAACCTAGTGGGGAAAACTAAGGCTGTTGGTGAAAACGTGAAGCAAATGAATAAGTGCCTTTCAGGGAGTGTTTCCAAAATGGAACTGGTGAAAGACGGGTGGCAGAAGTTTGATCGTGATCTTGAGATGCATTCCATGTGGAATTCAGATAGAGAAAAAGAACTAGGTGACCTTGAGCGGTCAAATAGTTCAGCAGAAAGTGCATTGAAGAAACCTGTAAAAGAATGTGTTGCAGTTCCATGCTTCTTCACTGATGCAGAGAGGAGGTCTATAATGGATACCACCCAGATCGCTGAGTTCAACTGTGTTGTTGCCTTTAACCCCTATGTTGGTGTAAGGAAAGTTGATGATGTTCTGGTTGACTACTTCTGTGAAGAGTTTGGCAAGAAATATAAACTGAATATCAAATCAAATAGTAGGCCTTTACTGCGACTCGCTCAGGAGGGCGAAAAGTTTAAGAAGTTGATGAGTGCAAATGCTTCCGATCTGCCTATGAATATGAAATGTTTGGTGAATGATATTGATATCTCTGGGAAAAGGAACAGGGGTCACTTTGAAGAAATGTGTGACAGCCTGTTGTCTCAATTGGAAAATCCTCTGCACAGCATCTTAGAGCAAGCAAAGCTCAAGAAGGAAGATCATTCCCTTTTACAACAAAAAGTCAATGATTGTGTACAGATGTATGGAGAGGCAACTCAAGTCACAGAGGGATGTCAAGAGTCCCTACTTGGAACAAAGCTTAGTGAAGCAAAGGTTCTCAAAGTTTTGTGGAAAACATTTATGGATTGCAGAGAGAGGCGTCTTAAGAATGTTGAAGACATTAAGACTAGCCCAATTGAGTTGCCTATGGATCACGGTCCTCCATGGTGGATTGGACAGACGGTTATGAGAGACAAGCTGTCTGACATTTATGAGAAAGCTGTCAATGAAGATGACAGAAACGAGAAGGAGCAAAATGATGCCAAAAATGCAGTTGAAGAATGTGTATATGAGATGAGAGACAAACTGTGTGGCATTTATGAGAAATCTGTCAATGAAGATGACAAAACAGTTTCATCCGGAAGCTTGAGGATAATAGGAGGCTTATCAGTGAGTCAGCAGTGCCTGACACATGCGTGCCTGGAAATATGTGTCCCAACCCTAGGGTTGAAACAAGAGGGGGGGGTATGTGACAGGAAGTCAGGTAAATCTGGGAATGTAGTCACTGAGAGGAGACACATTCCCACCTGCTTTGAAAGTTCACTGATACTATAGGGTGTTGGCTGCAGAGAGAGCCAGCAGGAAGTTGAAAACCATTCAGCTGTTCAGAATGAGGAGATCAAGGACTCTATAATTTGTCCAGAGAAAATCTATTGAGTGCTGCCTCCTGTCGCTGTGTGAGCTGGGAAGAGGAGGACAGACATACGTGTACCTCCCGACGCCGTGTGGGCATGGGAGAAGGACTGCTGCCGCCTGTCGCCGTGGGGGCTGGGAGAGGGGGACAGTCGGATGTGTGCCTCCCGACAAGCTGGTGAGCATGGGAGAAGACCCCCTAAAGCGATGTGAAGCTAAGGAGGGTAACCACGAGTGAAGACGTCTCAAAGGTGAGAAGACAAAGTGTTCCATGTGAAGAGTGTGAAGAGAAGTGTTCCATGTGAAGAGTGTGAAGAGTAAAGGGACCTGTTAAATGAACTGTGTTCCATGTGAAGAATCTGAAGAGTAAAGGATCCTGTTATAAATGAACATGTGCTGTGTGAAAGAAAACAAAGGGACATGTTCAATGGACAATGTTTGTGCTGTGTGAAAAGCAAACAAATGGACATTTGAGTGTCTGCTGTAGGATCAGCAGTGTCGGCCCAACAGTAGGTTGGAAAGACTTCTTAGGTAGGTTCCAGCTGTGAGAAGGTAGCCGCCCACAGAGGCAAGGATTTATTTTGTCTTTTATTTTATTTTGGCTGTTTTGATGCTTGCAATTGTGTTAAGTAAATTGCATGAATAAATCAGTCTTGTTTTTCAACCTCTAATCGGCTATCTCTGTGAAAACGCACCCCCAAAGGGGTCACCCATACGCCTACCACCGAGCTAATCCCTCACAGTATTTATACACATACACATATATAGGTGTTATAGCAGAGAAGCCATATGGGTGTTAATTATTTCATTAGCGCAAGCATAGTGTTCTGCTACTTTCACACCTATATATGTGTATGTGTATATATACATACATGTGTGTGTGTATATATACACCCCTACACAGAAGTACAGATGTCATGCCTGACTCCTAACATGTCCTCAAAAAAGCCCTATAAACGCCTGCAACAAAAAGCAGGGTGACAGGGGCGAAGCCACTTTCCGGTTCTATAAGTGTTCTAAGAGAAACAATCTTTTCTGTATAGCGGTCACCCTGAAATGGAAGGGTTTTGTCACCCTGCCATAGCAGTCAGAGTCAGTTAACCCTACACTACACTACGGTCACCTTACACTTTCCCTACAGAAACGAGATTATTAAATCTAGCTATAGTGGAAAATAGTACCCTAACTACACTAGATATCCCTTTCCTCACACTAATAATTGCTAAATGACACTTTGAGAGCAGAAGTAACAGAACTGCTTCCACTCTCTTCCACAGCCCTGCATTAAAATGGTAGAGATTTGGCGGGGCTATCTTATATACGGGGGGGCGTATTCACTAATGATTGGCCTCTGGACCCCCTAGTCACTCCAATCACATTCTTAGCATTCTCCTGCCCCCTCAATTGGCTTTTACTGATGATTCTGGTCCAATCACTGGCTTTTAAAGCCCAGTTCCTGTCCCATTGCATTTTGGTCGGTTCTGGTTGCCGAATTCCGAACTTTTTCAGCAAAAAGTTTGGAATTCGGTTGAACCTCGAACAGTCAATGTTCGGGTCGAACCGATGGTCGACCCGAACCGTTCAATCATCCCTAAACAGCAAAACCAGATATGTATGACAGAAACAGCCTTCGTGGAAGTCTTTGATCACTTTCTTCCAGAAGTCTTCTGGGAATGTGAACTGCCAAAAATACCTTGAAAATTTGGATCTGGACACCCAAATTCATGAAATTTGAGATCACCATTATTGACTATTTCCTCATTGGAATATCACCTACACTAAAACTAAAAATTACATGGCATGCTTACCTGATTGCATCTTCAGCCTCTCTCTAGGAACCTGACACTCAATGATGTCACAAGATCCAAAAGGGGTGCTAAGATGGAAAAGGTGCTTGGTGGCTTTGACAGCCAAGTTAAGGGTCCTCGGGGCACAGAAAACGCAGATATACAGCAAAAGCAGCCTTTGGAGCTGACTTTAGCCGCTTTCTCCCAGAAGTCTCCTTGAAGTTGGACTGCCAAAAGAACCTTGAAATTTGGATTTGGCTTGAGACATTCAAATTCTTGAACTTAGAGATCAACTCTACTGACCATATCCCCCTACATATTCACCTACATGAAATCTAAAACTACCCTGGCATTCTTGCCCGATTGCATCTCCAGCCTCTCTCCAGATCCTGACACTCAAATGATGCCACAACATCACATGGGCCCTCAGAAAGGATGGCGGGGTTCCGGCAGAGCAAACCAATCTGTGCCTTCAACACATATGTGAATGAGCCCTATATTTTGTCTTATATATCTTAGATATAAAACAGTGGTTTATAGGAATTAAATCAATTTTGGATGAACCTACCATCATAGCACAGGATTCTGGGAAAAGACTGTTTATTTAGGGACAAGTTTACACACTTACACAGCAGCGCATGTGGTCCTTGAGAATAAAAAACAAATTCTTTTGTTGGAGGGAGAAAGCCATAATCTTAATGTCAATTCGGAACAAAGGAAATACTTAGAGTCTCCAAGCAACATAATGAGGAATTTGGGATCGTCCTCGCTGCCTTTCAGGAGGCGACCTACACATAAATTCTAATTATTACTATTGTGCTCAGAGCATAATAGGTCTCGCTTTAGACAAAAATAAACGGCTGAAGGTTTTTTTCTTTCTCGGAAAAAAGATTCTATACCCGGCGCGTTCCACGGTGTTCTACCAAAGATAAAATAAACAGTTGTTTTGTATATTCCTACCAGGAAGCCCTTGGACTATATTGGGGCATTATTTTTATAGAAGCTTTGAAGAAAAACAATGACTTAAAAATAAAAGTGGAACAATTTAAAGATGAACTTCAGTTTGATTTTTCTTTTTTTGAAGCCAACAGCTACAAATACCGATTTTAAAACTTAGGTTCCTTCCACTGGGATCTAGTGCTTTCTTTCTACAGCCCTTTGTTACCACTGCAGATCCCTGGAACTGCCATTTTGGATATGGTAGACGGCTGTGGCTTCCTGAGGGACCACTAAACATGTGCAAGCTAGTATGATGGCGTAACTATCAACCTGTCCACCCATGCCAAGGTCCTAGGTGTAATCCTGGACTCTGAACTATCCTTTCGGCCACACATCCAGTCACTGTCCAAAGCTTGCCGCCTCAACCTCCGCAACATCTCCAAGATACGTCCCTTCCTAACCAATGACACCGCAAAGCTCCTAATCCACTCCCTGGTTATCTCTCGTCTCGATTACTGCAACTCCCTTCTCATTGGCTTACCTCTACATTGGCTATCCCCCCCTTCAGTCCATCATGAACGCTACTGCCAGGCTCATCCACCTTGCAAACCGCTCTGTGTCTGCTACCCCTCTTTGCCAATCCCTCCATTGGCTGCCTCTCAACCAACGAATTAAATTCAAGTTACCAACCATAACTTACAAAGCCATCCATAACTTGGTCGCCCAGCTACATCACTAAACTGGTCTCAAAATACAGACCAACTCGTTCTCTTCGTTCCTCCCAGGACCTCCTGCTCTCTAGCTCCCTTGTAACCACTTCCCATGCTCGCCTCCAGGACTTCTCCCGAGCTTCTCCCATCCTCTGGAATGCTCTACCCCAAGCTCTCCGACTATCTACTACTTTGTCTACTTTCAGACGATCCCTGAAAACACATCCCTTCAGAGAAACCTATCTGGCATCCACCTAACAACTGTACTTTTATTTTCACCATCAGCTCATCCCCCATAGTTATTACCTCTTGTATCTCTTGACCCTCCCTCTTAGATTGTAAGCTCTAAAGAGCAAGGCCCTCTGATTCCTACTGTATTAAAGTGTATTGTATTTGTACTGTCTACCCTCAAGTTATAAAGCGCTGCGTAAACTGCCGGCGCTATATAAATCCTATATAATAATAATAGTAATGACTGGTCCTACAGCCTCCTGGGACAAGTACAATCTCAGTATTTGCGGATGATACTAAACTAAGCATGCCAATATCTTTTATGCAGGATGTGATTACCTTACAAGCGGACCTGAACAAAATAACGGGGTGGGCAACTACATGGCAGATGAGGTTTAATGTTGAAAAATGTAAAGTAATGCACTTGGGTGCCAGAAACCAGAAAGCAAGCTACTCACTGGGGGGGGAACCTCTGGGTGAGTCTAGGATGGAAAAGGACCTGGGGGTACTGGTAGACAACAGGCTTGGCAGTGACATGCAATGCCAAGCCGCTGCAAGCAAAGCCAACAGAATACTGGGATGTATAAAAAAGGGGATTCACTCCAGAAATAAAGAGATTATTCTCCCTCTCTACAAGACTCTGGTCCGGCCACATCTGGAGTATGCTGTCCAGTTCTGGGCACCGGTCCTCAGGAAGGATGTGCTGGAACTGGAGAGAGTCCAGAGAAGGGCAACAAAAATAATTAGGGGAATGGAGGACATCAGCTATGAGGAAAGACTACAAGCACTGAATTTATTCTCTCTGGAGAGGAGACGATTGAGGGGGGATATGATATCAATGTACAAATACTGTACTGGCGACCCTAGCATAAGGAACAAACTATTCAGAGAAAGGGAATACAATAAGACACGTGGCCACTCACTAAAACTAGAGGAAAGGCGGTTTAACCTTAAAGTACGTAAGGGGTTCTTCACTGTCAGACCAGTAAGGATGTGGAATTCTCTTCCACAAGCAGTGGTATCAGCAGGGAGCATCGATAGTTTCAAAAAACTATTAGATGGGCACCTTAAAAACCACATCGTACAGGGGTATACAATGTACAACATACAGGGGTATACAATGTACAACATACAGGGGTATACAATGTACAACGTACAGGGGTATACAATGTACAACGTACAGGGGTATACAATGTACAGTTAACAACAAACACACACACATCATATGTTGAACTGGATGGACTGGTGTCTTTTTTCAACCTCACTAACTTTATAACTATGTAACATGTGACGTGTCTCAGGAGGCTGCGGGAGGGAAGGGAGCGGGACAAAGGAGGTCATCCTCAGCTAAGTGAGGACGGAGGAAGTGGGATCGGGTATTGATAAAAATTGGTACTCCCCCCCAAAAAAAACCCTGTAAATCAGTTACAGGCTGGAAGGAGGGAGCTAACCAGCAGGACTTCACTTTTTGAGTAAACTTCCACTTTAAATTGTAAATACTAACAAATTCTGTTCTTTTACTAATGCATTTATTTATTAGAGACATGTGTGTAGGCTAAAGTTTAGAATGTAACTGCACTGAAAATATTTATTTTTGTAACCCCTCCACCACCACCTACATCCCCTGGTCTCATACTCCAGTCCCTGATCGGCCAAGATCTCAGCTGTGGGGCCTCTTTGGTGACATACAACCTCTTGTCAGAATCTGCTTTGGTGTGCACACACATGCATGCTGCTATCTTCATTTAACACTATGAAAAGTCCATACTCAGGAGAAAAACTCGTCATAAGACTGAATGTCTCTCTCTTTTTTTACATTCTCTTATGCTATTTCTCTCATACACACATTCTCACTCTTTGACATTTTCTCTTGTTCTCTTTGCCAAATTCTTTCTCTTTTCTTTGCTCTATTGTCTCTCTGTATTGCTCTTTTTCTCTCTTTCTCTTTTTCCCTATATCTATCGCTTATTCTCTCTCCACTCAGTGGCGTCACTAGGGGGGTGCGGGGGCTGTGGACCGCACCCGGTTGACACCCGCCAGAGGGGTGACACTTGTGGGCAGCGGCACCGCACCCCTACACTGATCTGTGTCTCTCGCCGGCTGTCTCCCTGTCTCACACAGTGGAGCAGACCGAAGCCACCCCCCCCTCCTAGCGGTCTACATCTACACAGGAGGAGGGACACCGCTGTGCATGTTCCGCGCTGATCTGAGGTATGTACATTGTAATGTAGATGGACAGAGGAGGGGGACAGTGACAAGGAAGGGGGGCAAGTTAAAAAAAAAATATGGGGAGGGATTTGGGAGGGGGGTTAGGAGGCCATGTGCTGGGAGGCACTATGTTAGGGGAGAGGAAGGTTATATGCTAGAAATGGGGGTTGGAGCTGAAATCCAACCCTCTAAAAGAGCACAAGCCCTCTCCCCTCCCATAGTGCCCCCCCCAGCACATATCCAAACCCTCACCTCCCTACTAGCACAAGTGGAGAGGGAGGTCTGCACTGAGGGGGGTCTATACTGATGAAAGGGGGTCTGCACTGAGAGGAGGGGGGTCTGTATTGATGGAGAGGGGTCTAAACTGATGGAAGGGGAGTCTATACTGAGGGCGGGGTCTATGCTGATTGACGGGGTCTGTACAGAGGGGGGGTCTGCACTGTGAGAGGGGGGTCTGTACTGAGGGAGGGGGGTCTGCACTGAGGGGGATCTGTACTTGTGGAAGAGGGTCTGCACTGAGGGGAGGGGGTGTGTTCTGATAGAGAAGGGTGTATACTGATGGAAGCGGGGAGCTATACTGAGGGGGGGGTCTTCACTGATGGAGGGGGGCCTGTACTGATGGAGGGGGTCTATACTGATGGAGGGGGGTCTACACTGAGGAGGGTCTGCACTGATGGAGGGGAGTTTGTACTGATGAAGGAGGGTCAATACTGATGGAAGGGGGGTCTACACTGATGGAGGGGGGTCTGCATTGGGGGGGGGGGGAGGACTGCAATGATGGAGTGGGGTTTGTACTGAGGGGGGTCTGCACTGATGGAGAGGAGTTTATACTGATGAAGAGGGGTCTATACTGATGGAGAGGGGATTATGCTGGGGAGGGGGTCTGTACTGAGGGGGGGGGAGTCTTTACTGATGGGAGGGGGTCTGTACTGAAAGGAGGGTTTATACTGATGGAGGGGGGGTCTGTAGTGAGGGGAGTTTAAACTGATGGATGGGGGGTCTATACTGTGGTAGGGGGTCTGCACTTAATGGGGGGGGGGTCTATACTGAGGGAGGTCTGTACTAAGTGGAGGGGGTGTGTACTTAGTGGAGGGTCTATACTGAGGGAGGGGGGTCTATACTGATGGAAGGGGGGGTGGCACTGATAGAGGGGGTCTGTACAGGGGAGGGGGGTCTGCACTGATGGAGGAGGTCTGCACTGAGGGAGGAGGGTTTGCACTGAGGGGAGGGGGGTCTGTTCTGATGGAGAGGGGTCTATACTGATGGAGGGGGGTCTGCACTGCAGGGGTTCTGTACTGAGAGGAGGGGGGTACTGATAGTGGAAGGGGGAGTCTATATTGAGGGGGGTCTTCATTGATGGAGGGGGTCTGCACTGAGGGGGTTCTGCACTGATGAAAGGTCTGCATACTTAGGGGGGGTCTATACTGAGGGAGGGTGTCTGTACTGAGGGGGGTCTGCACTGATGGAGGGGGGTCTGCACTGAGGGGAGGGGAGTCTTTACTGATGGAGAGGGGTCTATACTGATGGAGGGGGGTCTATACTGATGGAGGGGGAGTCTATACTATGGGAGGGGGGTCTGTACTGAGGGGGGACTATAGTCGGTGGAGGGGTGAAACAATGGAGGGGTGACAATGTTTTTTCCTCACCGATTGACTCACCGGGTGACACCAACCCTAGTGATGCCTCTGTCTCCACTTTGTCTTTCTTTCTCTCTGTCTCTCTCTTCCTACGTTTGTATGTCTGAAGAGCTGTAGCAGGCTGGGTTACCAAAATGCAAGGTCAAACAAGCAGGGTTGGTAAAGGTCGGGCAGATTAGGCAAACTGTAGATAGCAGACTCAGGATAGTCGGGTTACAAATTAAGTCAGCAACAGGAGGTGGATCAGGCAAAAGCAGGACCCAAAACCAGAATCCAGAGACAAACGCAAGTCAGAAGCAAGCCGGTTCAGGATGAAAGGTCAACACAGGAATCAGGAATCAAACACACAGAAGCTTCAGACCAAACAGCAATGAGCCCATACTGTAGAATGTTTAAATAGCCTGTTTGGTGCCAGCATTCGTAGCAGGCGCACGTCTGGATGCACGAGTGCACATGCATGCACACAGTTGTATGCGCCTATGCCTACGACTATGGACATCTGCCCACCCAGTCTGTGCAGGTGCATACAGTATGTATGCACTGAGAACCTTCATCTGCACTACGGACCGGCCTTCCCTGACAGCAATGTTCTGCTTGGAAACCTTGGGTCCTGCCATTCATGTGGATGTTACATGTACCACCTACCTTGGTGATCAAGTACACCTCTTCACGTAAACCGTATTTCCTGATGGCAGTGGCCTCTTTCAGCAGGATAATGCACCCTGCCACTCTGCAAAAATGTTTAGGAATAGTTTGAGGAACACAACAATGAGTTTGAGGTGTTGGCTTTCCCTCCAGACTCCCCAGATCTCAATCCAATAGAGCATCTGTGGGATTTGCTGGAAAAACAAGTCCATAGAGGCCACAACTCGCAACTTACAGGACTTAAAGGATCTGCTACTGATGACTTGGTGTCAGATACCACAACATACCTTCAGAGGTCTAGAAGTCTTCAGAGTCCATGCCACACCATGGGTTAGGGATGTGTTGGTGGCAACAGGGGGACCTATTCAATATTAGGTGGTCAGAAATGTATGGCTGATTGATGTATATATACATATCCTATTCTCTCTCCTCTCTCTCCCCTCCATATTGTTTCTTTTTTTCTTTTTCTTTCTTTCTTTCTTTCTTTCTTTCTTTCTTTCTTTCTTTCTTTCTTTCTTTCTTTCTTTCTTTCTTTCTTTCTTTCTTTCTTTCTTTCTTTCTTTCTTTCTTTCTCTCTTTTTTCCTCTCATTCTTTCTTCCTCCCATTCTTTCTTTCTTTCTCTTTTTCTCTCATTCTTTCTCTCATTCTTTCTTTCTTTTTTATTTTTCTCTCATTCTTTCTTTCTTTTTATTTTTAGTTTCTTTCTTTCTTTGTCTCTCATTCTTTCTTTCTTTTTTCTTTTTCTTTTTCTCTCATTCTTTCTTTCTTTCTTTTTATTTTCTCTTTTTTCCTCTCATTCTTTCTTCCTCTCATTCTTTCTTCCTCTCATTCTTTCTTTCTATTTTTCTTTTTCTCTCATCCTTTCTTTCTCT
>NC_138775.1:286964020-287131520 GCF_965119305.1 Pelophylax lessonae | reverse complement strand
GTCTCATTCGTTGCCATGGTTTAGGCGATCTGGCCACCATTATCGTAGCAACAAATGTTACTAGCTGGGTCCCAGATGGTACCCCAAGGTGCCACGGCACCCTGGTTAACCACTTAAGGACCGCCCGCCGCAGTTATACTGTGGCAGGCTGGCTCTCCTGTGCAAACCACCGTAGGTATACATCGGTCGTGCGCCTGCAGCTAGGGGGCGAGCGTGCACCACCGCTTGTGCGCTCCTGCCCCCCACTCTGCAGTGGGGACTCCGATGCACGGGGCAGGCGGCTCCAATTGCCGCCTGACACCCGCGATCGCTCCCCGCTGAGAGAGATGAACGGTCGGCTGTTGTAAACACATCTGACCGTTCTTCTCTCTGGAATGATCACAGAGCTCCTATGATCCTTCTATATAGGGTCACAGGTCTCTGTGATCATTTCACAAACCCCGCCCCCATACAGTTAGAAACACGCCCCTAGGTATACATTTAACCCTTTTATCGCCCCTGGGTTAACCCCTTCCCTGCCAATGGCATTATTACAGTAACAGTGCATATTTTTAGCACTGATTACTGTAGTAATGTCACTGGTCCCCCCAAAAGTGTCAAAAATGTCAGTTAGGAGTCCGATCTGTCCGCCGCAATGTCGCAGTCCCGCTAAAAATCGCAGATTGCCGCCATTACTAATAAAAAAAAAAACAATAAAAATTACATAAATCTTTCCCCTAGTTGGTAGACGAAATAACTTTTGTGCAAACCAATCAAAATACGCTTATTGCAATTTTTTTTACCAAAAATATGTAGCAGACAACAAATTGGCCTAAAATGTTAAAAAATGTTGATGTTTACATTTTTTTGGGGAATGTTATATAGCAGAATGTGAAAATTATTATTTTTTTTTTTCAGAATTGTCGCTCTATTTTTGTTTATAGCGCAAAAAATAAAAATCGCACAGGTGATCAAATACCACCAAAAGAAAGCTCTGTTTGTGAGGAAAAAAGGACATCAATTTTATTTAGATACAGCATTGCATGACCGCGCATTTGTCCGTTGAATTAACACAGTGCCGAATCGCAAAAAAGTCGGCCTGGTTATTAAGGGGGAAAATCCTTCTGGTCCAGAACTGGGTAAAAAACACTGGTTTAAATGACACTGATTGGTTCACAGCCAACAAATGTGAATGGCTTTAATCCTTATGTTTTAGATCTGTATATATATATCCAGACTTGTATAAAGTACTTGAAATTTCTACTTGAGTAAAAGTACAAGTGCTCGATCAAAAAGTGACTTAAGTAGAAGTGGAAGTGCTCGCAGAAAAAGTTACTCAAGTAGAAGTACTAAAGTATTCAACATTTTTTTTACTTAAGTATTGCAAGTAGTTTTTTCAAAAAAATTGCTACTTAAGTACTAAAAGTAAAAAGTACCAGTAGTTTTGAAGAAAAAAAAATTCTACTCAAGTACTGAAAGTAGAAGTACAAGTACTGTGTTATGTAGTTATTAAAGAAAGAAGTCAAAAGTTTGAACATCATATTGTTTTTTATTATTTCAAATGATTTATTCAAATGATTAACCTGTGTTTGTTAGTAGTTTCTTGATGCACTTTAAGCGCTGTAGCACCATTTATTTGTTTGTTTCATATTTTCTTTTTATTGGAAAGATTTGGTATAGCAGCTTTTATTATACACAGCCTTTATTTTCGTATGCGCTGATTTACAAATTACATTATACACATTTTTTTGAACTTCATGAAACCTGCCATCTACTGTTCTGGCAGTGGTAATTTTTTTAAAAGTAACGAGTAACTATGCAGCACAAAAAAAAAATACTTGAGTAGAAGTATCGAAATCATCGAAAATGTAGTGAAGTAAAAGTAGAAGTAGGAGAAAAAAATTCTACTCTAGGAAAGTACAGATACCGCATTTCTGTACTTAAGTACAGTACTTAAGTAGTTCTACTTCGTTACTATACATCTCTGTATATATATATATATATATATATATATATATATATATATATATATTTTTTACTACTAGGAAGCGCTGTCTGTACTTTGTATCGGTGTCATTTAGTTTTATCTGTAGTGATTCAGATCATCCAGTTCACTGACTGCTGATGGCTGTCAGGTCACCGACCCGATCCGTGTCATTGCAACATCTTCTGCTTTCATCTCTCCGCTATGTAACAACTTCAGGGTTTGTCGCCCCGTGTTGTAAATTATTTATTGTATTGATTTTTGCTATTTATAGATAATTTTCCTTTATTTATGCTGGAGAACGGTGAGATGAGGGAAATAACAACTTCATAATTAGATAAAATAAAATGTTTATAGAAGAAAACAAACTTCCTTTATCCTTTACCAAAATCATCCATATAAATAGTTATACAAAGAGGACCCACAGAGACGGTGATATTCTAAATGTTTATTAGATCATGCTCAAAAATACCAATAGGAAGAGTGTGGAAAAGCACATCGTCTATAAACAGATAGAGATAGAGCTTAATAAATTCTGCTTTTCCTAATCATATAAATATAAAAACATCAATGTGAGAAAACCATAACTAAGAATGCAGCCTATCCATTCACTAGAGACCGGTGACATCACTGAGAATGCAGCCTATCCATTCACTAGAGACCGGTGACATCACTGAGAATGCAGCCTATCCATTCACTAGAGACCGGTGACATCACTGAGAATGCAGCCTATCCATTCACTAGAGACCGGTGACATCACTGAGAATGCATCCTATCCATTCACTAGAGACCGGTGACATCACTGAGAATGCATCCTATCCATTCACTAGAGACCGGTGACATCACTGAGAATGCAGCCTATCCATTCACTAGAGACTGGTGACATCACTGAGAATGCAGCCTATCCATTCACTAGAGACCGGTGACATCATGAAGAATGCAGCCTATCCATTCACTAGAGACCAGTGACATCACTGAGAATGCAGCCTATCCATTCATTAGAGACCAGTGACATCACAGAGAATGCAGCCTATCCATTCACTAGAGACCGGTGACATCACTGAGAATGCATCCTATCCATTCACTAGAGACCGGTGACATCACTGAGAATGCAGCCTATCCACTCACTAGAGACCGGTGACATCACTGAGAATGAAGCCTATCTATTCACTAGAGACCGGTGACATCACTGAGAATGCAGCCTATCCACTCACTAGAGACCGGTGACATCACTGAGAATGCAGCCTATCCATTCACTAGAGACTGGTGACATCACTGAGAATGTAGCCTATCCATTCACTAGAGACCGGTGACATTACTGAGAATGCAGCCTATCCATTCACTAGAGACCGGTGACATTACTGAGAATGCAGCCTATCCATTCACTAGAGACCGGTGACATCACTGAGAATGCAACCTATCCATTCACTAGAGACCGGTGACATCACTGAGAATGCAGCCTATCCATTCACTATCCATTAATTGGATTCCAGATCCATCCAGCCAGCACATGACCCGTCTTTCTCTAATAGATTCCACTTTTCCTGAACTTTTGTCATATCTGAGGAACGTGAATCATAACAAAAGCAGCTCTGGTGCCCCAATACTATCTGGAGGCCGATGAATTTCACTCCACTATGACAACCTAGTGAAATATGATCACATCCAGGGTTCCCCCACAAATCATGTCCCCGATCAGCCATGGAATGTGTCGGGATGATTTGCAGCTCTATAAGGCCTGTGTGGAACTCCCACATAATGCTGAGACACGGCAGACACAATCAGGTTTAAGATTATATAAATGATTAACTATCCGACTACTGGGGATTAACATGACAAATACACAATATATCACCCATTAACAGGTTCACATAATCTGGTGTAAAGCAAGCAGCGCACATTCGTGCCTGGCATTTATAGCTGAAAGACACAGGAATTACGGATAAAATAAACAGATATACATGGAGTTCTCTCTGGGTTTGTAATTCATTTTAAGCATTGATATCAGGAAATCCCCTTTGAAATTATTTTATTTTATGTCTTTTATTTTACTATGATGCATGTATATATCTATCTACTTACTAGAGACCAGAAACGTCACTAATTGTAGCCTGTCTATTTACTAGAGACCGGTGACATCACTGAGAATGCAGCCTATCCATTCACTAGAGACCGGTGAAATCACTAATTGCAGCCTATCCATTCACCCGAGACCGGTGACATCACTGAGAATGCAGCCAATCAATTCACTAGAGACCGGTGACATCACTGAGAATGCAGCCAATCAATTCACTAGAGACCGGTGACATCACTGAGAATGCAGCCAATCAATTCACTAGAGACCGGTGACATCACTGAGAATGCAGCCTATCCATTCACTAGAGACCAGTGACACCACTGAGAATGCAGCCTATCCATTCACTGGAGACCGGTGACATCACTGAGAATGCAGCCTATCCATTCACTAGAGACCGGTGACATCACTGAGAATGCAGCCTATCCATTCACTAGAAACCGGTGACATCACTGAGAATGCAGCCTATCCATTCACTAGAGACCGGTGACATCACTGAGAATGCAGCCTATCCATTCACTAGAGACCGGTGACATCACTGAGAATGCAGCCTATCCATTCACTAGAGACCGGTGACATCACTGAGAATGCAGCCTATCCATTCACTAGAGACCGGTGACATCACTGAGAATGCAGCCTATCCATTCACCAGAGACCGGTGACATCACTGAGAATGCAGCCTATCCATTCACTAGAGACTAGTGACAGGCTTCGATTGCCGCCTGCGCTGCTGTCAGGCCACTTGGGCAGTGGAGGGGGAGCCCACAACTGCAGGAATCCCTGTCTGCCTCCACAGGAACAGGCACACACAGGACAGTCAAGTCTGACTCCCGTCCGTGTGTGTGTTCACCGGATGCAGCCGCCCAACTTGGAAGCTGTCATTAGCCTGGCGCTGCTGTAATATCGCCTTATCGATAATTTGCATTTCTATTCTCGTGGGTGATTGTGTAGGCAGGGCCCTGTGCACTGCATTGCCCGGGGCCCTATAATGCTCTTAAGATGACACTTTCTCCGCTGAGAGAGAAGGGCGGTCAGCTGTTGTAAACACAGCAGGCCGTTCTTCTCTCTGAAATGATCACAGAGCCCCTGTGATCCATCTATATAGGAACACAGGTCTCAATGATCATTTCACAAGCCCCTCCCCCCACAGTTAGAATCACTCCCCTAGTTTTACATTTAACCCCTTGATCACCCACAATGTTAACCCCTTCCCCGCCAGTGTCATTATTACAGTAACAGTGCATATTTTTAGCACTGATTACTGTAGTAATGTCACTAGTACCCCCAAAAGTGTCAAAAATGTCAGTTAGGGGTCCAATCTGTCCGCCGCAATGTCATAGTCCCGCCAAAAAATTGCAGATCGCAGCCATTACTAGTAAAAAAAAAAAAAAAAAACAATAAAAATGACATCAATCTTTCCCATAGTTAGTAGATGCAATAACTTTTGCGCAAACCAATCCTAACACGCTTATTGCGATTTTTTTTTTACCAAAAATATGTAGCAGAAAACAAATTGGCCTAAAATGTTAAAAAATTCTGATTTAAAATTTTTTTTTTTGGGAATATTATATAGCAGAATGTGAAAAATATTGTTTTGTTTTTTTCAGAATTGTCGCTCTTTTTTGGTTTATAGCGCAAAAAAAAAAAAAATTGCACAGGTGATCAAATACCACCAGAAGAAAGCTCTATTTGTGGGGGAAAAAAAAGACATCAATTTTATTTGGGTACAGCGTTGCACGACTGCGCAATTGTCGGTTAAATTAACGCAGTGCCGAATCGCAAAATATGGCCTGGTCATTACCCACCTCCCACCCGGGCCACTGTACATATACGGCTGGGTGGGAGTCTCGTCCTTTTGATCGGACGTTCCCGAACGTCCTGCAGAAGGAGCGAGATCGCGCCGATGCGGGCACGCGCAGCGGCGCGATCTCGATGTGCCTGTGTCCCTCACAGATTGGCCCTCCTGATCACATGACGGCTGTGTCCAATCACAGCAGCCGTCATGTAATGTAACGTTGTAACTGCTTTGATCTCTTCTTCTTCAGATTCTGTCAGTGAGGAGAAGAAGACGATCTGTGCTGCAGCCAGGGGATCAGTGAGTTTTGAGTTTTGCTAATTACCCACTGATCACAGGGGGGTCTGTGCTGGTAATCAGAACATTGATTACCAGTGCAGCCCTGGGGGGGGGGGGGAGTGCCACTAGAGCCACCAGGGATGCCCAAACATGACCACCAGGGATGCCCACCATGGCAACCAGGGATGGCAATCAGGGCTCAGAGAGCCTGCAAGTGGTGCCCTCCCTATCAGTGCTGCCCACCATTGCCATCTATCAGTGCTGCCCACCAGTGCCCATTATTGCCATCTATTAGTGCCTCCCACCAGTGCCTATTATTGCCCACAGTGCCGCCTATCAGTGCCCATCAGAGCCACCTATCAGTGCCCATCAGTGCCACCGATCAGTGCCCATCAGTGCCACCTATCAGTGCCCATCAGTGCCGTTGATCAGTGCCCATCAGTGCCGCCTATCAGTGGCCATCAGTGCCACCTATCAGTGCCCATCAGTGCCACCTATCAGTGCCCATCAGTGCCGCCTATCAGTGCCAATCAGTGCTGCCTATCAGTGCTCATCAGCGCTGCCTATCAGTGCCCATCAGCGCCCATCAGAGCTGCCTATCAGTGCCCACCAATGCTGCATATCAGTGCTACCTATCAGTGCCCATCAGCGCTGCATATCAGTGTCACCCCATCAGTGCCACCCCATTAGTGCCTCTTCATCAGTGCCTGTCGATGCGGCCTCATCAGTGCTCATCAGTGCAGAAAAAAAACGTATCTATTTACAAAGTTTTATAACATAAACAAAAAAACGTTTTTTTTCAAACTTTTCGGTCTTTTTTTTATTTGTGCACCAAAAAAGAAAAAACCTTGCGGTGATCAAATACCACCAAAAGAAAGCTCTATTTGTGGGGAAAAAATGACATAAATTTGGTTTAGGTACAGTGTTGCATGACCGCACAATTGTCATTCAAAATGCAACAGTGCTAAAAGCTGTGCAGGAAGGGGGTGAAAGTGCCCGGTATTGAGGTGGTTAAGGGGGCAAATCCTTTCCGGTCCAGAAGTGGTTAAATAAGATGGTAATGATTGGGTCTCGTTGGACTTTATTGGCGTTTCACTTTAAAAAAGGTAAATGAAAGAGGAAACCACTTCTTGCCCAACAAGTAATCCTCCATCTCCCTCGGTGCAAAACCTCAGCGGCGGTCAGGATGTCTGCGATCGCTAATTATTCCTGTTTACTATTACCAGAAGCAAACTGTTTATTTTTTATCTGGCTTCTGAGAATAATGCCTTCCACTGGAGGCTCGATGATTACAAAGAATTGTTTATTAATAAGCTCCAGAGGCCAGGCCGCGTCTGCAGCGAAATAAAAGAGCGTAGCACAGGACGCCGCTGACTCACCCATTAGTGCCTCTGCTGATCTCAGTTTTTATGTTTAATTTGGGAATTAATCAGACCCAAGGACCTGGACATGTAAACTGTGGTCACATTGCCACCGGTGTGTTCATCTAGACAGTCTACAAACATACAAAAGATCGTTTGCATCAAAGTTCTTTTTTCAAGTTGATCTGCGTCAACCGTAAACGGATATTGAAGTTCTGGGATTCATCACCTGCTGGCTTCATATAACATTTTGGAAGTCCACCAGTATGACCTTCCCCGAAGCCTGAGTTTTGCTGTCTCTCTCCCCACTAAGCACGTTGCTGTTAAAGGTAAAGACCAACTTTTGAAAAATGGAAAAAATGCACTCACAAAGATTTAAAAAAAAAGAAGTGTTTATTACATTTTGGCATCCAAGCCTGCAGAGCATTGCAACTGCAAACAGTGTATTATGGGTACATTGCACAGGCTCATGCATCGCTTTGGGAAATAATCAGACCCAAGAACCTGGACATGTAATCTGTGGTCGCATTGCCACCGGTGTGCCCATCTAGACCAGGGTTTCTCAACCAGGGATCCTCCTGAGGTTGCTGGGGGTTCCTTGAGCAATGGGCAATCTCTGCCTCCCAGATAAGTTCCCAATGGTGACAAGAGTAAGGAACATTCTTCCCACTGACTGTCACACTAATGTGTCATGAGTTTTCGATTTTAAATTTTTATCAGGGGTTCCCCGAGACCAGAAATTTATTTCAAGGGTTCCTCTGTGTTGAAGGGGTTGGGAAAGGCTGATCTAGACAGTCTACAAACATACAAAAGTTAATTTGCATTCATGTTCTTTTTTTAAGTTGATCTGCTTCAACCGTAAACCGATATTGAAGTTCTGGGATTCATCACCCGCTGGCTTCACACAACATTTTGGAAGTCTACCAGTATGACTTTCCCCGAAGCCTGAGTTTTGCTGTCTCTCTCCCCACTAAGCACGTTGCTGTTAAAGGTAAAGACCAACTTTTGAAAAATGGAAAAAATGCACTCACAAAGATTTAAAAAAAAAGAAGTGTTTATTACATTTTGGCATCCAAGCCTGCAGAGCATTGCAACTGCAAACAGTGTATTATGGGTACATTGCACAGGCTCATGCATCGCTTTGGGAAATAATCAGACCCAAGAACCTGGACATGTAATCTGTGGTCGCATTGCCACCGGTGTGCCCATCTAGACCAGGGTTTCTCAACCAGGGATCCTCCTGAGGTTGCTGGGGGTTCCTTGAGCAATGGGCAATCTCTGCCTCCCAGATAAGTTCCCAATGGTGACAAGAGTAAGGAACATTCTTCCCACTGACTGTCACACTAATGTGTCATGAGTTTTCGATTTTAAATTTTTATCAGGGGTTCCCCGAGACCAGAAATTTATTTCAAGGGTTCCTCTGTGTTGAAGGGGTTGGGAAAGGCTGATCTAGACAGTCTACAAACATACAAAAGTTAATTTGCATTCATGTTCTTTTTTTAAGTTGATCTGCTTCAACCGTAAACCGATATTGAAGTTCTGGGATTCATCACCCGCTGGCTTCACACAACATTTTGGAAGTCTACCAGTATGACTTTCCCCGAAGCCTGAGTTTTGCTGTCTCTCTCCCCACTAAGCACGTTGCTGTTAAAGGTAAAGACCAACTTTTGAAAAATGGAAAAAATGCACTCACAAAGATTTAAAAAAAAAGATGTGTTTATTACATTTTTGTATCCAAGCCTGCAGAGCATTGCAACTGCAAGCAGTGTATTATGGGTACATTGCACAGGCTCATGCATCGCTTTGGGAAATAATCAGACCCAAGAACCTGGACATGTAAACTGTGGTCGCATTGCCACCGGTGTGTTCATCTAGATCAGTGATGGTGAACCTTGGCACCCCAGATGTTTTGAAACTACATTTCCCATGATGGTCCAACAAAACCGCAGGGTGTATGAGCATCATGGGAAAGGTAGTTCCAAAACATCTGGGGTGCCAAGGTTCACCATCACTGATCTAGACAGTCTACAAACATACAAAAGTTCATTTGCATCAAAGTGCTTTTTTCAAGTTGATCTGCGTCAACCGTAAACCGATATTGAAGTTCTGGGATTCATCACCCGCTGGCTTCACACAATATTTTGGAAGTCCACTGCTATGACCTTCCCCGAAGCCTGAGGTTTCCTGTCTGTCTCCCCACTAAGTACTTTGCTGTTAAAGGTAAAGACCACCTTCTGAAAAATGGAAAAAATGCACTAACAAAGATTTAAAAAAAAAGATGTGTTTATTACATTTTTGCATCCAAGCCTGCAGAGCATTGCAACTGCAAACAGTGTATTATGGGTACATAGTTACATAGTTACATAGTAGTTGAGGTTGAATAAAGACAATAGTCCATCCAGTTCAACCTGTGTAGGTGTGATCATTTCCCATACCCCAGAATGTTTTTATCCTTGAGATATATGTCCAAGAGTCTTTTAAAAGTAGCCATACTCCCCGCAGTTACTACCATTTGTGGTAGAGAATTCCACAGTCTTGTAGCCCTTACTGTAAACAACCCCCTGCGTAGCCTGAGGTTAAAACGCTTCTCCTCTAATCGCATTGTATGCCCTCGTGTCCTCATGCATTCGTTGCGACTGAATCGTTTTTTCTTCTATGCTGAGATCACCGTTGAGGTATTTGCAAATCGCTATCATGTCCCCTCTCAGGCATCTCTTCTCCAGGGAGAATAAATCAAGCACTCCTAAACATTCTTCGTAATTAAGGTCCTCTAATCCCCTAATAAGTTTTGTTGCCCTTCTCTGTACTCTCTCCAGCTCCAACACATCTCTTCTGAGGACTGGTGACCAGAGCTGGACAGAATACTCCAGATGTACATTTCACAGGCTCATGCATCGCTTTGGGAAATAATCAAACCCAAGAACCTGAGCATGTAAACTGTGGTTGCATTACCACCGGTGTGTTCATCTAGACCAGGGTTTTTCAACCAGGGTTCCGTGGAACCCTAGGTTTCCTTCTGAGGTTGCTAGGGGTTCCTTAAACAATGGGCAACTTCTGCCTCTCAGATAAGTTCCCAATGACACCATTGTTCCTTTTAGCTATCTGTAAGGGGGTAATTCTTCCCAATGATGACAAGAATAAGGAACATTCTTTCCACCGACTGTCACACTAATGTGTCATGAGTTGTAGATTTTATATTTTTAGCAGAGGGTCCCCCGAGACCAGAAATTTATTTCAAGGGTTCCTCTGTGTTGAAACGGTTGAGAAAGGCTGATCTAGACAGTCTACAAACATACAAAAGGTAATTTGCATCCATGTTCTTTTTTCAAGTTGATCTGCGTCAACCATAAAACCGATATTGATGTTCTGGGATTCATCACCCGCTGGCTTCATACAACTTTATGGAAGTCCACTGATATGACCTTCCCAGAAGCTGCTTTTGCTGTCGGTCTCCCCACTTCCTGTTCCAACATGATTGCGCACCGGTGCACAAAGCAAGGTTCATAAAGACATGGATGAGCGAGTTTGGGATGGAGGAACTTGACTGGTCTGCATCTCAACCCGATAGAAAACCTGTGGGATGAATTAAAGCGGAGACTGCGAGCCAGGCCTTCTCGGTCAACATCAGTGCCTGACCTCACAAATGCGCTTCTGGAAGAATGGTCAAACATTCCCATAGACACTCCTAAACCTTGTGGACAGCCTTCCCAGAAGAGTTGAAGCTGTTATAGCTGCAAAGGGTGGGCCAACTCAATATTGAACCCTACAGACTAAGACTGGGATGCCATTAAAGTTCATGTCTGTGTAAAGGCAGGCGTCCCAATACTTTTGGTAATATAATGTATGTGAAAATTTGCCACAGGGCTCCAGGTCCTGAGTGAGTTTCCATCTGCACACCAATGCAGGCACCACATATAATAGATGTATATAAATTTAACCCCTTACCGACCACCCGCCGTATAACTTATAGTTATATGGGGGCAGGTCGGCAGGTTCCCACGAATCGTCGTACCAGTACAGGGGTTCACGGAAGCGATGCGTGCCCACTTGGCAGCGGTGAAGCCAAGGCGCGGGAACGGCGGCCGCTTTTGCTGCCGGGCACCCGCGATCGCTCCGTTTGAAGAGAGAAAGGCGGTCTGCTGTTGTAAACACAGCGGGCCATTGTTCTCTCAGCTATCAACACAGAGCTCCTGTGATCCTCCTATTTAGTATCACAGGTCTCTGTGTTGATTTCACATGCCCATCCCCCTCACAGTTAGAAAACACACCCTAGGCTCACATTTAACCCTTTGATCGCCCCTGGGTTAACCCCTTCCTTGCCAGTGTCATTTTTACAGTAACAGTGCATATTTTTAGCACTGATTACTGTAGTAATGTCACTGGTCCCCCCCAAAAGTGTCAAAAATGTCAGTTAGGGGTCCGATCTGTCCGCCGCAATGTCGCAGTCCCGCTAAAAATCGCTGATCACCGCCATTACTAGTAAAAAATAAATAAATAAAAATGATCTAAATCTTTCCCCTAGTTTGTAGACGCGATAACTTTTGGCGCAAACCAATGAATATACGTTTATTGTGATTTTTTTTTGTCAAAAATATGTAGCAGAATACAAATTGGCCTAAAATGATGAAAAAAATTTGATTTTTGAATTCTTATATTGGGAATGTTTATATAGAAGAAAGTGAAAAATATTGTTTTTTTTTTTTTCAGAATTGTCGCTCTTTTTTTGTTTATAGCGTAAAAAATAAAAATCGCACAGGTGATCAAATACCACCAAAAGAAAGCTCTATTTGTGGGGGAAAAGGACATCCATTTTATTTGGGTACAGCATCGCATGACCGCGCAATTGTCCGTTAAAATAACGCAGTGCCGTATCGCAAAAAAATGGCCTGGTCATTAAGGGGGAAAATCTTCCGGTCCAGAAGTGGTTAATGTTGTGGTTTTGGTTTAATATCACTTCAAAGCCCATTCCAGCCTTAAAAACCACCAAAACCGCCGTCATTTCACCTTCCTCATTCATATCAATGTATTTTGGCAAGATGCAAAGTTTTTTGCAAACATTTTATGATTTTCACAAAAAGTTTGAGAACATAAAAATTCACAATTTTCACTTATTACTGGTTACAATCTACAGCAACTGGCCAATGATCTTGTTCTGTGCCTTCACACTTCCTTCCAAGCTTCCCTATTCTACGCCATACCTCCCAACTTTCTGAGATGTGTATGAGGGACACCTATTAGCAAAAGTATGCAGGCATAGGACACACCCCCTGTCACGCCCCCTTAACCACTTAAGCCCCAGGCCTATTTCGGACACTTATTGTTTACAAGTTAAAATCAGTATTTTTTCCTAGAAAACTACTTAGAACCCCCAAACATTATATTTAAATATTTTTTAGCAAAGACTCTGGAGAATAAAATGTCGGTCATTGCAATATTTTTTGTCACGCGGTCTTTAAAACGCCATTTTTTTGGAAAAATTACGAAAAATCACATTTCACTGAATTTAAAAAATACTAAACAGTAAATTTAGCCCATTTTTTTTGTATATTGTGAAAGATGATATCACGCCGAGTAAATAGAAACCCAAACTGGTTACGGTTTAAAATTGCGCTCACCCGGGGAATGGTGATGAACTACGGTCAATAGAAATCTCAATAGGCGACGTTTTTTAACGGTTACCAGTTTAGAGTTAGAGTGTAGCTCTTTTTTTAAAATTATTCCTCACGCTCTGGCGATCGCGGCGATACCTCACATGTGTGGTTTGAACAGCGATTTCATTTGCGGCTCGACTTCCGTATACGTTTTCTTTCGTGCGCGAGCTAACGGTGACGGGGGCGGCTAAAATTTTTTTTTTCCTATTTATTTATTTTTTTTAACTTTATTACAGTTTTTTAAAAAAAAAAAAAAATCTGATCACTTTTATTGCTGTCACAACCAATGTAAACATCCCTTGTGACACCAATATGCAGTGACAGGTACTCTTTATGGAGGGATCGGGGGTCTAAAAGACCCTAGACCCCTCCACTACACTTTCATGTATGCAAAACGCCAAAAACGGCATTTTTGCATACAGTCGTTATTTAAATTTGCTGCCTTTTGCAGCAGAGTAACCCAGAAGTGACGTCATGGACACCGCCTCCGGGTTACGTCATCGGAGACCCGATCAAAGCCGCTTCCGGCTTAGATCGGAACTCCATCCAGCCGGCGGACGTGCCGGCTGGGTGCTCGGGGCTCCCGGTGGGACGGGAGGCCCAGGCAAAGTCACGGAAGGCGGTGGGAGGGGGGGACGTCCCCTCCCGCTCCCCCGGGTAACGATCGAGCGGCTCCCGAGCCGCTTCGGTCATTACCGACGGAAAGCCAACCGTCGGCTCTAAACCACGGTACCTTGATGGTGCCTCTATCTAGAGGCATCATCCCGGTATACTACCGCAAAGTCTGCTGACGTAAATATACGTCACTTTGCGGTAAGTGGTAAAGGAGAATTGTACAAAAATAAATGATTGGTTGCTTTTTTACCAGTACTATTTATTTATATTGGCTTTTGAAAGTTACAAATGTAGCAATTTAGAAATCGGATGAAAGGTTTAGCACTGGGAAACACTTTTTGAAAGATAAAAAGTGCATTTCATATACAACATCTCTATAGATCAGACCAAAATGAGGGACAATTGAGGAGGAAAGAGGGACAGAGGGACTTTGTTCCAAATTAGGGAGCTATGTATCTACGCTCTCTAGCATTGAACCCTCAGCATCTGACAAAAATAAAATAAAAAATCTGCCTCCGGCTAAAAATAAAACGCACACCAAATACTTTTTTGAACATTCACAGTTACATCAGAAACATCTTTGGTATTAATTTGGAAAACTTAAATGCTTTTTTTTTTTTTTAAATGTCAGGGAGAAGCGAACAGGCGCGGATGATTGCGGGATGATGTCACAGCTACTTACAGTGTTGGTTTAACAGTCCCACCTTTTTTGTTTTCAACTGTCGCGTTGAATCTTGACACTTTTTGGCTCCAAGTCAGCCAGACCTGTTTTGGGGCCTGAGAACCCTGGATTTCTCAGCAGAGATAAATCACCGGAATATTTATTATAGGGAAGAGTAAACTTCACAGTTAGTCTCCATTCACACTACCGCGGGACGACTTCGGGGGCGACCTGTGAAGTCGCGTGCAGCGCGACTTCGGCGTGACTTGCAGGGACTTCACATAATGGAAGTCAATGCAAGTCGCCTCCAGGTCGCCCCGAAGTAGTACAGGACCCTTTTTCTAAGTCGGAGCGACTTGTGTCGCTCCTATTAGAACGGCTCCTGTACTACACAGTGGGAGCGCGAGGACCGCGACTTGTCAGCCTGTCCAAGTCGCGGTAGTGATAATGGGGTCTTAGGTTATGAAAATAAAAATAAAAAAATAAATACATTTTTAACCGCTTGCCGACCATCCAACGTCGTTTTACTGCGGCTGGTAAGCTCTGTCCTGCGTAACTGTACGTCGCTTAGTGGAACTGCTAGTGGGGGGGGGGGGCACGGGGGGAGCCAATCAGCAGGTCCAGGGGCCACGATTGCCGCCGGGCACCCATGATCGCTCCCCGTGGAGACAGAACGGCGGTCTACCGTTGCAAACACAGCACACCGCTGTTCTGTCAGTGATGAACACAGGGATCCTGTGTTCCTCTTATTTAGGAACACAGGTATCTGTGTTCATGCAGAAAGCTCATCCCCCCCACAGTTAGAAAACACACCCTAGAGCAGTGATGGCGAACTTTGACATCCCAGATGTTTTGGAACTACATTTTCCATGATGCTCAACTACACTGCAGAGTACATGAGCATCATGGGAAATGTAGTTCCAAAACATCTGGAGTGCCAAGGTTCGCCATCACTGACCTAGGGACACATTTAACCCTTTGATCGCCCCTGGTGTTAACCCCTTCCCTGCCAGTGTCATTAGTATAGTAACAGTGCATATTTATAGCACTGATTACTGTAGTAATGTCACTGGTCCCCCCAAAAGTGTCAAAAATGTCAGTTAGGAGTCCGATCTGTCCGCCGCAATGTCGCAGTCCCGCTAAAAATCGCAGATCACCGCCATTACTAGTAAAAAATAAATAAAAATTACATAAATATTTCGCCTAGTTGGTAGACGCGATAACTTTTGCGCAAACCAATATACACTTATTAGGATTTTTTTTTACCAAAAATATTTCGCAGAATACAAATTGGCCTAAAATTATGAAAAAAGTTAATTATTCTTTTTTTTTGTTTTTTGTTTTTTTTTGCAAATGTTATATAGCAGAATGTGGAAAATATTGTTTTGTTTTGAGAAATCTTGGTCTTTTTTTGTTTATAGCGCAAAAAATAAACATTACACAGGTGATCAAATACCACCAAAAGAAAGCTCTGTTTGTGGGAAAAAAAGGACATCAATTTTATTTGGGAACAGCATCGCACGACCGCGCAATTAAAGTAATGCAGTGCCGTATCGCAAAATATGGCCTGGTCATTAAGGTGATAAATCCTTCTGGTCCAGAAGTACTGGACCGGAAGGAATAAAGGCCAGCCATTTTTTTTTTTTTTTTTTTTTTAGGTACGGCTTCGCACAACTGTGCAATTTTCTGCTAAAGTAATGCAGAGCCAAATCGCAAAAAAATGGTCTGGTCATTAACCACTTTAGCCCCGGAGGATTTGGCTGCTTAATGACCAGGCCCTATTTTGCGATTCAGCACTGCGTTAATTTAACGGACAATTGCGTGGTCGTGCGACCTTGTACCCAAACGAAATTGATGTTCTTTTTTTCCCACAAACAGAGCTTTCTTTTGGTGGTATTTGATCACCTGTGCGATTTTTATTTTTTGCGCTATAAACAAATAAATGCGACAATTTTGAAAAAATTACAATATTTTTCACATTCATTTATATGAAATTCTCAAAAGAAAAATGTAAAAATCTAAATTTTCTAACATTTTAGGCCAATTTCTTTTCTGCTACATATTTTTGGAAGACTTTGCGCAAAAGTTATTGCATTTACTAACTACGGGGAAGATTTATGTCATTTTTATTGTTTTTGTTTTTCACTAGTAATGGCGGCGATCTGCGATTTTTTTTTTTGCGGGACAAAACAAAAAAAAAACATATTTTTCACTTACTGCTATATAAACATTCCCAATATAAAAATTAAAAAATCTATTTTTTTCACCATTTTAGGCCAATTTGTATTCTGCTACATAAATGGTAAAAAAAAAAAAATCCCAATAAGTGTATTTTCATTGGTTTGCACCAAAAGGTTATCACGTCTACAAACTAGGGAAAAGATTATTTATTTATTTTTTTACTAGTAATGGCGGCGATCAGCGATTTTTAGCAGGACTGCGACATTGCCGCGGACAGATCAGACACTTAACTGAAATGTTTGACACTTTTGGGGGTACCAGTGACATTACTACAGTAATCAGTGCTAAAAATATGCACCGTTACTGTAAAAATGACACTGGCAGGGAAGGGGTTAACAGTATGTGTGATCAAGGGGTTAAATGCGTCCCTAGGGGCGTGATTCTAACTGTCAGGGGGCGTGGCTTGTTAAGTAATCACAGAGACATGTGATCCTTTATAGCAGGATCGCATAGCCTCTGTGATCACTTCAGGGAGAATCAGCCGTCTGTCCTTCTCTCTCAGCTGCGGGAGATCGCGAGGGGCTGGCGGCCATCGGAGCCGCCGGTCACACGCACTGGCTCCCCAGCTAACGAGTGGGGGCAGGAGCGCGCCGCCGGCGGCACGCGCTCGCCCCTTAGAGTCTCCTGAGCGAGCAACGTAGTATAACGTCGCTTTGCCCAGGCGGCTATGTGGTTAAGGGGATAAAACCTTCCGGTCCAGAATTGGTTAATTTCACAGTTCTCTAGCAATACCTGGATAGCAGTTGTGAAAACTCTGTGTAAAAATTTACTTTATATTTAAAAGTTTAATGTGCAGCCTGTATTTATTCTGTCTGTATAGAATGACATTATCCTTCTTTTCTGGATTGACTCCATTTTTTTCTGTTGCTCAGAAGCTTTTAAAAACCTGATGTAATGTAATGACAGCCAGGGGTTGCATACTGTAAAACTAAGATTTAAAGTATAACTTTTCTTTTCTCATTTTGGTTAGAATGTTGAGGGGTTCAAACATTTTTGAGCTGTCTCCACAGCAGGAAATGAGGGGAGGTCTTTCAATGGAGACACTTGATCTGGTGACAACCATCACCTTGTCCAATCAACTACCTTGTCCAATCACAGAGCCTTTTGCATTCATTCGGAAAATGCAAAGCACTCTCTTAATGTCGCCTGTGATCTCCAGCATTCACATTTCCTCAGGCAGGATGCTCAGCACGGGACCCGGAAGAATGAAGAAATTACTGGAGTAGCGGTGTCTAATGCAATGATTTCCAGCTTCTAGGGCAGGGGTCTCCAAACTTTCTAAACAAAGGGCCAGTTTATTGTCCTTCAGATAATATTGGGGCTGGGCTGTAGTCTCCTGGGAGTAGTAAATGCCCCAGCATCAGTGGGACTAAACAATGCCTCTGACTTGGTGGTCAGTGGGAGTAAAGAAAAAAAAAAAAAACATAGCTCCTCTTGTCAGTAGAAGTGGAAATAGTACCCAGTCATTGGTATTGGAGGGCTAGTGCCCCATGGTTGGTGTCATTTAGAGGAATAGTGCTAGATCATTGGTGTCATTAGGAGGAATAGTGCCCCATTGCTGGTGTCATTGGGAGCAATAGTGTCCCATTGCTGCTGTTAGTGGGAGGATTGGTGCCCCAAGGGTCAGATAAAGATGAGCAAAGGGCTGCATTTGGCTTCAGTTTGGAGACCGCTGTTCTATGGGCATCAGCCAGGTATGGTATAGAAGAACCAGTGGTTCTCAACCAGGGTTCCGTGGAACCCTAGGGTTCCTCCTGAGGTTGCTGGGGGTTCCTTGAGCAATGGGCAATTTCGGCCTCAGATAAGTTCCCAATGACACCATTGTTCCTTTTAGCTATCTGTAAGGGGGTAATTCTTCCCAATGATGAGAAGAGTAAGGAACATTCTTCCCACTGACTGTCACACTAATGTGTCATGAGTTGTAGATTTTTAATTTTAAGCAGGGGTTCCCCGAGACCAGAAATTTATTTCAAAGGTTCCTCTGTGTTGAAGGGGTTGGGAAAGGCTGATCTAGATAGTCTGCAAACATACAAAAGGTAATTTGCATCCCAGGGTTCCTCCGGAGGTTGCTGGGGGTTCCTTGAGCAATGAGCAATTTCTGCCTCTCAGATAAGTTCCCCTGACACCATTGATCTTTTTAGTTATCTGTAAGGGGGTAATTCTTCCTAACGTCCACATCTGTAAGGACCATTCTTCACACAAATGTATCACTGGTTTTAAATATAGTCATTTTTAGCAGAGGGTTCCCTGAGACCTAAAAGTTATTTCAAGGTTTCCTCTGTGTTGAAAAGGTTGAGAAAGGCTGGTATAGACAAACAAAACAGAACATAGTGCAAAGAATGGGTTAAGAAACACAAAGTAATCAATAAAACTATTAACAAAGAAATAAGCATAAATCCTGGACTAGTAAAAATCACATTATGAATTGCAAAAGTTAATTTAGTCCATGAGGTACTATGTCATACACTAGTGGCAGCTCCCTTGAGAGTGAAGCAGTTCTCTAGAAGGCAAATAAAAGAAAACAAGGTGCGCCACACTAAGTGTAGCAGATAAAATCAGGAAGGACATTTAATAAAAGTGTCAGCCAAATGGCTACTCACATAATGGAAGAATCAACAGGCATGTGTATAAAAGGAGTCTGTGGTCACTCGGGAAGGTCCTGGGGTCTTTCACAGCAGGTCAGACGGTATTCAAGCAGGGTAGATAGGTGAGCCAGCCAGGACCATGCTGCACAGTGTGAGAACCAGCCTGGAACCCACTCAGAGCTGTGCCGGATGTGACGTCGGGAGCTTGAAACGCGCCATCTGACACGTCCGGACATCACATCCAGCACATCTCGGAGTGGGTTCCACGCTGGGTCTAACACTGTGCAGCAGGGTCCTAGCCGGCTCATCCATCTACCCTGCTTGAATACCACCTGACATGATTTGAAAGACCCCAGGACCTCCCTGAGTGACCACAGACTCCTTTTATACACTTGCCTGTTGATTTTTACATTATGTGAGTAGCCATTTGGCAGATACTTTTACTAGATTTCCTTCGTGATTTTATCTGCTACACTTAGTTTGGCGCTCCTTGTTGTCTTTTATCAGGAATGGTATAGACACAGTTACAGTGGTACAAACTACCAAAAGTAGCTACAGTATGTATAAAATATACCATGCCAGGAATTCTTCTTTAACTTTGCACTTTATTGTCATATTTCTTCAACAACACAGCACAGTGATGTACATCAGCCTTTCTCAATCTTTCTATCCCAGAGGAAACCTTGAAATACTTTTCAGGTTTCAGGGGAACCCTGGTAAGATTGGGAAAATGCCTCTTACGTTGGTGGTGGTAAATGGGAAGAATGCTTCTCTTAAATCAGAATGCCTCCCTTGCAGTCATGCAAGGGCCAAGTGGTGCTGGACCTGGAACTGTGGAGACAGCATCAGATGGGAGGTCAGTTGGCTACAGCTCAAGAAACCACTAGGAATCTCTGAAGAAACCCTAGGGTTCCATGGAATCCAGGTTGGAAATGGCTGTTCTAGAAGGATCCCAATAAAAAAAACTTTATTTTACTTTTTATATCCCTGATAAAACTCATTGTTGGTCACTGGACAAATGCCACTTACATGGGTGGCCAGTAGGAAGGATGCTCCTTATGGTGGTAGTAAGAATTCCAACCTTACAGACAGCTAAAAAGATCATTGATGTCATGCTGCTGGTTATGCCAAGTGGCTCCAGCCCTGGAGCTTTGCATGCACCATGAAATAGAAGGGTCGTTTAGCCAAAGCTCAAGGAGACTCTTGCAACTTCTAGAGGAACCCTGGTCGAGAAAGGCTGGTGCACACTGAAGCCATGGGACTTAAGGCAATTTGCCTTTTCTATGTGTTGGGCGTCACTTCCCAAAGTAGCCCAATGGGGCTAGTGCAGGCACCATCAAATAGAAGAGTCTGTTATCCACAGCTCAAGGAGTCCTTTGCAATCTCTGGAGGAACCCTAGGGTTCTATTGAATGCTGGTCGAGAATGGCTGATGCACACTGAAGCCATAGGACTTAAAGAAAATGGTCTTTTCTGTGTGTTGAGCTTCACTGCCCAAAGTAGCCCAATGGAGCTAGTGCAGGCACCATCAAATAGAAGGGTCTATTATCCACAGTTCAAGGAGCCCTTTGCAACCTCTGGAGGAACCTTAGGGTTCCATGGGACCCTGGTGGAGAATGGCTGGTGCACACTAAAGCAATAGGACTTGTGGCAATTTGCCTTTTCTATGTGTTGGGCATCACTACCCGAAGAAGTCTAATGCGCCTGGTGCAGGCACCATCAAATAGAAGGGTCTATTGGCCACAGTTCAAGGAGCTTGTTGCAACCTTGCAACCTCTAGAGGAACCTTAGGGTTCCATGACACCCTGGTTGAGACTAGCTGGTGCACACTGAAGCCTTAGGACTTAAGGCAAATGGCCTTTTCTATGTGTTGGGTATAAGTACCCGAAGTAGCCCAATGGGGCTAGTGCAGGCGCCATTAAATAGAAGGGTCTATTAGCCACAGTTTAAGGAGCACTTTGCAACCTTTTGACGAACCCTGGTTGTGAATGGCTGGTGCACACTAAAGCAATAGGACTTGTGGCAATTTGCCTTTTCTATGTGTTGGGCATCACTACCCGAAGTAGTCAAATGGGACTAGTGCAGGCACCATCAAATAGAAGGGTCTATTGGCCACAGTTCAATGAGCTTCTTGCAACCTTGCAACCTCTAGAGGAACCTTAAGGTTCCATGAGACCCTGGTTGAGACTAGCTGGTGCACACTGAAGCCATAGGACTTAAGGCAAATGGACTTTTCTATGTGTTGGGCATCACTACCCAAAGTAGCCCAATGGGGCTAGTGCAGGCGCCATTAAATAGAAGGGTCTATTAGCCATAATTTAAGGAGCCCTTTGCAACCTTTTGACGAACCCTGGTTGTGAATGGCTGGTGCACACTAAAGCAATAGGACTTGTGGCAATTTGCCTTTTCTATGTGTTGGGCATCACTACCCGAAGAAGTCTAATGCGCCTGGTGCAGGCACCATCAAATAGAAGGGTCTATTGGCCACAGTTCAAGGAGCTTGTTGCAACCTTGCAACCTCTAGAGGAACCTTAGGGTTCCATGAGACCCTGGTTGAGACTAGCTGGTGCACACTGAAGCCATAGGACTTAAGGCAAATGGCCTTTTCTATGTGTTGGGCATAACTACCCGAAGTAGCCCAATGGGGCTAGTGCAGGCGCCATTAAATAGAAGGGTCTATTAGCCACAGTTCAAGGAGCCCTTTGCAATATTTTGAGGAACCCTAGGGTTCCATTGAAGTCTGGTTGAGAATGGCTGGTGCACACTAAAGCAATAGGACTTATGGCAATTGGCCTTTTCTATGTGTTGGGCATCACTACCCAAAGTAGTCAAATGGGACTAGTGCAGGCACCATCAAATAGAAGGGTCCAGTAACCACAGTTTAAGGAGTCCTTTGCAACCTCTTGAGGAACCCTAGGTGAGAATAACTAGTGCACACTGAAGCCATAGGACTTACGACAACTGGTCTATTGCTATCCAATGCAGCCCAAAAGAGCTGGTGTGAACAATCCTTAAACATTCTTTACTGAGGAATTTATAAGACTCTGAATAGGCTGGCATACCCCATACATATTTTAAGAGAAGTTGAACCTTTACTATGCTCTGTGAAATATAAGAAACCTTTTAAAGTGTCCGTAACAATTTGCTGATGGTGAAAGTCTGCAGATCATCTGTCCGCTTTGCTTGAATTTACAAAAGTATTTTTTTACTGTGCAATACCTGGACACCAGCCAAGGTCTATTTTTGACACAACTGTCCCCCTTGCCCCGTGTATGTTTACCCCTCCCGGCTTATTGTTTCCTCTGTGATCCTACCGTTTAAAGCAAAACCCTTTTTAGCGCAGCTTCCCCTTTTCCAGTGCAGCAATCTGGCGGAATTTCTTGGATCCGATGGCAGCAAGTGCTTGGATCGAATATTGAGACGATCTGAGACCTTCTAGGGAATGTCAAGGAATATTTTAAGGTCACAAGAAAGCAGCAAGGCTTAGCAACTTTTTAAGGATGTCAAAGGCAACACATGTGCAAAGCATGCAAGACTCTTCAAAAAAAAAAAATCAATTGCAAGTGCTCTGCGGTTTTGTCTTACTTAATGTAACCGGATATAATGAGGAGCAGCATTAGCAAGAGATTAATATTTCACCAGGCAAATGGATTTGTTAACCACTTGAGCTCTCACACCTGTACAACCCCCCAGGGAGCGGAGAAATCTTTACATTTCTACTATTGATTTGTCATTACTTATGTAGCACTACTCCCATGGGAGCTACTGGTTACGGATTCCCCTGGGTTACCCATAGCAACAACTTGACAATATAGCATATTCAAAGTGTTTGGCTCAGTCAGAAAACAGTCCAAGGGTTTTGGTTTTTGTTGTTTTGTTTGAGAACTTGGATAGGAGAAGGGATGAGTGGGATACTCCAACTGGATAAACTATGCACAATTGCTGGGACTTTCTGATTAGCTGAATGCGGCAAGCCTGCTGCTTCACCTTGCCACTAAAGTGAAGAAGAATTTGTTGAACTGTACTGTGAATCACTCTTTAGGGTCCTACTTGGCACCCCCTTTGTCCCTACTCTTCAGGGTTCTACTCTGCACCACCTTTACTCTGACACTCTGTGTGAGCTGGCCCCTTGATCCTCTGACTTCACTGGAGTGGTCCCCCTTCCTGGGCAGACCCTTTTGCAAGTCCCCTGGTACTCATGGACACTGTTTTCCCCGGAAGACTCTGCCAGCAGCTCTACTGTCAGCTCCACTGGATCTTCTTCAGCTCAGCTCCACACCTGGTTCACTAGGCCGACTACCTGAGCCACCTTCTTCACCCAGCAGGAGGAGAGACAGCCGTCCACCTCCTCCTGGGACTCTGCTTCCCACCAAAGATGCCCTGTCACATGTCCCCTCAGACTTTTATGAGCAATCTCAGGATGCACTGCAAGAATGCCCTCCCATTGGGACTCCCATAAAAGCCAATGTGTCACTGGCCGGGTTTCCTCCACTGTCCAACAAGCTCCCTCATTGGATACAGTTGGGAACATTCCCTCAGACCCAGTGAATCACACCTAGGAACATGCAACAGGCAACCTAATAGATCAGGCTCCCCTGATAAGCAGAAGGATCATAAGATGCTTTTACCTAGCACCTACCTAGGAGGGTGCTACACTTAGAATAAAAAAATGATACATACATCCTTTCTTGATGGTGTTATTGTCTTTCAAAAGGTGATTTTATTTTGTATACAATCTATAGACACCAAAGTAACAAAACTAAAAAAAAGTTTTTTTTTTTTCGTGCTATAATCAGGGTTAATTTACCCCCACCCAGACTGCCCACCGGCAATGTACTATGGAGGGGTGGCCCATACAGGCAAATCGACATATTGGTAAGTAGTTGTTTCCAGGTTTAGGGCGCACCCATGCACGTCAACTCCCAACCCCCCAAACAACACCCCCCCCCCTCTAGCGGCGCAAATCCTGCTGTCAAACAGTAGGAGTTTGTGAGCAGGCTCCGGCCAACTATTCATGGCTGGAACCTTCTGATTGGCTCAGAGGCCAGTAGTTATAGTAGCGGGGCAGCACTCACGACAAGTGGGGAAAGATATAGCCGCAGGTTGTGCTGATGACACGGGATCAATGTTTATAAACAATGTTACTTTGTATATCTTTAGGCTCCATTCACACCTGGGTGTTTTTGAGTGTTTTTCAGCTCCAAAAAAACGCTAAAAAAAAACGTTCCAAAACGCCCAACAAATAAAACCCCATGCATTTAAATGGCCCCTGTTCACATCTGAGCGTTTTGCAAAACGCCTGTAGCAGAAAAAAGTACATGAGCTTCTTTGATTACCAGCGTTTTTGATAGATGTCAATGCCTGCCTCCAAAAACGCCTGAAAAAAACACCTGAAAATCGCGGTAAAAATCGCGGTTGAAAAAACACGCGAAAACGCTATGCTCAAGTGTGAATGCAGCCTTATCGCCTATCTGATCAATGTTTATAAACAATGTTATGTTGTATCTCTCTTTCTCTTGTCTGATCAATGTTTATAAACAATGTTACGTTGTATCTTTCTATCTCCCGCCTGATCAATGTTTATAAACAATGTTACTTTGTATCTCTTTATCTCATATCTGAACAATGTTTTGTTTGTATCTCCCTATATGTTCTAAACCAGCCTTTTTCAACCAGAGTGCCTTGACACTTCTTCAGGGGTGCCTTGACAAAATGCCTAAAAATTGCCCAAAAATTGTATACAAGCCGGCGTATGGATGAAGGCTGCCTTTTAGTTTCACTAAGTCACAGGATTTCATTGTACACCATTACAACCTTTTAGCAGCCGGTGTCCTAATGACCAATGGCATTATCAGTTGATAAGGAGGATGTCAGTCGCCTGCATAGCATCCTTGTTTGACCCACCCCTGCCCCTCTCCATCAGCGTTGGGGGTCACATTAGCTGAGTGATGGAAAAAAACTGAGGGAGAAGAGAAACATTGGAATACTAGTCAGTACCAGTTTGCAAAAGTGTATTTGCTTTGGAAGAATAAATCACCTCCTACGTTGGGTGTCCTGCTTGGACTTGTAGATGTTGTTGCATTATGTAAAACTATTAGAACAGTTTTTACATTTTTAGAATGCGGTGCTTCGAGATTTCCATCGTTTTTAAAGGGTGCCTTGATTGAAAAAAGGTTGAGAAACACTGTTTTAATCAATGTAGCCATCTTTGTTCAGGTATCATCCAGAGTCACCATCTACTTCTAGAAGCACAATGTCAGCAAAGAAATTACACAATCCTGTAGTTATTGATGTTAAAAAAAAGCGATAGTGTATCAATATTACTGTTTATAATCAATAGGTACCTTCATCCCATAATATTAAATATCATGAAAACCATACCTGCTAAGCCCATGTGAAAACAACTATGGGTAAGGGGGAGAGAAATAAGGGGGGCCAAAGGGATTTTTATGATACCATAATCATGAGAATGAGAATATATATTCTAATATTAAAATAATTAGTCTTTTATTATTTCCAATCAACAATTAAAAACATGGATTATAAATAGAAATCATGATAGCATTGACAAAATAATACATCAAACAATTCATTCCATAGAAGTCAAAGAATGGATGGTTCCAAAATAGTCCAACCCAACATGTTTCGCGGTGTTTGACAGCTTCTTCAGGGGCGTCGACCAATTCATCCAGAGGTCCCTTGTTAGGAACAGGAAGTATTATAAAGTGTCCAGCTATCCTATTTATCAAAGCACCAAATGGATAGTGCTTCCATGAGTAAGATCAAACCTGGACATGGGCGTCCGCATAGGGGGGGCAAGGGGGGGCAAGTGCCCCCCCCAGGAATCTCAACTTCCCCTTTAAAGTGGTTGTTAAGCCACTTTATACTATCCTGTCTGGTCTATTGAATAATCCTGTGTGCCCGTGCCCCTGTGTCTGTGTATGTGTTTAACCACTTGCCGACAAATACTGCGGCGGTCAGCCCCCCCTGGGCAAAGTGACGTATGGGTACGTCACTCGCCTGCGAGCCAATAGGGGGCGAGCACGTGCCGTCGGAGGCACGCTCCGACCCCCACTCGTTCACTGCTACTCCCGCGCGAGTGACCGGCGGCTCCGATGTCCGCCGGTCACTCGCGATCTCCCGCTGGAGAGGGAGAAAGGCAGGCGGCTGATGTAAACAAAGCCGCCTGTCATTCTCCCTTGTGTAACTGCAGAGATCATACGATCCTGCTATGTAGGATCGTATTTCTCTGTGGTTACATCAAAAGCCACGCCCCTTTACAGTTAGAAGCACGCCCCTAGGGACACACTTAACCCCTGGATCTCTAAAAAAAAGTTAACCCCTTCCCTGCCAGTGTCATTTTTACAGTAACAGTGCATATGTATAGCACTGATTACTGTAGTAATGTCACTGGTACCCCCAAAAGTGTCAAAAATGTCAGTCAAGGGTCCGATCTGTGCGCCGCAATGTCGCAGTCCCGCAAAAGAAATCGCAGATCGCCGCCATTACTAGTTAAAAAAAAACAATAAAAATTACATAAATCTTTCCCGTAGTTAGTAAACGCAATAACTTTTGCGCAAACCAATCAAAATACGCCTTTTGCGATTTTTTTTACCAAAAATATGTAGCAGAAAACAAATTGGCCTAAAATGTTAAATAAAATTAGATTTTTACATTTTTTTTTGGGGGGGGGGGAATTTCATATAAAAAAATTTGAAAAATATTGTTATTTTTTCAAAATTGTCGCTTTTTTTTGTTTATAGCGCAAAAAGTAAAAATCGCACAGGTGATCAAATACCACCAAAAGCTCTGTTTGTGGGAAAAAAAGGACTAAAATTTAATTTGGGTACAGCGTCGCACGACTGCGCAATTGTCCGTTAAAGTCACGCAGTGCCAAATTGCAAAATAGGCCCTGGTCTTTGAGCAGCCAAATCCTCCGGGGCTTAAGTGGTTAAAAAAAATAAGCCGTTCTTTACCAGTTTTCAGAGCGCCGCTCACGTGACCCGCCAGCTCTCTCCTCTCCCTGTCTGACAGCTGCCTGCAGCGGCCGCGGGGTCGAGGATTCCCCGCTGACGTCAGTCGGGAGGGGAGGAGGAGAGGCAGAGAGGAGGAGAGAGGCGGTGGGTCACGTGAGTGGCGATCAGCTCTCTGAAAACTGGTAAAGTGCGGCTTATTTTTCCCCTTTAAAAATAAACACTCGCGAGTCGCGGCTTGCACGGTGACTGACACCAGCAGCCACGTGGACCACTGTCCTCAGCCCCAGGCCCCTCCGGTGCTATCATGCCAGGAGAGGGGGAGCCCAGGGCAAGGAAATTGAGGAGATTTGTGGCCCCGTGCACAGAGGCACGGCACGTGACGTCACAGCACTTACTGTCCTCACGTGCATGCATGCACTGCCTGCACGATCCCAAAACAGAGAGGGTCAGCTTTGCTTTTGCCTCAGGTTTCTCAAACCTTTGAATGCCTGCGCTTTATGTCATAATGACTAAGCCCCTCCCCATTATGACATTTTTGAAATAGGGAGGAGCATGGCTGACCTTAAAATGATGCACCCCCCTGGAAAAAGTTCTGCGGACGCCCATGAACCTAGATTCCTCGTTTTGTGGAGAAACACAAATGTATCTCTCATATATCCATGAAAGTATATGGCCGGGAAGGAAGGGAGTTTGGTGGTATAATCCCAGTTAGAGCCTTTGGATTAATCCTATGCTGAATATAATCCAAGGAGTAATCAGAGGGTATAGGGCTGTAAGAGGAACGGTCCAGGGAATGTCCCTCAGTCCTGTTTTGTATGAAGAAGAAGACTTTATATGATCTCCTTGATCGTTGGTACTTTTCAAAGTCTTCCTGCCATCTCTGATGTCTTTACAGTTCTTGGCTGTGTCCACAAATGTCTAACACAGATCAGACCCTGCCGCAGCCTCTTGTGATTTGCTACAAAGTTATAATGTTGCTGCGGGAGAAGAGAAGTGAAATCTTTATTTACTGCCTGGAGCAACTGATGACATCATTTTAGCCTAGGCGAAGTCGCTGACTGCATCTCAAAAATGGCATTTTAATAATAAAAAAATTATAGAGTTATAAAAAAAAAAATGGCCATTATAAAAAATGATACAGTTACTGTGTGCTATGACATGTATGGAATTTATTAATGCAGGCTTGTAAAGTTACTAAAAGGTCAGATTTAACCCTCCAGTCGTGCCTGAAACTTAAGACTTTAAGAGGCACTGTTAAAGCATAAGTGCAGGTTTGACACCAAACCCATATTCCACCCTCCCCATGAAGATACAGACAACCTGCTCCCTCGCTGTCACAACCTGACCAGAGTGCATGGGCGTCCGCAGAACTTTTTTCAGGGGGGGGGGGGGTAATTTCAAGGTCACCCATGCTCCGCCCCTTTTCACCCATTTTCGCCCACATAGATCCCCCTTTTAGAGCAGGCCAGGGTCACTCGCAGATCCCCTTTAGGGCAGGGTCCCCATAGATCCCCCTTTTAGAGCAGGCCAGGCCAGGGTCCCCCGCAGATCCCCTTTAGGGCAGAGTCTCCATAGATCCCCCTTTAGAGCAGGCCAGAGTCCCCATAGATCCCTCCTTAGTCTTACCTTTTCACCCATTACCTTTTCACCCGTGCTATCAGGTTTTCCTGCACCACCAGGTACTCCAGGCACTCCCTGCAAAGAATATATATATATACATATATATATATATATATATATATATATATATATATATATATATATATATATATATAGCCAATATGACCCCTTTAGAGCAGGCCAGGATCCCCATAGATCTCCTTTAGGGCAGGCCAGGGTCCCCCATAGATCCCCTTTAGAGCGGGCCAGGCCAGGGTCCCCCATAGATCCCCTTTAGAGTGGGCCAGGCCGGGGTCCCCCATAGATCCGCCTTTAGAGCAGGGTGCCCATAGATTCCCCTCTTAGAGCAGGCCAGGAAATTTCCAGGGGGGGGGGCACTTGCCCCCCCTTGCGGATGCCCATGTCAGAGTATCTACATTTTCTATAAACAAGCTATAAATGAATTCAGGGTCAATTTGCTGCTTTATTAATGTCTCTGGTGGGAACTGAACCCTGGAACACAAGACTTGACATCTCTACCAAATAGCCACTGAGGGGTTATGCCATGACCTTTGGTGGTCAACTCATGGCGGAAGAGGCTCTCAGTGAAGGAAGAAGTCTGAGCAAAATTTGGAGACATATTTCAGAGCTTTCCTGCCTTCCAGGATCTCCCAAACGGATGGCCTCTGGGCTGGAGAAGATCCAAGGTTTTCTTTAAGTTCTCCCTGGTAGACAGAGGGCTCCATGGTCTCCTGTAGGCACACATCTGGAAAGGAGGCCAGCTGTGAACTTGGAGGTTCTGCTTCAACAAAAAGACAGACCGAGACAAGCCAAACTGTTTTCTCAGCACTGAACTGTAAAAGGATTGCGTGCTGTGGGCGCCAAAACCACATCAGTGACGGGCGGCGTGTAGGACAACACAGGGTCCAGTATGCAAGGGGGCCTTTCCAAGTTTGCAATGTATAACATCAATGACTCCCAAATATTCCAAATCTCCTTCTTCCCAATTTTCCTCTTTTGCTTAAGGCTCTGTTCACACTAGTGCAACTCCAAAGTCGTACGATTTCCAGTGCGACTTTAGAACAGAACTCTGATGCGACTTTGAGTGTGACTTTGATCCAGATTTAGACTATCTGGATTAAAGTTGCATCAAATGTCGCATCAATGTAGTGAAGGTGGGCTGTGGCTTGTTATGTAACTTTCTACATCAAATGACAAGTCACAAAAGTGTGAATGGAGCCTTAACGTACAGATTTTTATCACTAAATGTGTCCCCTGCCATCTCCAAGGGGGAGAACTAAAAATGAGCTTCTATGAGCAGAGAGCTGGTGACTGTCAGTTTTACCACTGTTAGTGGTATTATAACAAAGTGGAAGCAACTGGGAACAACAGCAACTCAGCCACAAAGTGGAAGGCCACATAAAATGATAGAGTGGGGTCAGCAAATGCTGAAGTTCCCAGTGCGCAGTAGTCACCAACTGTCTGCAGAGTCAATAGCTACAGACCTCCAAACTTCATGTGACCTTCAGATTAACAGTGCATAGAGAGCTTCATGGAATGGGTTTCCATGGCCGAGCAGCTGCATCCAAGCCTTACATCACCAAGTGCAATGCAAAGCATAGGATGCAGCAGTGGCGGCAGGTGCTCCAAATTTTTTTCGGGGGAGGGGGGGCACAAACAGAATAGGCATTGCTTCGCGGCAAAAAATTGCATGACTTTGAGGTCACACAAGTGTGAAAGGGGCCTTCAGTAATCAAGGTATAGTGCCTTGAAGCAACAATCGATCCCCTAAAGCAACAATAGATCCCCAGAACAATAGACCCAAGCAACAATAGATCCCACAGCAAGGATAGACTGCTTGCCACAAAATACCTCCCCCTCCAGCAACAATAGCACCACCCAAACAACAATAACACATCTCCCAGTAGCCAGCATCAATAGACCCTACAGCAGAGCCCTGGGGGGTGTAGGAGAGCACTGGGGGGGGGTGTAGGAGAGCCCTGGGGGTGTAGGGGAGCACTGGGGAGTGTAGGAGAGCCCTGGGGGTGTAGGAGAGCACTGGGGGTGTAGGAGAGCCCTGGGGGGTGTAGGAGAGCACTGGGGGGGGTGTAGGAGAACCCTGGGGGTGTAGGAGAGCACTGGGGGGTGTAGGAGAGCACTGGGGGGGGGGTGTAGGAAAGCCCTGGGGGGTGTAGAAGAGCACTGGGGTGTAGGAGAGCCCTCAGGGGTTTAGGAGGGCCCAGGGGTGTAGAAGAGCCCTGGGGGGTGTAGGAGAGCACTGGGGGGGTGTAGGAGAGCCCTTGGGGGTATAGGAGAGCCCTGGGGGTGTAGGAGAGCACTGGGGGGTGTAGGAGAGCCCTGGGGGGGTGTAGGAGAGCACTGGGGGGTATAGGAGAGCACTGGGGGGTGTAGGAGAGCCCGGGGGTGTAGCAGAGCCCTGGGGGGTGTAGGAGAGCCCTGGGGGGTGTAGGAGAGCACTGGGGGTGTAGGAGAGCCCTCGGGGGTGTAGGAGAGCCCAGGGGTGTAGAAGAGCCCTGGGGGTGTAGGAGAGCCCTGGGGGGGTGTAGGAGAGCACTGGGGGGGTGTAGGAGAGCCCTTGGGGGTGTAGGAGAGCCCTGGGGGTGTAGAAGAGCCCTGGGGGTGTAGGAGAGCACTGGGGGGGTGTAGGAGAGCCCTGGGGGGTGTAGGAGAGCACTGGGGGGTGTAGGGGAGCCCTGTGGGGTGTAGGAGAGCACTGGGGGTTGTAGGAGAGCCCTGGGGGTGTAGGAGAGCACTGGGGGGGTGTAGGAGAGCCCTGGGGGGGGGGGGCGGAGAGCACTGCGGGATGTTGGAGAGCAGTTGGATTGAAGAGCCCTGGGGCTGGTCATAGAGCACTGGGGGTCAGTAGAAAGACACTGGATAAGAGGAGCAGTAGAGACGGCTGCATTTTGAAGAATCAAGCTCTGCATTTCCTTCTGAAGTCTGCGAATGCCTGCTTCACCTCCTCCTACAGGCTTTCAGAGGATGCAGAAGGAAATGTAGAGCTTGATTCTTCTAAATGCAGCCGCCTTGTCATTCCTCCTACCCAGGCTCACAAGGGGGCAGTGGCCACACTCACGGTTCTCTTTAATCCAGGATCTGTGGCGCCTGTAGCAGATGCCTCCTCTAGCTCCTCTCCCCTTCATGGTCACGCTGAACCTAGCTGGCTGCCGTGTGCCCGCGTAGAGGGGCCATCGAGAGGCTGTGACGCCCGGCCTAAGCACCGCCCCTATAACATCGGACGTCCTGATTGGTCCAGGCTGGACCAATCACAGGACGGCATTCGTGAATGGGAGTGTCCGGGGCGCATCGCTCTGCGCCCGAGGACACTCTTAAGGGCCGCCAATCACACCAAAAAAAAGAGGCACATGATGCCTAAACCCCCACCCCTCCCATAGCTAGCAATGTGTCCGGCGCCCCGCTGAAATAATAAAGGTACACTTTTTTTATGCTAATTTTACTGTGACTAGCCTTGGGGGGGGGAGGGGGCACCAATGCGCCCCCGCGCCCCCTATTGACCAGCCGCCACTGGGATGCAGTGGTGTAAAGGACACCGCCACTGGACTCTAGAGCAGTGGAGACGTGTTCTCTGTCTGGCAATCCGATAGTCGCGTCTGCGTTTGGCTGTTGCCCAATGAACAGTACTTTCCCACCACTAATTAGCTCATCCATGTCTTTATGGACCTTGCTTTGTACACTGGTTGAAATCATTTGGTGGAGGGGGGATAATAGTGTGGGGTTGCTTTTCAGGGGTTGGGTTGGCCCCTTAGTTCCAGTGAAGGGAACTCTTAAGGCGTCAGTCAGGGGTCCAATCTGTCCGCCGCAATGTCGCAGCCCTACAAAAAGACACAGATCGCCGCCATTACTAGTGAAAAAAAACAACAAATAAATAAATCTTTCCCGTAGTTAGTAGACGTAATAACTTTTGCACAAACCAATCAAAATATGCCTATTGTGATTTTTTTTTTAACAAAAATATGTAGCAGAAAACAAATTGGCCTAAAATGTTAAAAAAATTTAGATTTTTAATTTTTTTTTTTTTGGGAATGTTATATAGCAGAATGTGAAAAATATTGTTTTTTTTTCCAGAATTGTCGCTCTTTTTTTGTTTATAGCGCAAAAAATTAAAATCGCACAGGTGATCAAATATCACCAAAAGAAAACTCTATTTGTGGGGATTTTTTTTTTTTTTTTATTCAGGTACAGCATCACACGACCGCGCAATTGTCCGTTAAAGTAACGCAGTGTAGAATCGCAAAATATGGCCCGGTCATTAAGGGGGGTAAATTCTTCCGGTCCAGAAGTGGGTAATATGGATGTTTGTCCAGTATAATTTACCAGATCATTGGTTAATAAATCCCTCTTATTCTCCTATTTCATGCTTTGTGGTGTTTGCAGTGCTGGGAGGAGTCCCGTGTGTTGTGGATCTGATATTTCAGTACGGCGTACGATGGGAATATTCTAAACACTGTAAATGCACAAAACAAACTCTCTTATATGAAGCATCTTATATTTCCATTTGAAATGACAGAAGTGGGTGTGGCCTGGCGGCGTCCTGGAATAGGTGCCGCACTTTCCCAGCTCTGGCAGGAAGGTGGCTGTGCGTTCTTCTTGGTTTAATCCTCGGTACAATAAAGTGATAAATACCGGCGCTGAAATGGAATCCGCGGTATCCGGTGTCCTCTCACATTTGCATCTCAAGCTGTAACTGAGCAGAAGTGTCATCGAGAATTTAATATCATAGGAATTCAGTCGCAGTAAGCGGCAGAAGCGGGATCAAATAATGAGTCAGTCTTAACCACTTCAGCCCCGGAGGATTTGGCTGCTCAAAGACCAGGCCCTATTTTGCGATTCGGCACTGCGTGATTTTAATGGACAATTGCGCGGTCGTGCGACGCTGTACCCAAATGAAATATTACATCCTTTTTTTTCCCACAAACAGAGCTTTCTTTTGGTGGTATTTGATCACCTGTGCAATTTTTATTTTTTGCGCTATCAACAAAAAAAGAGCGACAGTTTTGAAAAAATAACAATATTTTTCAAATTTTTTAATATGAAATTTAAAAAAAAAAAAAAAATGTAAAAATCAAAATTTTTTAACATTTTAGGCCACTTTGTTTTTTGCTAAATATTTTTGGTTAAAAAAAAAATCGCAATAAGCGTATTTTGATTGGTTTGCGCAAAAGTTATTGCGTTTACTAACTAAGGGAAAAATTTATGTAATTTTTATTGTTTTTATTTTTTTAACTAGTAATGGCGGCGATCTGCGTTTTTTGAAAAAATAAGAATATTTTTCACATTTTTTAATATGAAATTTTCAAAAAAAAAAATGTAAAAATCTAAATTTTTTAACATTTTAGGCCACTTTGTTTTTTGCTAAATATTTTTGGTAAAAAAAAAAAAAATCGCAATAAGCGTATTTTGATTGGTTTGCGCAAAAGTTATTGCGTTTACTAACTACGGGAAAGATTTATGTCATTTTTATTGTTTTTTTTTTTTTTAACTAGTAATGGCGGCGATCTGCATTTTTTTTTTTTTTTGCGGGACTGCGACATTGTGGCGGACAGATCGGACCCCTGACTGACGTTTTTGACACTTTTGGGGGTATCAGTGACATTACTACAGTAATCAGTGCTATAAATATGCACTGTTACTATAATAATGACACTGGCAGGGAAGGGGTTAACCCAGGGGTGATCAAAGGGTTAAATGTGAGCCTAGGGGGTGTTTTCTAACTGTGTGGTCGAGGGGCTTGTGAAATTAATACAGAGACCTGTGTTCCTAAATAGGAGGATCACAGGCGCTCTGTGTTCATTCCAGAGAGAACAACGGTCTGCTGTGTTTACAACAGCTGACCGTCGTTCTCTCTCCAATGGGGAGCAAACGCGGGTTCCTAGCGGCAATCACGGCCGCCGACCCCATGGATCAGCTTCCCCGTTGCCTAATGGGGGTGCATAGTAAGAAGCTTGCTATGGGGGCACAGGAGCTGAGCTGCAGCTCTGTGTATCCATTCAGACACGGAGCTGCTGATTGACCCTGCCCCCTCTCTCTCCTGATTGGCTAACTGAGCCGCTGCTGTTTCTCAGCCAATCAGGAGGGAGAGTCCCGGACAGCTGAGGCAATTGTGGACATCGCTGGATAGACATGGGGCTCAGGTAAGTATGGGGGGAGGGGGGGTGAGGCTGCTGCACACAGAAGGCTTTTTATCTTAATGCATAGAATGCACTTTTTAACTTTACTTTAACCACTTGCCGTCTGCTCACGTTGAGCCTACTGCGGCAAAGTGGTTCGTTATCGTCTGACGACGTAGACCTACGTCGTCAGACACTCCCCTTTCTCGGCGCCACGCCGCCGGAGGCTCGCTCCCGCTGTATTCAGTCACAGCGGGAGTCGGGCCAGGGGAGGAGCAGTGGCGATCGCCGCTGCTCTTCCCCGATCGTCTGGGATCTTGTGTGGAGATCCGCCTGCTTGTGTAAACACAAGCGGGAGGATCTCCTAAGTGACAGACAGTGACAGATTGCAGGATTCAGCATAGCTGAACCTGTGATCTGTCCCTGTGTCACTCAGTCACCTCCCCCCACACATATCAGTAAGCACCAGGCATACATTAACCCCTCCCTCTCCAATAAAATTAACCCCTTCCCTGCCAGTGTCATTTTTACAGTAACAGTGCATATTTATAGCACTGATTACTGCAGTAATGTCACTGGTAACCCCAAAAGTGTCAAACATGTCAGTCAAGGGTCCGATCTGTCCGCCGCAATGTCTCAGTCCCGCAAAAAAAATCGCAGATCGCCGCCATTACTCGTTAAAAAAAAAAAACACCAAAAATGACATAAATCTTTCCCTTAGTTAGTAAACACAATAACTTTTGCGCAAACCAATCAAAATACGCTTATTGTGATTTTTTTTTACCAAACATAGGTAGCAGAAAACAAATTGGCCAAAAATTAAAAAAAAAATAGATTTTTACATTTTTGGGGGGGGGGGGGGGGGGATTTCATATAAAAAAATGTGAAAAATATTGTTATTTTTTCAAAATTGTCGCTCTTTTTTTGTTTATAGCTCAAAAAGTAAAAATCGCACAGGTGATCAAATACCACCAAAAGAAAGCTCTGTTTGTGGGAAAAAAAGGATGTAAATTTTGTTTGGGTACGGTGTCGCACGACTGCGCAATTGTCAGTTAAAGTCGCACATCGCTGAATCGCAAAAAGTGGCCTGGACGTAAGACAGCAAAATCCTCCGGTGGTAAAGTGGTTAAGTTCTATAAACAGCCTGTTAAAGGAGCAGCGTGGATGTAACGATTTGGAAGATCAGGAATATTTTCCTCGGAATCTGATCTCCTCTCTGCACATAATTGAGCTTGTCATGTGCTCACTTGCAGGTTTTCCAGATCCTATCTAAACACGGGGTGACAGCTGAATGCAGCCTCAAAAAAGTGCATCAGCTCGCTGACAGATCCTGCGACTTTAAATGCGGTGAATGTAAATAAATGTCATGTGACGTGAGATAATTACCAGTGACACGCGTCTGAATGTGTTCCTTCCAAGGTTTTCTTTCCACACTTTCTACTGACAGCTGAGATTTTCTATCCAAGCTTAATGTGACTCTTCATCTTAGTCTGTCAGGGTGTAGTGGGGAGCAGTGTTTATTTTTCGTTGACTGTATTAACCACTAAAGCCCCGGAAGATTTTACCCCCTTCCTGACCAGGGGGTATTTTGCGATTCGGCACTGCGTGACTTTAACGGACAATTGCGCGGTCGTGCGATGCTGTATCTAAACGAATTTGGCGTCCTTTTTTTCCCACAAAGAGCTTTCTTTTGGTGGTATTTGATCACCTGTGCGATTTTTTGATCATACGCTATAAACAAAAAAAGAGCGTAAATTTTGCAAAAATAACAATATTTTTCACATTTTTTTATATGAAATTCCCCCCCAAAAAATGTAAAAATCTAAATTTTTTAACATTTTCGGCCAATTTGTTTTATGCTACCTAAGATTGGTAAAATAAATCGCAAAAAGCGTATTTTGATTGGTTTGCGCAAAAGTTATCGCGTTTACTAACAAAGGGAAAGATTTTTGTCATTTTTGTTGTTTTTTTTTTAATGCGTAATGGCGGCGATCTGCGTTTTTTTTTGCGGTACTGCGACATTGCGGCGGACAGATCGGACCCTTTACTGACATTTTTGACACTTTTGGGGTTACCAGTGACATTTCTACAGTAATCAGTGCTATACATATGCACTGTTACTGTAAAAATACACTAGCAGTGAAGGGGTTAACTTTTTTTGAAAGGGCGGGGCTATGTGTGTCCCTAGGGGCGTGCTTTCTACTGTGATTGGCTGTGGCTTCATATGTATGAACAGTGATCAACGGTTCTACATAGTAGAACCGTATGATCATCCTTCATACACAGGGGAGAATGACAGGCAGCTTGTTTACACAAGCTGCCTGCCTTTCTCCCTCTCCCCCGACGATCGGCGAGTCACACGCGCGGGGGGGTGCGTGACCGCGCGGGAGCGGAAGCGCGCCTCCGGGGGCGCACGCTCGCTCCCCAAACCCTAGGTCTACGTCGCTAGCCTGTGAGGGGCTGACTGCCGATGTAGATCGGCGTTAGGCAGTCGGCAAGTGGTTAACACAGTTTTAGTAAACTAAAATATGACTAAAGCTAAAACAATTCAGATGACTAAAATACGACTAAAACTAAAACGACATTTTAGTCATAAGACTATAACTAAAACGAAATTGAAAATTGACATAAAAATGAACGCTACTCCGCTGGCCTTTTCTAAATCGGCAACAAAATTCCATCCAGTGAAGGGGAGTAAGGGAGTGGCGCTGCCTAATGACAATGTAATAAATATGGTGATGGTATAGTGGAAGGGTTGTTCAGATATATAGTATATAATATGTCAAATACTCAATAAATAGACATGAGAATAAATACTTGTAGAGAAAGTGTGTTCATAAAGTGACTACGTGCTAATAAATATGTATGTAATCCAAAGGAGACCAATATATAAATATAAAGCAATAGTGGTATACAGTATAGATTATATATATAAAAATATATATATAATGATATAGTAAAAAATTATTAAAATATCAATAGATCAAAGTGGTGGCATGTGCATAGGTGTCTGAAAGTGACAAGTGCACATATAAATATATATAATATAAACGTGACCAAATATAGATGAATAAACAAATATGGTAAAATAGTCAAAATGGGTGACTTCAGTGCAAATAATAGAATCAAATGGCAGGTAGTGATATAAAGTGACTTGGTGGTAAAGTATATCTAAAGTAAATATAAATGGTGATTAGGTGGCTAGAAAAGTCCAATAATTATTGGAAAGCGGGTGACAAAAAAATCTTCGTGTAAATAATACACACTAGGTGACCCCGTGGTGGGTGGTGAGGTGCTCCGTGACCCCTTTAACCACTGGCCGGCCAGTCACGTTGACTGTACTGCGGCAAAGTGGTTCAATTCCATCCAGCGACGTAGACCTACGTCGCTGGACTCCTCCCCCTGTAGGCGGCGCTCGTGTGACAAAAAAATCTTCGTGTAAATAATACACACTAGGTGACCCCGTGGTGGGTGGTGAGGTGCTCCGTGACCCCTTTATTAGGTAGCCGACTCACCAGAAATACCCACCCCACACAGGGGTATAGAGCGGGTATGTAAAATGGATGGTGATCCTGTGGGTAGGTCCTCGCTCCCTCTGTGGGACCTGGCTGCTGAAGACGTATGCTTACGAAACGCGTACAGCGTGTCGCATCACTTCCGGTTCAGGCATTTGGCGTGGATCGCATTGCGTTCCAGACGCACGATATACCGCTTGTTTGTGTCATCACGAATGTGAGTACCTTTTACCATTGATCTACAAATAAAACACCTGCCCTATAGTGTTACACTATGTGCCTTTCCCTTATTTCATTACCGCTTTGATGTACATTACCTGTCCCACTGAAACGGGCTGACCCACCGTGGAAGCGCGGAGCCATCATCCCATACTGACAGGACCCCATCAGACCCCAGCGATCTTCCTTTAGGAATTCTTCCATACCTCGGTACTTTACAGGGTCCCTCAAGTACGTCCATTCCAGGTCCCACAGAGGGAGTGAGGATCTACCCACAGGATCACCATCCATTTTACATACCCGCTCTATACCCCTGTGTGGGGTGGGTATTTCTGGTGAGTCGGCTACCTATTAACCACTTTACCACCGGAGGATTTTGCTGTCTTACGTCAAGGCCACTTTTTGTGATTCGGCGCTGTGCGACTTTAACTGACAATTGCGCGGTCATGCGACGCCGTACCACAAACATATACACTGCCTAGCCAACAATAAAGTTCCACCTGGAGTTGACTAAGCAACTAACAAAACTAAGCATGCAATAACTCTCCTATTGGATAGTTACTGCATCTACCCAAAGAATGAGGTCAGCTGACTACCTGAATATACGGAATGACCAGGTTATTCCATCAATGGATTCTTTCTTCCTTGATGGGAATATTCCAAGATGACAATGCCAGGATTCATCGCATCGGGCTCAGATTCTGAAACAGTGGTTCAGGGAGGATGAGACATCATTGTCAGACATGGATTGGCCACCACAGAGTCCAGAACTTAACCCCCATTGAGAATCTTTGGGATGTGCTGGAGAAGGCTTTGCACAGCGATCCGACTCTTCCATCATCAATACAAGATCTTGGTGAAAAATTAACCACTTAAGCCCCGGAGGATTTGGCTTCTCAAAGACCAGGGCCTATTTTGCGATTCGGCACTGCGTGAATTTAACGGACAAGTGCGCGGTCGTGCGACGCCGTACCCAAACAAAATTTACGTCCTTTTTTTCCCACAAACAGAGCTTTCTTTTGGTGGTATTTGATCACCTGTGCAATTTTTACTTTTTGCGCTATAAACAAAAAAAGAGCGTTTATTTTGAAAAAATAACAATATTTTCAACATTTTTTCATATGAAATTCCTCCCCGAAAAAATTTAAAAATCAAATTTTTTTTTAATTTTTGGCCAATTTGTTTTCTGCTACATATGCTTGGTAAAAAAAAAAAATCACAATAAGCGTATTTTGGTTGGTTTGCGCAAAAGTTATTGCGTTTACTAACTAAGGGAAAGATTTCATTTTTGGTGTTTTTTTTTTTTAACGAGTAATGGCGGCGATCTGCGATTTTTTTTTGCGGGACTGCGACATTGCGGCGGACAGATCGGACCCTTGACTGACATTTTTGACACTTTTGGGGTTACCAGTGACATTACTGCAGTAATCAGTGCTATAAATATGCACTGTTACTGTAAAAATGACACTGGCAGGGAAGGGGTTAATTTTATTGGAGAGGGAGGGGTTAATTTATGCCTGGTGCTTACTAACGTGTGTGGGGGGAGGTGACTGAGTGACACAGGGACAGATCGCAGGTTCAGCTATGCTGAACACTGCAATCTGTCACTGTCTGTCACTTAGGAGATCCGCCCGGTCTGTTTACACAAGCGGACGGATCTCCAAACTAGATTCCCCGACGATCGGGGAAGAGCAGCGGCCGCCGCTCCTCCCCTGGCCCGACTCCCGCTGTGACTGAAAACAACGGGAGCGCGCCTCCGGCGGCGCACGAGCGCCGCCTACAGGGGGAGGAGTCCAGCGACGTAGGTCTACGTCGCTGGACGGAATCGAGCCACTTTGCCGCAGTACGTTCAACGTGACTGGCCGGCAAGTGGTTAAAGGGGTCACAGAGCACCTCACCACCCACCACGGGGTCACCTAGTGTGTATTATTTACACAAAGATTTTATTGTCACCCGCTTTCCAATAATTATTGGACTTTTCTAGCCACTTAATCACCATTTATATTTACTTTAGATATACTTTACCACCAAGTCACTTTATATCATTACCTGCCATTTGATTCTATTATTTGCACTGAAGTCACGCATTTTGACTATTTTACCATATTTATTTATTCATCTATATTTGGTCACGTTTATATTATATATATTTATATGTGCACTTGTCACTTTCAGACACCTATGCACATGCCACCACTTTGTTCTATTGATATTTTAATATTTTAATTATTTTTTACTATATAATTATATATATATATTTTTATATATATATATAGTCTATACTGTATACCACTATTGCTTTATATTTATATCTTGGTCTCCTTTGGATTACATACATATTTATTAGCAAGTAGTCACTTTATGAACACACTTTCTCTACAAGTATTTATTCTCATGTCTATTTATTGAATATTTGACATCTTATATACTACTGTATATATCTGAACAACCCTTCCACTATACCATCATCATATTTATTACATTGTCATTAGGCAGCGCCACTCCCTTACTCCCCTTCATTTTTTATATAGTCTTCTGACTATAGTTCAGGGAGGCAGCAGCCTATCATCCATCTAATTGCACTTTTCCAAGTATATTTCCACAAGCGCGGAGTTTTACCATATATAAAATTCCATCCAGAGCCTGTAATAAAAGCACAATAAAGTTTAACCACTTCAATAGAGGCCACTTTCACCCCCTTCCTGCCCAGGCCGATTTTCAGCTTTCAGCGCTGTCACACTTTGACTGACAATTGCGCGGTCATGCTACTTTGTGCCCATATAAAAAATGGTATCATTTTTTTTCACACAAATAGAGCTTTATTTTGGTGGTATTTAATCACCACTGGGTTTTTTTATTTCTTACAAAAAAAAAAAGACAGAAAATTTTGAGAAAAAAAAAAGTTTTTCTTATTTTCTGTGAGTAAATTTTGAAAATAAATAATTTTTCTCCTTCGCTGATGTGCCCTGATGAGGCGGCTCTGATGTGCACTGATAGGCTGCACTGATGGGCACTGATGAGGTGACACTTATGGGCACTGATGAGGTGGCACTGATGAGCACTGGTAGGCGGCACTGATGAGCACTGATAGGCGGCACTGATGAGCACTGATAGGCAGCACTGATGGGCACTGAAAGGTGGCACTGATGGGCACTGAGAGGTGGCACTGATGGGCACTGAGAAGCGGCACTGATGGGCACTGACGAGCAGAACTGATGGGGGGGGGCTGATGGACACTGATGGGCAGCACAGATGAGCAGGCACAGGTGGGCACTGATTGTGGGCACTGATGGTGGGCACTGTTTTAGATGTTTCTGTAATCAGGGCACTGATGATCAGTGCCCTGATTACCTGTCCTAGTCTCCCCTGTGAGGAGGAGCCACTGATCGGCTCTCCTCGCCTTACACTCTGACAGTGTGAGGCGAGGAGAGCTGATAAATGGCACTTCCTCATTTACATGTGACCGGCTGTGATTGGACACCGCCGATCACATGGATAAAGAGCCATGTCATTGACTCTTAACGAGATCGGGGTCACGCCGTGTCCTAGCCACACGGCGCGGTCACGATTGCTGCACTGCGAACAGAACAATAGCTGCAGCCCTCCGCCGTCATTTGGCGGTGGGCGGGCAGTATGTGGTTAAACATGTGTTGCACCACCGCATAAGTAAGGGGCATCTACTGAGCTGCTGAAAGAGAAAAAAATAAGAAAAAAGGTTTTTCTTATATTTTTCTTAATATTTAATGTTGGTAATATATTCAGGTAATATGTACAATGACAGCACAGCCAATGGAGTTTACAGTTTTTGTTTTTTTTTCTATTTTAAAGTTGCACTTCAGTTTGTCAAAAAGCAATATTTTTGTTTGTTTATGAAACTCGGTTTTATTTATAAAGACGTTATATATCACAATGGCTGAATCTGTGTCTGTAGTGCGTGTTCAAACCTTAATACCAGAACTATTAACATATTAGATTTTTACACCAGGAACCCTTAATCGGAACATGCAGCCTGTCTGGCCAGGAAAGAGGGGGGAAAGGTGTTCACCCCCCTTTCCCCTTTCTGAATCGTACCAGGCCACATGCCCTCAACATGCAAAGGGTACCTTGACAGGCAGAACCCACCTGGCGAAGTACCTTGTCTACAGTAGTACACAAGGTTTGTTTTTTTTTTTTTTGAAGCACATGATTGGAGCTGGAGGCTTTAATTGGCTTCACAAATGTTGGGCTCGGGGGACAGAGCACTGCACCCAGAGCCCACCCACTTGTGACATTAAAGAATGTCTTCCTGCTTCTCCTCCTGGCCAATCAGGACAGGAAGAGCGGTCTAAGACCGGCTTGGCGGGGTGGAGAAGTGACCAGATTGGCCAGGAGGAGAAGCCGCTGAAGAAGTCTGAGACCTAGATGGGGAAAGTGGCGAGAGAGCAGGTGGGCAAAGGGGAGGGGGTGGGGGGGTTTGTTTGCCGCCCCCCCAAAATGGAGCACCAGCCACCACTGCTACTGACCCCTGCACTCTGCATCACATACTACTGACTGCTGCACTCTTCATTAAATACTAATGATCCCTGCATTCTGCATTACATACTACTGACTGCTGCACTCTGTCTTACATACTTCTGACCACTACATTCTGCATTACATACTACTGACTGCTGCACTCTGTCTTACATACTTCTGACCACTACATTCTGCATTACATACTACTGACCGCTGCACTCTGCATTGCATACTACTGACCCCTGCATACTACTGACCGCTGCACTCTGTGTTACATACTACTGACCGCTGCACTCTGCATTACATACTACTAACCCCTGCATTCTGCATTACATACTTCTGAATGCTGCCTTCTGCATTACAGACTACTGACCGCTGCACTCTGCGTTACATACTACTGACCCCTGCATTCTGCATTACATACTACTGACCCTTGTATTCTGCATTACATACCACTGACCCCTGCATTCTGCATTACAGACTACTGACCACTGCAATCTGTGTTACATACTACTGACACCTGCATTCTGCATTACATACTACTGACCTCTGCACTCTGTGTTACATACTACTTACCCCTGCATTCTGCATTAGATACTACTGACCTCTGCACTCTGTGTTACATACTACTTACCCCTGCATTCTGCATTACATACTACTGACCTCTGCACTCTGTGTTACATACTACTGACCCCTACACTCTGCATTACATACTACTGACTGGACTCTGTGTTGCTTGCTACTGATCTCCGAACTCTGTGTAACTGTGTTAAATAACTCTGCACTCTGTACTACATACTGCTGTCATCTACACTTTGCGTTTCATACTACTAACCTCTGATCTGTGCATTACATACTACTGGCCTCTGCACTGTGCATTACATACTACTGACCCCTGCACTGTACATTACATACTACTGACCCCTGCACTGTGCATTACATACTACTGACCCCTGCACTGTGCACTACATATGTCTTACCCCTGCACTGCGCATTACATAATACTGACCCCTGCACTGTACATTACATACTACTGACCCCTGCACTGTACATTACATACTACTGACCCCTGCACTGTGCATTACATACTACTGACCCCTGCACTGTGCATTACATATTACTGACCCCTGCACTGTGCATTACATACTACTGACCCCTGCACTGTGCATTACATACTACCGAGCCCTACACTGCACATTATATGCTACTGACCTCTGAACTTTGAGTTACAAATCACTAACCTCTAAACTCTTCAAAAATTCTAAACGCTTTAATAGAGCGTAGTGTAGCGAAGGGCTAGAAGCTTTGCCAGTTTTTAAGTGCTGACTCTGCCCTGAGCTTTTCACTTCTGCTACCACTGATACCCTATCACACCGTAAATGTGAATCTTCAGAACAAGAAATGAGGGGAAATCTCCCCAGTGGGGACACAGATAGCAATAAGAACCTTCAGAAAGTAAAGAGGTGGATCCACTGTTAATTCAATGGAATCTTTATTAGTTAGGCAGCATGATGTCTTAGTGGTTAGCACAGGGGTACTCAAACTATGGCCCTCCAGCTGTTGTGGAACTACATGTCCCATGAGGCATTGGAAAACTCTGACATTCACAGACATGACTAGGCATGATGGGAATTGTAGTTCCTGAACAACTGGAGGGCCATAGCTTGGAGACCCCTGGGTTAGCACATCTACTTTGCAGCACCTGGTTCGTATCCTAGTCAAGACGCTGTCTGCATGGAGTTTGCATGCTCTCCTTGTGGTTGCATGGGTTTCCTCCCACATTCCAAAAGATACGCTGGTAGGTTAATTGGCTCCAGTCCAAACTGGCTATAGTATGTGTGCATGTAAGTGAGGTAGGAACCTTAGATTGTAAGCTCTTCAGGGGACTGATATAAACGTACAATATGTAAATTGTTGGCTCTTGATAACCTGCAAATTCCATCTCAGAACTGACAACTTTAATTCCGCTCCTCCACTGATACTCGTCCCGTCAGTACCCAAAATATTCTCAGTATGGATCACAAAGTTTCCTGAAACAACTTAACACGTCATCACTCGGATTGTAACTTTGGGAAAACACGCGAGTCGGGACCCCACCGCAGTCTATTTTATGGCACCACCCCGGTTTTTTACGGCGGCGGAGGGTAGAATGCACCCCTCTGTGTGAATAATAAACTCATTTTAAATAAACACTCAAATAGAATCTGAATAAACATACACAAGTAATATTTTCTTACAGAGCTAAATGGAGCAGCACACCTTAAAAGAGTCAAGATAACTATGTATCAGATTTATAGCCTGGACCTCATGGAAGCGGCTTCATACAATGAGGAAGGCTTGTGTCCACAAACATCACAAGAACACAATTGTATCTTTTTGTACTATTTTCATAGTTATATACTGTAGGTGCATAATCATATAGTTACATAGCTACAGGATATCATTACATAGTTACATAGTTACCTAGTTATAAATGTATAAAGATACATAGGTACATTGTTCTATACAGTAGTTACATAGTTACATAGGTACATAGTTATGATAGTTACAGAGTTATATACTGTAGTTAAATAATCATGTAGTTACATAGCTACAGGATATCATTACATAGTTACATAGTTATAAAGTTATAAAGATACATAGGTACATAGTTTCATACAGTAGTTACATAGTGATATAGGTAAATACAGTAATTATATTATTATTATTATTTTTATATAGGATGTATATAGCGACAACAGTTCTTGCAGTGCTTTACAACTTGAGGGTAGACAGTAGGGATCGACCGATTATCGGCGAAGCCGATATATCGAGGGCCGTTATGCACTTTTCCCGATATATCGGAATCGGCCCCTGAGGTTACCGATATTGCCGATATTTCAGTAAAGTGTTGTACCGGAGTGATGCCTGCAGCTAGAGACATCACCCCGGTACCGGCGTCCATAGCCGACGGTTGGTTGTCTTGTAATGACAACCGATGCGGCTTATAAGCCGCTCGGCAGTCAATACAAGGAGCGGGAGGGGACTTACCCCCCCCTCCCTCCCCCTCCCACCGCCTTCCGCAGCTCGCCTGGGTGTTTCGTCTCACCGGGAGACCCGGGCAACCAGCCTGCACGGTTGCCAAAGACCCGATCAAAGCCGCATTCGGCTCTGATTGGGTCTCCATGCAAAAACTCGGAAGTGATGTCATGAGTGAGGTACTGTCTGGCGCCAGATTTAAAAAAATAACCGCATTCAAAACATCCAAACTTGGCGTTTTGAATGCTTTTAAGTGCAGAGGAGGGGTTTGGGGTCTTTTAGACCCCAGATCCCTCCACAACAGTACCTGTCAAAAAAAAAAAAATTAAAATCATTTTTTTTAAAATGTACAAATCTATCGGCGAATATCGGCCGATACCGATATGCATTGGCCAAAATATCGGTATCGGCAGTGAAAACCCGATATAGGTCGATCACTAATAGACAGTACAAATACAATACATTTTAAAACAGTAGGAATCAGAGGGCCCTGCTCGTTAGAGCTTACAATTATAAAGTTATATAGCTATATCGTTACCTAGGTATATAGATTTATAGATACATAGTTACACAGTTACATAATTACATAAGTATATAGTTACATAGTTATATACATACATAGTTATTATTATTATTATTTTAATTATTATTAGTATTAGTATTCAGGATTTAAACAGCACCAACAGTTTGTGCAGTGCTTCACAAAAAATATATACAAAGTTACATAGTTATATAGTTATAAACTTACATAGTTATGTAGTTATACTGTATAGATAAATAGTTATATATTTACATAATTATTGTTATTATTATTATACAGTATTTAAAAAAGCGCCAACAGTTTGTGCAGTGCTTTACAAAAACACATACAAAGTTACATAGTTATATAGTTATGTAGTTATATAGTTACATGGGTACAAAGTTATATTATTACATTTTGACATAGTTGTATAGTTACAGTACATAGTTGTATAATTAATATTATTATTATTATTATTATTAATACTATTATTATACAGGATTTAAATAGCGCCACCAGCTTATGCAGTGCTTTACAGAAGTGACATATTTATATTTTATATAGTTACATAGTTATAAATAGTTTTTTTTTTTTTTTTTTACTTATAGATTTTTATTTAGGGTTTGAGATAAGACCTTACAACAAAAACATACATATATAATCATGTAATTTAACAATGTAGTAAAAAGTAGGGTTCTTACATCATTTTTAATACAAATATCTAACAATCACAATCTCTTATCTCGACTTATCTGTAATACCCTACTTCTATTCCTATACAACCAGTTTGACTTCATGATAAAGCTACCAATAGTACGCTCTCTTCCCACCCCAATTTTCCATCTTTTACATATACATAAACAACCCACAAACCCAAAAACAACAAAAAAAAAAAAAAAAGAATAGGGAAAGGGGGGAAAGGGAAAGAAGAGGGGGGAAGGGGTATTGATCCCTTCCATTTCCTGGCGGGCAAATGTTTCCTCTACACAAAAAGAAAAAAAAATAAGTTACACTTACTCCATTCTTATAGTTATAAATAGTTACATAGTTATTATTATGCAGGATTTAACCACTTCTTGACCAGAAGGATTTGCCCCCTAATGGCCAGGCCATATTTTGCGATTCGGCACTGCGTGACTTTAATGGACAATTGCGCAGACGTGCATAAAATTGATGTCCTTTTTTTCCCCACAAACAGAGCTTTCTTTTGGTGGTATTTGATCACCTCTGCGATTTTTATTTTTTGCGCTATAAACAAAAAAAGAGCGACAATTCTGAAAAAAAAAAAAAAAAAAAAAAAACAATATTTTTCACATTCTGTTATATAACATTCCCAAAAAAAACCCAAAAATGTTAAAAATCTAAGTTTTTTAACATTTCAGGCCAATTTGTTTTCTGCTACATATTTTTATTTTTTTTAAAAATCACAATAAGTGTATTTTGATTGGGTTGCGCAAAAGTTATCACATCAACTAACTACGGGAAAGATTTATGTAATTTTTATTGTTTTTTTTTTTTTTTTACTAGTAATGGCGGCGATCTGTCATTTTCTACAGGACTGAGACATTGCACCGGACAGATCGGACCCCTGACTGACATTTTTGACACTTTTGGGGGGACCAGTGACATTACTACAGTAATCAGTGCTAAAAATATGCTCTGTTACTGTAAAAATGACACTGGCAGGGAAGGGGTTAACACTGTGGGTGATGAAGGGGTTAAATGTGTACCTAGGGGCGTGTTTCTAACTGTATGGGGGCGTGGCTTGTGAAATGATCACAGAGACCTGTGTTCCTATATAGAAGGATCACAGGAGCTCTGTGATCATTCCAGGGAGAAGAACGGTCAGATGTGTTTACAACAGCCGACCGTTCTTCTCTCTCAGCGGGGAGCGATCGCGGGTGTCAGGCGGCAATCGGAGCTGCCCCGTGCTTTGGGGTCCCCGCTGATGGGCAGGGGTGGGAGCGCGCCGCCAGAGGAGCACGCTCATCCCCTAGCTGCAGGCGTGCGACCGACATATACCTACGTCGGTTTGCGCAGAAGCGGCTGCCTGACGCAGTATAACTGCGGCGGGCAGTCGGCAACAGGGTAAAAAGCTCCAACGGTTTTTCAGCGCTTTACAAAAATACATAGAAAGTTACATAGTTATATACTTACATAGTTGTATAGTTACAGTATACTTTTATTATTATCATTATACAGGATTTAAATAGTGCCAACAGTTTGTGCAGCGCTTTACAGAAGTGACATATTTATATTTTATATAGTTACATAGTTATTATTATACAGGATTTAAAAAAACAACAACGTTTTTTGCAACGCTTTACAAAAATACATACAAAGTTACATAGTTACAGTATATACTTACATAGTTATATAGTTATGTAGTTATATAGTTACATAGTTTTATAGTTACAGTATATTTTTTATTATTATCATTTTACAGGATTTAAATAGTGCCAACAGTTTGTGCAGCACTTTACAAAAGTTACATATTTATATTTTATATAGTTACATAGTTATTATTATACAGGATTAAAAAAAAAAAAAAAAAAAAACAACGGTTTTTGCAATGCTTTACAAAAATACATACAAAGTTACATAGTTACAGTATATACTTACATAGTTATATAGTTATGTAGTTATATAGTTACATAGTTTTATAGTTACAGTATATTTTTTATTATTATCATTTTACAGGATTTATATAGCGCCAACAGTTTGTGCAGCGCTTTACAAAAGTTACATATTTATATTTTATATACAAAAAAAAAAAAAAGTACAGCGCTAAAAAAAAAAAATAGGCACAAAAAAAAATAAATTCATAAATATCCATAAAATATACATATAAATAAATAAGGAAAAAAAGTCCATGGGGAAGATATACCGCAGAGTCTTAAATTATTGATCCATGTGAAGAAAGAAAACGCCACAGATGGAAAGGGTGATGAATATTGTAGAGAAGGGGTGACTATCAAAGTCTGCTTACCAGAATATATTGACCACTAGACTATATAGGTGGTCTAATCAGGCACAGGGAAGTAGGTCTCCCTCAAACCATGTACCCTGGAACAACTCAGAAGATTCGATCCGTTCTCAAAAATCAAAAATCACTACCATAGTGCGGTAATCTAATAACGCTTTATTAATAAAATCATAAATTGCACTTAGAAAGTCCAATAATACCCATAGACACACTCCTAAACCTTGTGGACAGCCTTCCCAGAACAGTTGAAGCTGTTATAGCTGCAAAGGGTGGGCCAACTCAATATTGAACCCTACGGACTAAGACTGGGATGCCATTGAAGATTATTACGCAATACTTTTGGTAATGAAGTGTATGAGCAGATATATGGTTAAAAAGATCCAAAAAAGATTTAAAAACTTAAATTTTATTCAATATTGAAACCTACAGACTAAGACTGGGATGCCATTAAAGTTCATGTGCGTGTAAAGGCAGACGTCCCAATACTTTTGGTAACATAATGTATGTATATATATATATATATACAGTGCCTTGGGAAAGTATTCGGCCCCCTTGAACTTTGCGACCTTTTGCCACATTTCTGGCTTCAAACATAAAGATATAAAACTGTAATTTTTTTGTGAAGAATAAACAAGTGGGACACAATCATGAAGTGGAACGAAATTTATTGGATATTTTAAACTTTGTTAACAAATAAAAAACTGAAAAATTGGGCGTGCAAAATTATTCAGCCCCTTTTCTTTCAGTGCAGCAAACTCTCTCCAGAAGTTCAGTGAGGATCTCTGAGGCTGCATTCACATGTCAGCTTATAATCGCGGGCAGAACCGCCGCGGTTCCGCCCGCGATTCGGAGATTTATTGCAAATCGCGGGACGCCTAGCGATGCCCGTTGATTTGCAATAGCCTCCCAAACGCCGAGCGATGTTGCCGCGATTTACGCCCGCCGAATCGCGGCAACATCGCTCAAACAAAATAGCGGGACGCAATACGCTCCAAAGAAGCTCTTGTACTTTTTTGGAGCGTATTGCGTCCCGCGATTTTGTTTGCGCGATGTTGCCGCGATTCGGCGGGCGTAAATCGCGGCAACATCGCTCGGCGTTTGGGGGGCTATTGCAAATCAACGGGCAACGCTAGGCGTCCCGCGATTTGCAATAAATCTCTGAATCGCGGGCGGAACCGCGGCGGTTCTGCCCGCGATTATAAGCTGACATGTGAATGCAGCCTAAATGATCCAATGTTGACCTAAATGACTAATGATGATAAATAGAATCCACCTGTGTGTAATCAAGTCTCCGTATAAATGCACCTGCACTGTGATAGTCTCAGAGGTCCGTTTAAAGCGCAGAGAGCATCATGAAGAACAAGGAACACACCAGGCAGGTCAGAGATACTGTTGTGGAGAAGTTTAAAGCAGGATTTGGATACAAAAAGATTTCCCAAGCTTTAAACATCCCAAGGAGCACTGTGCAAGCGATAATATTGAAATGGAAGGAGTATCAGACCACTGCAAATCTACGAAGACCTGGCCGTCCCTCTAAACTTTCAGCTCATACAAGGAGAAGACTGATCAGAGATGCAGCCAAGAGGCCCATGATCACTCTGGATGAACTGCAGAGATCTACAGCTGAGGTGGGAGACTCTGTCCATAGGACAACAATCAGTCGTATACTGCACAAATCTGCCCTTTATGGAAGAGTGGCAAGAAGAAAGCCATTTCTTAAAGATATCCATAAAAAGTGTTGTTTAAAGTTTGCCACAAACCACCTGGGAGACACCAAACATGTGGAAGAAGGAGCTCTGGTCAGATGAAACCAAAATCAAACTTTTTGGCAACAATGCAAAGCGTTATGTTTGGTGTAAAAGCAACACAGCTCATCACCCTGAACACACCATCCCCACTGTCAAACATGGTGGTGGCAGCATCATGGTTTGGGCCTGCTTTTCTTCAGCAGGGACAGGGAAGATGGTTAAAATTGATGGGAAGATGGATGGAGCCAAATACAGGACCATTCTGGAAGAAAACCTGATGGAGTCTCCAAAAGACCTGAGACTGGGATGGAGATTTGTCTTCCAACAAGACAATGATCCAAAACATAAAGCAAAATCTACAATGGAATGGTTCACAAATAAACATATCCAGGTGTTAGAATGGCCAAGTCAAAGTCCAGACCTGAATCCAATCGAGAATCTGTGGAAAGAACTGAAAACTGCTGTTCACAAACGCTCTCCATCCAACCTCACTGAGCTCGAGCTGTTTTGCAAGGAGGAATGGGCAAAAATTTCAGTCTCTCGATGTGCAAAACTGATAGAGACATACCCCAAGCGACTTACAGCTGTAATCGCAGCAAAAGGTGGGGCTACAAAGTATTAACTTAAGGGGGCTGAATAATTTTGCACGCCCAATTTTTCAGTTTTTTATTTGTTAAAAAAGTTTGAAATATCCAATAAATTTTGTTCCACTTCATGATTGTGTCCTACTTGTTGTTGATTCTTCACAAAAAATTACAGTTTTATATCTTTATGTTTGAAGCCTGAAATGTGGCAAAAGGTTGCAAAGTTCAAGGGGGCCGAATACTTTCGCAAGGCACTGTATATATATTTATTTCTTTTTTTATTGTTTTTTTTTTAGGTTTTTTTTTTTTTTTTTAAAGAAAATATAACATATATAATATATAGTAGTGGACTTACTTTTACTGTTATAGCTGCAAAGGGTGGGCCAACTCAATATTGAACCCTACGGACTAAGACTGGGATGCCATTAGTTCATGTGTGTGTGAAGGAAGGTGTCCCAATACTTTTGACAATATAGTGTACATGTTATGTGGGTGGCAACTGGCTACTGGCTAAACTTTTTTGCAGACCTGCTTCTACCCTGAAAATACTAAGACAGGCCATTGACATGAGAGTGTAGGGATAGGAACTAGGAAGGGAGAGAGGATGGCTGGCTGGGGGGGGGGGGGGGGGTGATGGGAAGATAGACACATACAATTTTTCTCTTTCTTTTTTTCTTTTTTTTTAAGGCCAGCATTGTATTTTGCAAAAGTGATGATATTTCCCTGAACTCCCCTTATCATGTTCAGTGTTGCAGGCAGGCACGTCTTTACAAGCATCAGATGGTTACAATCTGTCAAACAGGTGTCACCCAGACAGCTGTGCGTGCCACAAATCCCAACAACTGGCAGCCCTGGGCGCTTTCTGCCGGATCTCCCAAATCAATCTCAGAATTTTCTTCCACCGTACAATGAGAATTCTTTGATAAAGAAATGCAAGTAGCCGGCTTTTGTCACCTTGCCACCGGGAGTAGGACACCGCTACATACACTATATTGTCAAAAGTATTGGGACGCCTGCCTTTACACACACATGAACTTTATTGGCATCCCAGTCTTAGTCCGTAGGGTTCAATATTAAGTTGGCCCACCCTTTGCAGCTATAACAGCTTCAACTCTTCTGAGAAGGCTGTCCACAAGGTTTAGGAGTGTGTCTATGGAAGTGTTTGACCATGTTTGACTTCCAGAAGTGCATTTGTGAGGTCAGGCACAGATGTTGGAGAGAAGGCCTGGCTCACAGTTTCTGCTTTAATTCATCCCAAAGGTGTTCTATCGGGTTGAGGTCAGGACTCTGTGCAGGCCAGTCAAGTTCCTCCATCCCAAACTCGCTCATCCATGTCTTTATGGACCTTGCTTTGTGCACTGGTGCGCAGTCATGTTGGAACAGGAAGGGGCCATCCCCAAACTAATCCCACAAAGTTGGGAGCATGAAATTGTCCAAAATGTCTTGGTATGCTGACGCCTTAAGAGTTCCCTTCACTGGAACTAAGGGGCCAAGCCCAACCCCTGAAAAACAACCCCACACCACAATCCCCCCTCCACCAAATTATTTGAACCAGTGCACAAAGCAAGATCCAGAAAGACATGGATGAGTGAGTTTGGGGGTGGAGGAACTTGACTGGTCTGCACAGAGTCCTGACCTCAACATGATAGAACACCTTTGGGATGAATTAGAGCGGAGACTGCGAGCCAGGCCTTCTTGTCCAACACCAGTGCCTGACCTCACAAATGCTCCTTCTGGAAGAATGGTCAAACATTCCCATAGACACACTCCTAAATCTTGTGGACATCCTTCCCAGAAGAGTTGAAGCTGTTATAGCTGCAAAGGGCGGGCCAACTCAATATTGAACCCTACGGACTAAGACTGGGATGCCATTAAAGTTCATGTGCGTGTAAAGGCAGGCGTCCCAATACTTTTGGTAATATAGTGTATGAGCAGATATATGGTTAAAAAGAGCAAAAAAATAATTAAAAAATTTAATTTTATATATTAAACACAAAGTGGGTGTGGACATTGGTTCAAGCACTGCATTCTCTGAATTACCTTTTTGAGAAAAAATAAAATAAAATAAAATAAATAAATTATTAATACATTCTAGATTGTAAGCTCTAACGAGCAGGGCCTTCTAATTCCTCCAGTATTGAATTGTATTGTAACTGTATTGTCTTCCCTCATATTGTAAAGCTCTGCGCAAACTGTTGGCACTATATAAATCCTGTATAATAATAATACATGAAAAAAAAAATCAATAAAGGAAATTAATAAATAATAATAATAATTCATAATGATTCCATAATAAAAAAATAAAATAGCTAATTAAAAAAATAGAATGTTTATTATACATTATATACAATAATGTATAATATAATGTATATGTATATATGTGCATGTATAATATAATTATAATTTACAATAGATACATTGTCATTTTTTTGAATCAAGTCATTTTTATTAACCTTTTTTCAATAAAAAAAAAAAACATCTGTTACGGAAGACACATTACAAAATAATTTATGACTCTGAGACCGTGCATAACACATTTATACAGAATCACATTCCCAAATAGTTCGCTAACAGCGAAAAGCACCTAACGGGACATTCCACCGAGACAGCTCACACTGTGCCAGTGACCGAGTAAGCATTGCGTACTTCCCAACCTAAGTACATATCAATTTACTATAAGTCCTCTACAGCATCCGGAGATGTTGACTTATAAGTTGACTCATTAGATTCCAACCATTGAGACCAAATTTTCTGGAATTTTTTAGGACAACCCCTGTGCTTGTATGTCAACTCTTCTCTTCTCAAGTTAAAGTTAAACACGTCACGCCATTGGGTATACTGTATGTTGGGCGAGTGGGCGAGATCCACTTCTGGAGGATACGTTTTCGAGCCAAATATATCGATCTTGTCCACAGTGAGTGCACTTCAGCTGGGAGCACGTCCTCCAACCATTGAGACCAAATTTTCTGGAATTTTTTAGGACAACCCCTGTGCTTGTATGTCAACTCTTCTCTTCTCAACTTAAAGTTAAACACATCACGCCATTGGGTATACTGTATGTTGGGGGTGTGGGCGAGGTCCACTTCAGGAGGATACGTTTTCGAGCCAAATATATTGATCTTGTCCACAGTGAGGGCACTTCAGCTGGGAGCATGTCCTCCAACCATTGAGACCAAATTTTCTGGAATTTTTTAGGACAACCCCTGTGCATGTATGTCAACTCTTCTCTTCTCAAGTTAAAGTTAAACACGTCACGCCATTGGGTATACTGTATGTTGGGGAGTGGGCGAGGTCCACTTCAGGAGGATACGTTTGCGAGCCAAAGATAGGGATCTTGTCCACAGTGAGTGGACTTCAGCCGGGAGCACGTCCTCTGAACTACATTGTAGTTTAATGCTGTTAAATTACCTTTCCTTGAAAACAGCCAGGTAGCTAGCACTTTATAAAAGGAAGCCAGAAACAACATCCTACAAGTTTCTCTCGGTACAGGTTTCTTTTAACACCTAACTCCATGCTCTGACCCCAACCCCCAATAGACCCATGGAGTCCCACCCCCTCCCCATTCCCTCACACATAGTATTTTTTTTTTACTAAATTTTATTTATTTATCATTTTTCACAAAACACATACAAAAATAAACACCATACTTTTGAATACAATCATAATTCCTTATCTTATTTATATTATAGCAGGGACATAAATTCATAAATTCAATAATTCTTCTCTCATGGGTAGATTAACACCATCAAGTAAGCACACCTGCCAAAAAAATTCCCCAAAGATCTAATCTATTCATATACCTACTATATTCTATACAGATCAAAACCAAACACCCAAAACAGAAAGCAAAACGAAACAACAAAAAAAAAAAAAAAAAAAAAAGGAGGGGAAAAAAAAACCAAGGGGGAGGGGGAAAAGAAGAGAAAGAAGAGCAGAAAGAAGAGCAGAAAGAAAGATGAGAGTGGGAGGAGGGCAGATAGAAATAAGAAGAGTGGGGGTCTTGTAAGTTTAGGGCTTCCTCTATCTTCTATATCCTCACCCTTGTTTCCATCCTCTCGATATGGCAAATTTATTCCATCCCTCCCATATTGATTGATATTTTCCCATTTTGTGCTTAGCGTTTAATACGAGATTTTCTAATTTATTGAACTCTTCCACTTTATTAATCCACGTATTAATATCTGGTGGTATCTCGTTTTTCCACTTTAAAGGAATGCATATTTTTGCTGCATTGAGTAGGTAGGGGGTTATAGAATTTTTATATTGGTTTCTTGAAATATCGGTTTTGTGGAGAAGGAATAGGGCTGGGTCCATTGTCACTGGAAATTCCGTAAGAGATTGTATTATTATATAGTATTTTATATTTTTAATTTTTTGGTTTTATACTTTCTGTTTCCAGATTTTTTCTTGTGTGCAGGGTCCTCCTTGCCTTTGGATGTTCTCCAGTTGGTCGGTGGTACTCGGTAGTGCAGAGAGTGGTACTGATGTGATGACCAAGGTGAGCCCTCCGGAAGGGTGGGTCTGTTATGCCCTGTGCTCACAGTATGTTCTCAGTCTTATGTGTAAAAAAATGAACTACCCATCATTTAACTGGGAAGACTAAGGATATACAGTAGTGTGATTGTACAATGTATGAGAACACCAAAAATCTAATGACTGTGACCAGCAACCCAAATCAGTAGGACCTCTATTTTTTTGTGTTGTAATTTGTTGTCCTCTGTATTCTCTTCAATTACTGCCAGTGCCAACATTAAAGCGGAGTTCCGGGCACAAAATCGATCTTTTTTTTTTTTGTGCCCGTCCGCTAGTTCTCCTGAAAAGGAATTGGATAGTTAGGTTTTTTTTTTTTTTTTTACTCACCTTGTAATTGAAGATCGAAAATACTCACCTCAGTGTACTTCCTCCCTCAGCGCCGCGGCTCCGCCGTCACTTCCTGTCTTGCGATGATTCCTGGGAGCTGAACGTCATCGCTCCCAGGAATCAATGCGACGGCACCGGCCCCGCTCGTCACTTCCGGGGCGACGCCGCATTCCCCTGCTAAACAGCTTCTGGGCATGCCCAGAAGCTGTGGAGGAATGCGGCCCCGCACCGGAAGTGACGAGAGGGGCCGGTGCAGGCGCATTCTGGGAGAAGAGGACGCGGAAGAAGACGCAGAAGAGGATCGCGCCGGCTTCAGCTGCCCACAAGAGAGATGGCAACGCTGTGGAAGAAATTTTATAAGTGAGTATTTCATCTTGCAGGTAAGTGCGAACCGGGACAGATCAGAGGCTAGCCATTGTGGAATGTACTAGCCCTGACTGTCCCGGGGGTATGTTCACTGAAAAATGGTTTCTGTGCCCGGAACTCCGCTTTAAAGCCCAGATAAAGGGAGAGTTTTGAGCCCCTAAAACTCCTATAGAATTCCAATAGAAGTCCTTGGGACTGTTTTTCTCTTTTGACTTCTTGTAATGTGCAATAAAGACCTACTGGATTCACATTAGATTTGGTGCTCTCTCGTCACTTCTGCACATTTCTAGTCACTCCACAGGGATACCCCAGGTAACAAAGAGCCACCTCTCAAAGTTTTTTTTTATTGTCCAGAGCATTACCATCAAATCTATTGCGAAGGGATATTTTGTATATATACTGTGCATATACACACAGACAAGACACACACATATACTGTACACACACAGATATATAGTATCTCACAAAAGTGGGTACACCCCAAGCACACCTCCAAGACGACCACTGCCTTGCTAAAGAAGCTGAGGGTAAAGGTGATGGACTGACCAAGCATGTCTCCAGACCTAAACCCTATTGAGTATCTGTGGAGCATCCTCAAACAGAAGGTGGAGGAGCGCAAGGTCTCTAACATCCACCAGCTCTCATGGAGGAGTGGAAGAGAACTCCAGTGGCAACCTGTGAAGCTCTGGTGAACTCCATGCCCAAGAGGGTTAAGGCAGTGCTGAAAAATAATGGTGGCCACACAAAATATTGACATTTTGGGCCCAGTTTGGACATTTTCACTTAGGGGTGTACTCACTTTTCAAGCGGTTTAGACAATAATGGCTGTGTGTTGAGTTATTTTGAGGGGACAGCAAATTTACACTGTTAGTGCCGGTTCACACTGCCGCGACCACTAAAGTAGCGTCGCTTCCAGCGCGACTTTGGCGCGACTTCAGCGCGAGGCAACTTTTTATTTGGCCAATCACAATATGATGTTTTGAAAAAAAAAAAAAAAGAAAAAGACAGCTGGAAAGACACTGCATTAGTTTTCTACTAAAAATTATAAGAAAAATTCTTTTTTTTTAGGGGTTCTGGACATGCTACAGAGCTGAAACTTGACAGGTACACTTTTTAGACCCCCCCAGACACTAAATACAAAAAATGACATGCCTGCTTAAAAAAATGCCCGATAAATGCCTGCAAGAAAAAAAGCCAGCCGCAGAGAAGCCGTATTACTGAAAATATAAAAAAATGCTGTTTTTTAGGGGTTCTGGACATGCTACAGAGCTGAAACTTGACAGGTACACTTTTTAGACCCCCCAGACACTAAATACAAAAAATGACATGCCTGCCTAAAAAAATGCCCGATAAATGCCTGCAAGAAAAACGGCCAGGTTGACAGAAGACATATTCATGTTTTAATAAAAATTATGCTCTTTTCTTGTTCAATACCATTTTTTTGCAAAGTCGGATGACAAGTCGTATCACAAGTCGCTTCAATTAAGATAAGGAGGCGACTCCCATTGAAGTATATGGGACAGTCGGATCACAGGTCGCCTCAAAGTAGTACAGGACCCTTTTCTGAAGTCGGAGCGACTTCAGTAGCGGCAATTAAGACGGCACTGATTGAATTACATTGCTTTGGTTATGTCAAGCGACCTGGGGCGACACAAGTCGCCTCGTGAGTCGCCCTAGTGTGAACGGGGGCTTATACAAGCTGTACACTCACTACTTTACATTGTAGCAAAGTGTCATTTCTTCAGTGTTGTCACATGAAAAGATAGAATAAAATATTTACAAAAATGTGAGGGGTGTACTTACTTTTGTGAGATACTGTATATGTATGTGTGAGTCTGTGTGTGTCTTGTCTGTGTGTATATGTACAGTATATATACAGGTGCATCTTGTAAAATTAGAATACCATCAAAAAGTAAATGTATTTCGGTTATTCAAATCAAAAAGTGAAACTCATATATTTTATATAGATGTGTTACACACAGAGTGATATTTTTCAAGTATTTCTTTCTTTTAATTTTGATATTTATGGCTTACAGCTAGTGACACCCCAAAATTCAGTGTCTCAGGAAAACAGAATATTACATAGGACCAATAAAAAAAAAAAAAGGATTTATAATACAGAAATGTTGGCTTAGTGAAAAGTCTGTCCATGTACAGTATAGGATGCACTCAGTACTTGGGCGGGGCTCATTTTGCATGAATTACTGCATCAATGCGGCGTGGCATGGAGGCGATCAGCCTGTGGCACTGCTGAGGTGTTATGGAAGCCCAGGTTGCTTTGATAGCGGCCTTCATCTTGTATGCATTGTTGGGTCTGGTGTCTCTCATGTTCCTCTTGACAATACCCCACAGATTCTCTATGGGATTTAGGTCAGGCGAGTATTCTGGCCAACCAAGCACAGTGAAACTAAGATCATGTGACCAGGTATGGGTAGTTTTGGCAGAGTGGGCGGCTGCCAAGTCATACTGGAAAATGAAATCAGCATCTCCATAAAGCTGGTCAGCAGAGGGAAGCATGAGGTGCTCTAGAATTTCGCTGGGCTGATATTGGACTTGATAAAACACAGTGGACCAACACCAGCAGATGACACGGCTCCCCAAATCATCACTGACTGTGGAAAATGTTGCATTTCATTTGGAAATGAAGGTCCCGGAGTCTGGAGGAAGAGCGGAGAGGCACAGAATCCAAGTTGCATGAGGTCCAGTGTAAAGTTTTCACAGTCAGTGATGATTTGGGGAGCCGTGTCATCTGCTGGTGTTGCACCTGTATGTGTATATATAAATATATATTGTGACAGGAAGTCAGGTAAATCTATGGGTGTTGTCACAGACGGGAGATACATTTCTGCCTTGTTTAGACAATTCACCAATTGCTATCAGGTGTCGGCTGCGGAGGTAGCCAGAAAGGTTTAGGACGTTGGAAAGCTTCAGCTGTTCAGAATGAGGCAATTTAGGCCTCTATAAGTTATCCAGAGGATGACTACTGATTGCTGCATCCTGAGGCTTTTTGCGTTAAGGAGAGCAGTGAGCTGAGAGACTTCTGAAGGTGAGGTGGTAGTGACTTTTTCTGTGTGAAAAGAAAAACAAATAGACTATTGGTTGTCTGCTGTATGACCAGCAGTGTCTGCCCAGCAGTAGGTTGGGACAGACTCCATAGGTAGGTTCCTGTGTTGTGCAGGTAGACGCCCCAAGTGGCCAGGGATTATTTTATGTTTGTTTGATTTATGCTGTTTGGATGCTTGCACTTATTTCCAGCAAATTGGAAGAATAGACCATAGACCGTTGTTTTCAACCACTCCTCAGCTGTCTCTCTGTATAGCGAACCCAGCCAGGGGGTCACCCACACCCGCTACCGAGCCAACCCCTTACAATATATATATATATATATATATATATGTGTGAGTGTGTATATAGGCGTGTATACACTGCCTGGCCAAAATAAAAGTTGCAACCAAAAAAAAAAAAAGGGTCACACACTCTAATATTTTGTTGGCTTTGATTACGGCACGCATTCGCTGTGGCATTGTTTCTACAAGATTCTGCAATGTCACCAGATTTATTTCCCTCCAGTGTTGCATTCATTTTTCACCAAGATCTTGTATTGATGATGGGAGAGTCGGAACACTGCGCAAAGCCTTCTCCAGCACATCCCAAAGATTCTCAATGGAGATAAGTTCTGTGGTGGCCAATCCATGTCTGACAATGATGTCTCATGCTCCCTGAACCTCTCTTTCACAATTTGAGCCCCATGAATCCTGGCATTGTCACCTTGGAATATGCCCGTGCCATCAGGGAAGAAAAAATCCATTGATGGAATAACCTGGTCATTCCATATATTCAGGTAGTCAGCTGACCTCATTCTTTGGGCGCATCCAGTAACTATCTAATAGCAAGGTTACTGCATGCTTAGTTTAGTTAGTTGCTTCGTTAATTCCAGGTGGCGACTTTATTGTTGGCCAGGCAGTGTATATGTTTGTATACACACACCCACACATATGTGTTTGAGCTTTGGGGTGCACACCCTATTGCAACAGGCTGCGCATGGCTATGCTAAAAATGACTTGTACACACTTTGGAGAGTAAAAGCTTGCATACCATGGGGTCTTGCAACCAGAGGCTGCAGCACCATGAAATGCCAGATGACATTGGCTGGACCAGACTTTGGTAAAACTCAGCTTAGTGGTAAATTAAGTAAAGTTTATAACTTTGGCGTAGCTGCAATGTTGTTCAAATATAAGCTGCGTATTAACTGACTTGTTGCCAGGATTTGCTAAAGAAAACGTAGGAGAAGCCGTTGGCTTTTATTGCCAATGAACGTAACAAAGAGGGAAAACATGGCGATATGGATGAGGTAATGTGACGGGCTGTCGCTGGATGTCTCCTGCTAATCACCACGTTTAAACCCATCATGGGGCTCGTGTATTTACTTGTCCTCATCTGGTTCAGACATGGGACGAGCCTCCATATTATTACTTCAAAGTGCAAAAATGTAGACGTCCCCGTAAAAAAAAAAAAAAAAAATCAAATTTTTCTGTCAGTCACTGCCGCATCCCCTGGAGAAAACGCCGCCCCACCGTCCCACCGCCCCACCGCCCCGCCGCCCCAGACATTCTTCCCTCATTTGACAGGAGGGATTTGCAAACAAGATGATTGGTATTAAAGTATTTTGGAAGCGCACAAAACATGCCATCGGGAATCGGCCCGGGCGACTGGCAATTTAACATGTCAGTTCATCTACCAAACTCAGACAACAGTTGTACAAATAAATCAAAGACATCGGGCAATTTGTGAAGAATGACAATAAATAATCAAGGCGTACAAGTGAAAACGTTTCATTTCATTCTGCTTCGAAGGAAGTGATTTGACATTAATAAATAGATTTATTACAGCTCCGGGCAAGGTATAAAAGTCCTCGCTGATGTTGCAACTGTTTTTAAGCGGGAGTAAACTACTGGAAACCACCGGAAAATACTACAAAACAAATTACTGCATGGGCAGTTTTTTGAAGTTGTAATTATTTTGTCACAATTTTTTGGAAAATGAAGAAAAAACAATTGTTTTTTTCACGTTATTTTTTTTACAAGTGCAGTACAGTATTATTTTAAAACTGGTGTGGCAGTGACCAGAGACACTGACTGGTGATAGTATAAAAAAAAAAAAAAATTGAATGAAATAATTTTTACTTTTTTAATTTTATATATAAAATATACCGGCAAGGTATAAAAGTCCTCGAGCTGCTGATGTTGCAACTGTTTTAAAGTGGGAGTAAACTACTGGAAACCACCGGAAAATACTGCAAAAAAAATACAAACATTCTCCAGATGTTTGAGAAATGGTGAATACAGCAATATATCCCTGCCCAATATATAGATATATAAATATATATATTTTCATACTGTCACAGTCAGTGTCTCTGGTCACTGCCACACCAGGTATATAATAATACTGTACTGCACTTGTAAAACAAAATGTGAAAAAAAACAATCGTTTTTTCTTCATTTTCCAAAAAATTGTGACAAAAAAATTACAACTTCAAAAAACTGCCCATGCCTCTTACTAAAAAAAAAAAATTCTGATCAACTTCCCACAGTGCTACAGTGTTACTAGGGTAACACTATATTGTTCTGATCACAATATGTAAAAAAAAAAATGTAAAAAATAAATAAACTCCCTATGCCTCTTAGCGCCGGTTCACATTACCACGACGCTACTTCGGGTGGCGACCTCCGAGGTCGCAGTGCGACCAGCGCGCCGCGACCTCGGAGCGGCCGCCACGGACTTCATAACATTGAAGTCTATGGCGGTCGCCTCCTGGTCGCCCCAAAGAAGCTCCGGACCCTTTTTCTAGGTCGGAGCGACTTGTGTCGCTCCTATTAGAAAGGGTCCGCAGCTTCCCTATGGGAGGCGACCTGCGGCGACCTGTGAGGCGACCAGGTCGCCTCACAGGTCGCCCTAGTGTGAACCGAGCCTTACTAAAAAGATTACTACTTCAAAAAACTCACTAAGACTCTTGCTAAATACCTGAGGACTGTCTACTTTCTAAAAGGGTAATTTGGGGGATATTTGAACTGTCCTACAATTCATTTTTTAATTTTAAAAATATATTCTTTTATTTTTTTCCTTTTTTTTTTTTTTTACATATTGGGACCAGAACAATACAGTGTTACCCTAGTAACACTGTAGCACTCTGGAAAGTTGACCAGAATTTTTTTTTTGTTTTTTTAGTAAGAGGCATGGGCAGTTTTTTGAAGTTGTAATTATTTTGCCACTATCTTTTCGGAAAATGAAGAAAAACATTTTATTTTTTCACGTTTGTTTTTTTTACAAGTGCAGTACAGTATTACTATAAAACTGGTGTGGCAGTGACCATAGACACTGACTGGTGACAGTATGAAAAAAATAAATAAATTAATTAAATATTTTTTTACTTTTTTAATTTTATATATATATATATATATATATATATATATATATATATATATATATTTCTAGCTGAGATTCTGCTTCAAAGGAAGTGATTTGTCATTGATAAATAGATTTATTATAGCTCCGGGCAAGGTATAAAAGTCCTCCAGCTGCTGATGTTGCAACTGTTTTTAAACTGGAGTAAACTACTGGAAACCACTAGAAAATACTACACAAAAAAAAATTACAAAAGTTCTCCAGATGTTTGAGAAATGGTGCCTACAGCAATATATCTCTGCCGACTGTGCATAATACTGAGGGCTGCACTACCTTCACTCCCTCTGAAGATGATGCCATCTTGGCATGTATCCTGGACACCAGTGCCAGGACAAGGTCACCTAGAGCTCAGGGCATAAATGCCTATTTGCGGGACAATACAAATATCCCCCAAATTACCTTTTTAGTTTGTAGACAGTCCTCGGGTATTTAGTAAGAGGCATCGGGAGTTTTTTAAAGTTGCAATATTTTTAGTAAGAGGCATGGGGAGTTTTTTGAAGTTATAATTTTTCTTAGTAAGAGGCATGGGGAGTTTTTTAAAGTTGTATTTTTTTTTTGTCACAATTTTTTTGGGAAATGAAGAAAAAACAATATTGTTTTATTTATTTTTTTACATTTTTTTTTAAATATTATGACCAGAACAATACAGTGTTACCCTAGTAAGGCTCCTTTCACACGGCCGCTCCGTTGCTTTCCGTGTGTCCGCAAATCATCCTATTTTTTTGCGGATGATTTGCGGACATCAATGTAAGTGAATGGCACTGCGGATGTCAGCGGAATACCATCCGCTGACATCCGATTTTCCTCCTGTCAGTTCTGTTCCGTTTTTTGGAACGGAACAGAACCCCATTTTTCCATCCGTGTAAAAAACGGAAAGGAAGGAAAATCGGATGTCAGCGGTGTCATCTGCTGACATCCGCAATGCCATATACTTACATTATGTCCGCATATCATCCGCAAACGGATGGGATGATATGCGGGCATACGGAGCGGATGACACAAATGTCATCCGCTCCGTGGAAAAAAAAAAAAAAAAAGTCCCGCAGCGGACTACAGCAGCGGAGCGGCCGTCTGAAAGGAGCCTAACACTGTAGCACTCTGGGAAATTGATCAGAATTTTTTTTTTTTTTAGTAAGAGGCATGGGCAGTTTTTTGAAGTTGTAATTATTTTGTCACAATTTTTTGGAAAATTAAGAAAAAGCAATTGTTTTTTCACTTTTTTTGCAGTAGAGTATTATTATAAAACTGGTGTGGCAGTGACCGGATACACTGACTGGTGTCAGTATGGAAAAAAAAAATTTAATTAAATATTTTTTTACTCTTACTCTTTTATATATATATATATATATATATATATATATATATATATATATATATATATATATCACCCTCCTAGACAGGTGCTAGGTAAAAGCATCTATTGCGCCTGCTGCTTATCAGGGGAGCTGATCTATTAGTTTGCCTGTTACATGTTTCCAGGTGTGACTCACTGGGTCTGAGGGAGTGTCCACAGTGTCCCCACTGTGTCCAATGAAGGAGCTTGTTGGACAGTGGAGGAAACCTAGCCAGTGGTACATCAGGGTTTATGGCACTATCACCGGCTGCTACGTTTAGGAGATAATCACTGAACCTACATGTAAGTCCTATTATAGGCTTACCTGTTGATACAAAATAAAAAATGGAGTTTACTACTGCCAGATCAGTTAGTAAATGGGTAAATAGAAGGAAGGAATTGATACATGGATGCAGGGGGAACTGACAGTGTAGGGGAGAAGAAGCAAAGTTGCACAGGTCAGGAAGCAGTCTGGGGGAGAGGAGCGGGAAGCCCGGCTACATAAAGCACACTAAACTGCACTGGGACAAAATAACAGGCAACTATGGAAACAGTAAATTCTTCACCCCATGGGAATGCAGCTGATCAGCTGTGACTGTGTCAGGAAGACAGAGAAATGGGGGAGAGGGATGAAAAAAATATACAGGCTGGGACAAGGAGTATAGGAAGAACTGCAGGGAGAGAAACAAAGTTACAGAGGTAAACTCAGAAGCAGAGCTAACATTTGAGCCAGGGCTGGGAGGGGGACCCACACAGGGAGGGGGATTAGTAAGGTACAACTGTCTCTTTCTCAGCAAATAAAAGCTGGCAGCAGGGAGAGTGATCAGCTTTCATCTGCTGGAGGAAGAGAGACACAATTGTTGTCTATCACTAATCCCCCTCCCTGTATGGGCCCCCCTGTGTGCTCGGCCCCCTACAAGTGGACCAGTGGTCCTCCCCCTATCAGTGGCCCCTGTGCGTATATATACGTTGCAGCTTGTAAGTGGTTTACCAGGCTTTTTTTTTCAGCTGGCGATTGTCTTTTTTAATGAAAGCGGTCTGAGCAGCAAATTAGCCCCCGGATCGCTTTCAGAATCAGAACCTTCCCGCCGCTCACTGCTCACCAGTATTTCTTGGGCTTACCCCTTTTACCAGCGAGCCCGGGAAACGATCCTACGGTTAGCACAGCTGGCCGTAGAGGTGAAGAGAGACTAGATTGTCTCTGGTCACCTCTATGATCTTGGCAGACCAGAGCGACATCATGACATCACTTCCGGTCTAGGGTCTTCCGTTCTAAGTAAACTTTTTTTTTTTTTTAGAGCAAAAGATGACATTTTATTTTTTTTGATCTTTTGCTTGTAAAACTAGAGGAGAGATTTGGGGTCTTATTCAAGCCGTATTTCTATTACAAGGGATGCTTACATTGCTTGCAATAGGAATGAAAATTATATAAAAAAATTAAAACAGTGCCCACCCTTAGAGACCCCCCATTAGATCAGAGTCCCCTTAGATCAGTGCCCACCCTTAGAGATTCCCCATTAGATCAGAGTCCCCTTAGATCAGTGCCCACCCTTAGAGATTCCCTATTAGATCAGAGTCCCCTTATATCAGTGCCCACCCTTAGAGATCACCCATTATATCAGAGTCCACTTAGATCAGTGCCTGCCCACCCTTAAAGATTGCCCATTAGATCAGAGTCCCCTTATATCAGTGCCTGCCCTTAGAGATCCCCCATTAGATCAGAGTCCCCTTATATCAGTGTCCACCCTTAGAGATCACCCATTAGATCAGAGACCCCTTATATCAGTGCCTGCCCTTAGAGATCCCCCATTAGATCAGAGTCCCCTTAGATCAGTGCCCACCCTTAGAGACCACCCATTAGATCAGAGTCCCCTTATATCAGTGCCCACCCTTAGAGATCGCCCATTACATTAGAGTCCCCTTTGCCTGCCAGACCTCTGCCATCCCTGCCGTGTGCCAGGCCTGTGAGCGGATTAACCCTTTGCCTGCCAGACCTTTGCCATCCCTGCTGTGTGCCAGGCCTGTGAGCGGATTAACCCTTTTGTCTGCCAGACCTCTGCGATCCCTGCCTTGTGCCAGGCCTGTGAGCTGGTTAACCCTTTTGTCTGCCAGACCTCTGCCAGACCTCTGCCAGACCTCTGCCATCCCTGCCGTGTGCCAATCCTGTTGCGATGCATTTTCAGCCATACAATCTGTATAGTTGAATTTGCATTGCACAGGTTTCTCATTTGGTCTGCACAGCAATGCATTGCAAATCACATGCGATGTCTGACATCCCAATAGTGTGAACCCAGCCTAACATCCAATGTCAAGAGCCCCCCCACCACCACCATTAGAAGTCAAAAGTCCCCCGTCCTCCCTTTCATCACAGTGCACCCCCTTTACCTTGTGCTGCTCCCAGGAAGAAGCTAGGGATGGAGCTAGGAAGCAGAGAGTGTAGGGTCTGGAGGAGGACCAAAGAAATGCTAGAGTTTGCTGAATGCGGAGACAAGGGGGTGCTGCGGCTGAATAGAGGGGCGCAGGATCTGTATGAGGATTTCTGTTCTCCTCTATGCCGCCGACTGCTGTGACAAGGTGAGGACAGAGATGAAAGGGTTGCCGCAGCTGCAGGAGAGGTGCGAGGGCCGCATGAATTCGGCCCACGGTCCTTGTGTTTGACACATGTGCTCTAGGGTCTTACAAAACGTTTGGGGGTTCTAAGTAAACAAAAAGTGCCAGAAAAGGCCCGGTCTTCAAGTGGGTATCCGTGTCCGTCCCATTGAAATGTATCGCACGCGCGGCTCTCCTCCTCATCGCAGGGAAAATAACATCTGCTGGAGCTCCTTATCTGACCAGCAAGCCAAGTGGTCAGGAGACTTTTCCAAGACCTTCTATATCTACTGATAACAATGACCTAGGAAAACTCCAGATTCTGTAAACATTTATATAAAATATATCATTGCTACACCAACCGTTTATGAAAGTTAAAGCTTAAAGTTTAACTCCATTTTAGTGGGGGAAAAAATAGTAAATAAAAAAAAAAAATTAAATTGCTACAATAAAATAATAATAATAAGAATAATAATACAAAATAATAATAATTATAATATGAAATAATGATAATAATTATAATAATAAAAAATAATAATAATAATTATAATATATAATAATAATAATAATAATAATAATAATAATAATAATAATAAAAAATAATAATAATTATAATAATAATAATAATAATAATAATAATAATAAATAAAAATAATAATCATAATAATGAAAACTAATAATAATTTTGCTACAAAAGCATATTGTTGATTAATGTCCTTAGATGGTGCAGCTGCATTCATTTTCTTTTTTTAGGCTTTTTTGCCCCCTCTGTTTTCACCTGGTGATCGGGCCAGTAACACACCTCCTGTATCACAGTGGGGGCGCTCTGATACAGGAGGTATGTTACTGGCCCGATCACTCTGGATGAAGGAGCACCAGGGGCACTGCAGTATTGTCAGCCTGGGGGGAGGAGAATGTTAAATGTATTAGCAGATTTAGATGCACTCATACCTCCCAACTTTTTTAATTGGGAATGAGGGACACCTACTAGCAGAAGTTTGTAGGCTGGGCCGGGACAAGGGGTGGGCAGAAGGAACGGTTGCCCTGGGCACAATGGTTTATTGCAGGGATTGGGGGGGGGGGGGCGCATTGACCCTAACCCTAAGGGAAGGGGGGGGGCGCAGTTTGGCATCCTTGCCCTGGGGGCTGGATGCCCTTGTCCTGGCACTGTTTGTAGGCATAGGACACCCCCCCTGCCGCACCACTCTAAAGGAGAATTACCCAAAAAAGAGATTAGTTAACCACTTCTGGACCGGAAGGATTTACAAATAGAGCTTTCTTTTGGTGGTATTTGACCACCTGTGCGATTTTTATTTTTTGGGCTATAAACAAAAAAAGAGTGACAATTCTAAAAAAAAAAAAAAACAACATTTTTTTTTCACTTTCTGCTATATAACATTCCCATTATAAAAAAAAAAATTAAAAATCTAATTTTTTTTCATCATTTTAGGCCAATTTGTATTTTGTTACATAATTTTGGTAAAAAAAATCCCAACAACCTTATATTGATCGGTTTGCGCAAAAGTTATCGTGCCAACAAACTAGGGGAAAGATTTATGTCATTTTTTTATTTTATTTTTACTAGTAATGGCGGCGATCTGCGATTTTTGGTGGGACTGCAACATTGCGGCAGACAGATCGGGCCCCTAACTTACATTTTTGGGGGGACCAGTGACATTACTACAGTAATCAGTGCTAAAAATATGCACTGTTACTGTACTAATGACACTGGCAGAGAAGGGGTTAACCCAGGGGCGATCAAAGGGTTAAGTGTGAGCCTAGGGGGGGCTTTCTAACTGTGTGGGGGGGACTTGTAGAATCAACACAGAGACCTGTCATCCTAAATAGGAGGAACACAGGAGCTCTGTGTTGATAGCAGAGAGAACAACAGTCTGCTGTGTTTACAACAGCAGACCGCTGTTCTTCCTTCACGGGGAGCGATCGCGGGTGCCCGGCGGCAATCGCGGCCGGCGGCCCGCGCACCCACAGCATCGCTCCTGTGGACCACCGTACAGGTAAGGCGATTCGCGGGAACCTGCCGACCTGCCGCCAGCTGGTCGGCAAGTGGGAAAATCCACAAGGGATTTTTATTTATTTATTTTTACCACTACTATTTATATTGGCTTTTGAAATTTACAAAAATGAACCAGATTAGAAATTGGATGAAAGGTTTAGCACTGGGAAACACTTTTTGAAAAAAAAATTATAAATAGTGCATTTTATATACATATAAAATAATGATAAATAGTGAATTTTATATACACATATAAAATAATAATAAATAGTGCATTTTATATACATATAAAAAAATGATAAATAGTGCATTTTATATGCATATAAAAAAATGATAAATAGTGCATTTTAAATACATATAAAATAATGATAAATAGTGCATTTTGCATACATATAAAATAATGATAAATAGTGAATTTTATATACATATAAAAAAATGATAAATAGTGCATTATATACACATATAAAATAATAATAAATAGTGCATTTTATATGCATATAAAATAATGATTAATAGTGCATTTTGCATATAAAATAATGATAAATAGTGCATTTTATATGCATATAAAATAATGATAAATAGTGCATTTTATATACATATAAAAAAAATGATAAATAGTGCATTTTATATGCATATAAAATAATGATAAATAGTGCATTTTGCATATAAAATAATGATAAATAGTGCATTTTATATGCATATAAAATAATGATAAATAGTGCATTTAATATACAACTATATAGATCATAAGATCAGACCAAAATGAGGGACAAATGAGGAGGAAAGAGGGACATTGCTCCAAATCAGGGACAGTCCCTCGAACAAAATTAAGCTGAACTCCACCTAGCACTGTTATAATCAGTTACAGCAAACAGTTTTTTTTTTCACTTTTGTGATAAAAGGTTTTACATCAATAAATAAAAGCTGATCATTGTAAGCACCCCTGTCACAGTGATGACTGGTTTGTCTAATCTCTGTAACTGATACATTCCTCTGGAGAGCTTGTTCTTTTGAAAAGCAACAGACTTTTTGGCTGGATCACCAGATGAAAACAGAAGAATGAAAGCCAAAAAAAAAAAAAAACGAATGAAGTCACCACATCTAAGAATTGGTAAGCTGCTGGGTTTTGGTAGAAAAACCTCCTGACGCTTGTAAAATATCTAAAGCTTTTAAACGTATTTAGGTGCGTTTACATGTGTCAAGCGCCTGGCCGTTAATTCATTTAATTGGCCGGAATAGTAATTTATTCTGCCCATTGAAATGAATTAATGCTCAAGCTCTAGCTTTAACGCGCGTTAAGATGCGTTTACAAGCGTCAATCATTTTTTTTTCTGCCAAAACTCTGCTGCTCCTGGACGCACTGGCAGTGTGGTTCTTTTCCTGCCTCTAAAAGTCCCTGCCACTAAACGCTGCTAAAAGTCTATGTATGCATGGACCCTTCCTGCTTATTATTGACCATGGCCTGGACTCTTCATCAAGACTTTGCCTATCGATTCTATACCTCATTGTATGCATGTTGCCAGCCTCTCAGAGGCGTAACTAGAACTTTCAGGGACCCTTGCCACTGGTCCCAAACCCTTCCCACTGGTGCCAAAGCCCTTCCCACTGGTGCCAAAGCCCTTTCCACTGGTCCCAAAGCCCTTTCCACTGGTGCCAAAGCCCTTTCCACTGGTCCCAAAGCCCTTTCCACTGGTCCTGGAGCCCTTCCCACTGTCCCCGAAACACTTCCCAATGGCCTTCAAGCCCTTCCCACTGGCCTTCAAGCCCTTCCCACTGGTCCTGGAGCCCTTCCAACTGTCCCCAAAACCCTTCCCACTGGCCTTGAAGCCCTTCCCACTGGCCTTGAAGCCCTTCCCACTGGTCCCATAGCCCTTCCCACTGGTCCTGGAGCCCTTCCCACTGGTCCCGAAGTCCTTCCCACTGGCCCAGAAGCCTTTCCCACTGGTCCTGAAGCCCTTCCCACTGGCCTTGAAGCCCTTCCCACTGGCCCTGAAGCCTTTCCCACTGGCCTTGAAGCCCTTCCCACTGGCCCTGAAGCCTTTCCCACTGATATCCAAGCCCTTCCCTCTGGCCTTGAAGCCCTTCCCACTGGTCCTAAAGCCCTTCCCACTGGTCCCGTAGCCCTTCCCACTGGTTCTGGAGCCCTTCCCAGTGGTCCCAAAGCCTTTCCCACTGGTCCCCGAAGCCCTTCCTACTAGGAATTTTGAGGTGTAGAGCATTTGGGCTAGGAGGGGGACATTTCTTTTTTTTTTTTATAGGAGGGGGAGGTTTGTACTGGAGGCATATGGGGAGAGAAAGGATTTGAGCTGGGGAATAGGGGGCAGAAATGTGTGCTGGGGGGAGATTTCAGCAGGGGGGGTGGATTCATACTGGCAGGAGGCAGAATGTATGCTTACGGGGTTAGCATGCAGATTAGTGCTCGATTTGGCTTGTTCGCCCTGGGCTCTAGATGACCTTGTCCCGGCACTGCCTCTGTCATACAGGTATGGGATACTAGCTTAGAAAAGAGTCCCCAAAAGGGATTGGAGGAAGAAATGTGTGCTGGGGGGAGATTTCAGCAGGGGGGTGGATTCATACTGGGTGGAGGGGGAATGTATGCTTAGGTTAGCATGCAGCTTAGTGCTCGATTTGGCATGTTCGCCATTGGCTCTAGATGGCCTTGTCCCGGCACTGCTTCTGTCATACAGGTTACATAGTTACATAGTAGTTAAGGTTGAATAAAGACAACAGTCCATCCAGTTCAACCAATACAGGTGTGTGTGTGTGTGTATCCGTTGACAATATTCATTTCCCATATCCCTGAATATTGTGTTCTTTGAGATGCACGTCCAAGAGTCTTTTAAAAGTATGGATACTCCCCGCTGATACCACCAATTGTGGAAGATAGTTCCACATTCTTACCGCCATGACAGTGAAAAACCCCCTACACAGCTTAAGGTTAAACTGCTTCTCCTCCAATCTCATTGTGTGGCCCCGTGTCCTCTTACACTCCCTGAGACTAAATAATTTATTTCCTATGCTGGGATCGCCATTGAGGTATTTGTAAATCGCTATCATGTCCCCTCTCAAGCGTCTCTTCTCCAGGGAGAAAATGTTAAAGGGGTTGTAATTGCTCCTCAAAATGAAGGTCTTCCAATCCCCAAATTAGTTTAGTTGCCCTTCTTTGGACTCTCTCCAGCTCCAGCACATCCCTTTTGAGGATTGATGACCAGAACTGGACTGAATACTCCAGATGAGGTCGGACCAGTTTTTTATAAAGTGGTAGGATTATAGTTTTATCTCTGGAATATATCCTCTTCTTTATGCATGCTAATATTCTGCCGGCTTTGGCAGCTGCAGCTTGACATTGCATGCTATTGCTTAGTCTATCTTCAACTAGGACCCCCAGATCTTTCTCCATCCTTGATCCAGGTATGGGATATTAGCTTAGAAAAGGGTCCCCACACAAGAATGGTGTCTTCTGAGCACAGTCCATTAATGGTCAGGTTTAGTTCAAATAAATAAAACACATTCCGTGTTATAGTACCCAGCTCACAGCTTGGCTTCCTTCAACGTAACCCAATACTTGGAGGCATTGCGGCTAGCCGGCACTCAGACTGACGTTGGCCTACACAGCCCCCGTGAAAAGTTTAGACCCCAGCTTCTTTTCTTCCCGAGTACTTTTGAGAATAAACAAAAAGCTGTCAGTGAGAAGGATATATTTCAACAATAATACAGAAGGGCCACATCAGCTCAGCCCAGGGTGCGGAGATTGTTCAGCTGGACATTTTTACCTTTCTGTCTAGCCCAGAGAAAACCAGATCCAGAGCGCTGATAAATCCCGCAATCTGGAGTCTATATCTCGCAGGTGACAGAACCCGACTCCGCGTCTAATAGCCGCGCCGCAGGTTACGTTTCTGCCATTCGTCGATTGTCCCCTGCAGATATTAATAACCTGCCTGTTTTATTTTAACAAAAACAAATACCTTCTTCTAGGAATTTAAAAGGAGGTGGGTGCCAGCGTTTTATTTCCATACACATCGCTGTCGATGCGATAATAATAGCGACAGCATCCTGCTCGAAAATAAAAAAGGAAACAGCATTTTCCTCTATTTGTATAAATATTACTTCCTTGCCTTGTCAGTGTTTTATATTATGGTGGCTCCAAATTCCTCTCTGTGCTACTACAGGGCTGCCAAATGATCGGAATTCCCAGGAGGAGCCCAGGAACTGTCCGTGGAAATGAGCCAGGTTCAATGTGCCAATACACTTAGGTTCATTTGCAACAAAAATCTTTTAATTACTCATGTCAATACTTAACGAGTATACATTGAGAGTTTTTATTCTTTGATTGTTTGTCTTTTTCTAAGATATATTTCATGAATAAAATTTCTATTTTTATACAAATTTGTTTGGATTGCCTTAAAAATCACCTACTATGAGGATTCAGGACATTATTCCTCCCACTGACATCAACGATGGGGCCCCATTTCTTCCACTGACACCAATGATGGGGCACTATTCCTCCCACTGATACCATCTAGGGGGCACTATTCCTCCCACTGACACCAATGATGGGACACTATTCCTCCCACTGACACCAATGATGGAGCACTATTCCTCCCACTGACGCCAATGATGGAGCACTATTCCTCCCACTGACGCCAATGATGGGGCACTATTCCTCCCACTGACGCCAATGATGGGGCACCATTCTTTCCACTGACACCATCAATGGGGCACTATTACTCCCACTGACACCAATAATGTTGCATTAGTCCTCCCACTGACAACAATGATTGGGGCACTATTCCTCCCATTCCTCCGCACTATTCCTCCCATAATACCAATGATGGGGCACCATTCCTTCCACTAACACCAACGATGGAGCACTATTCCTCCCACTAAAACCAATGATGTGGCACTATTCCTTCCACTAATACCTATGATGGAGGACTATTCCTCCCGATGACACCAACAACATTGATGGGGCACTATTCCTTCCACTGATACCAATATTGAGACTTTATTCCTTCAACTGATACCAATGATCCTACTAATACTATATATGGGGCACTATTACTCCAACTAATAATAATAAGGCAGTATTCCTCCTACTGACACCAACAATGGAGCACTATTCCTCCCACTAAAACCAATTATGTGGCACTATTCCCCCCACTAAAACCCATGACGGGGCACCGTTCCTCCCAATGACACCAACAATGTGGATGGGGCACTATTCCATTCACTGATACCAATAATGAGGCACTATTCCTCCCACTGATACCAATGATGGGGCACTATTCCTTCCACTGATACCAATGATAGGGCATTATTCCTCCCACTGATACCAATAATGAGGCAATATTCCTCCCACTAATACCCATGATGGGGCACTGTTCCTCCCAATGACACCAACAATGTGGGTGGGGCATTATTCCATTCACTGATACCAATGATGGGGCACTATTCCTCCAAATATTATAAATGATGGGGCACTATTGATCTTTTATTGAAAAGAATCAAGCAACATATTTTATACAAAAGTAAAAAACATAGCTATAGTACAATATTCCAACAGAAAACAAAGGAATACACATCCATGTGCAGAATATATACAATATATACATAATCCACTTCCAACATTTTTAGAAAACTATTTACATAAAGCAGCAGAGAGGGCCTAAGAGGCACAACCCATCACCTATGTATGCAGCCATTTATCAAAAACTGAGCATTAAGAAAAAATCTAGGGTGATAAGAGACAGAAAGCCACACCCAGGACAGAGACTCCTGGCAGTCAGGGAGGCTTGAAACCCCTCCACGCCTTCAACCAAGCCCTCTGACCCCACTTGTCTCTCTCAAGCGCCCGAATCTTCCCCACCTCATGCAGAATGTCACACACCACCACCTGAACAGGAAGGATTTTACGCCGAAGGGTGACCTGACACCGTGCGTTCCATGTGTAATAACGGACTACTAAGCTAACTAAAAAAAGTGTATCCAAACAAAAGCCCCCACCAGTATTGAATGCTCCATACACCCACTCAGCATAACCCAGCCTGGAGAGGAAAGGAACACCGAGGGCCCGCCCCACCTGTTTGTATACCTCTATGTTAAAAGGGCAACGAAGCAGAAAATGGTCCAAAGTCTCCTCCTCACCTGAACATTCCTCCCGAGGACAACCACGATCCATCCCACTGCGGAATTTCAAATTGCCCCGAACATAGAGCCTCCCATGGAAGCACAACCAGGCCAGATCCCTGAATTTAAGGGGGACTCTAGCCAAATTAATCAATCTTAACCCTTCCCTCAAAATTGGGCCTGGGCAATCCCTTAAGGCCAGTGGGTCATGAAAGACTTCGCTCAAGACTCGGCTCATAAGGACTTTCCTCGGAGCAGATCTGAGATCTTCAGCCGACAGTCGCCACTGCCGCAGCAACTTCAGACACGGAGCGACATAGGCTGGGAGCTGACCACGATGACCCCTGAGATTCTTCACTTGGCCACCTTCTTCCCAAAGTCGCAGAAAAGGCCTAAACCAAGATCTAAACATGCCTGCCCATCCAGGAGGTTCCACTGCAAGCATACTACCAATGTTAAACTTGAGAAATAGCAGTGAAAAGAAAAGAACGGGGTTGACCATACCTAAGCCACCCTCCCTCCTGGATAGATAGGTGACATTCCTCTTGATGGGGTTCAGTCTGTTCCCCCATAGCATCTGGAAGAACACACTATAGATCCTAGCATAGAGAGACACTGGCAAGATGCAGACAGGGCTGACATACAAGAAGATCGGTATCAGGTAAGTCTTAATCAGATCAACCCTTTCCCTCAGAGATAACTTCCATCTCTTCCAGCTGACCACCTTAGTATTGGCAACTTCCAGCCTGCCTTCCCAGTTTTTAAGGCCATAATCGCCAGGTCCAAATTCAATGCCTAATATCTTAATTTTTTCCTGGGGCACTGGAAAGGTGTCCGGGAGATCAAACCCCTCACCTTCCTTTCCCATCCAAAAAACTTCACTCTTTTCCTGATTGATCTTGGCGCCTGATGCTTCAGAGTACCGTGATGTCAGAGAGACCACCTCCTCTGCTTCATCTGTCCCAGTGACAATCACTGACACATCATCCGCATAGGCAACAACCCTCAAAGGCGGCTCACCCGGGATTCCCACTGGTACCCCACACAACATGCTGCTCTCTAGCCTCCTGATGAAGGGGTCGATTGCAAACACATAGAGCAGGGGACTCAGGGGACAACCCTGGCGCACCCCAGAACCAACCTCAAAGGACTGTCCAACCCAACCATTAACAAGAGGGAAGCTTTCTGCCCCCTTATACAAGACTTTTAACCAATCGACAAAACCACCCGGCAGACCGTACTTACTAAAGAGCAACCACAGGTACTCATGGTTGACACGATCGAAAGCCTTTGCCTGATCCAATGCCAGTAAATACTTTCCCCAGCCTGCAGCCCTGCACTGCTCCAAGGCCTCCCGGACAGCTAAAACCGCTGTGAAGGTGCTCCTACCCTGGATCGAACAGTGCTGATGGCGAGAAAGCAAAGACTCTGCTACTGCCGATAGGCGCCAGAAAAGTATCTTCGCCAGCACCTTTCTATCGACATTGAGAAGGCTGATGGGGCGCCAATTCTCAATCATCGAAGGATCTTTACCTTTTGAAAGAAGAATCACAGCTGAGTGTCTCATGGAAGGGGGAAGCACCCCCTCAGCAAGACAACTGTTAAAAATCTCTACCAAATGTGGGGCCAGAATAGACTTAAAGGCTTTGTAAAACTCAGCCGTCAGACCATCCGGTCCAGGTGACTTCTTGATGGCAAGCTGTTCAATTGCCCTCGTCACCTCTTCAACTGTGATCTCTTCTGTCAAATTCATCAAAGGGACATCTCCACCATTTAGACCTGGAGTAGAGTCCAAAAAGCTTTCCATCTTGTCTCGGTCAAGCTCTTTCCTCCCTAGAAGTTCAGCATAAAAAGACCTCACGACCTCCAGGATCCCTGACCTGGACTTTGTCAAGGAACCTGTACTATCCTTAAGGCCAACGACCATCTTAACAGCTACACCCTGTTTGCAGTTCTGGTAAGGGTCAGGCGAGTGGTATTTCCCATAGTCCCGCTCCAGAACCAAAGAGGTATGCCGATCATATTGACACTTCCTGAGGAGGATTTTCACTTCAGAGATTGCCCCAGGATCTCCTCCTCTCGAGACAAGAATATCCAGCTTCCTCCGCAAACGTTGGTAGGTCATGTATCTATTAAACTGTTTTTTATTGGCTAGGCCCCTGAAGAATCCAGCAATCCTCTTTTTGGTCAGCTCCCACCACTCAGCCTTGCTGCTACAAAAGTCCAGGATGGTCACCTGTGCCTGAAAGAATTCCTCAAAGGATTGTCTAACATGTTCTTCCTCAAGGAGAGTCGAATTCAATCTCCAGATGCCTTTGCCCCTCTGAGGGAAGTCTGAAGCATTCAAGACCACAGATAGCATACAGTGATCAGAGAACTCCACTGCCTGCACCACTGGGGGTGAGAAAGCAGAGGCCTCCTTCAAAAAAAACCTATCTATCCTACTCTGACTATTACCTCGATGAAAGGTGAACCCTGTGTCATCCGGAAGGTGCTTAATGTGCACATCCACAAGACCAGCATCCCTAACCATACTATTTAAAAAAACGCTATCATATCCCAGCCTGTCATTGAAGTCCTTCCTGTCCTTGGGCCTAGTCACAGTATTAAAGTCACCTCCAAAAACCACTTGCCGGGATGTAAAAAGAAATGGCTTGATCCTTGTAAAAAGGCATTTCCTGTCCCACTTTGTGTGCGGCCCATAAATATTAATTAGGCGCAGGTCCTGCCGTCCCACAAGGACGTCTAAGACCATACATCTCCCAATCTCCACCTCAATAACCCGCCGGACAGTTACCATGCCGGTTTTAAACAACACCGCCACCCCGCTGTAAGGCTCGGCCGCAAGAGACCAGTAAGATGGACCATACCTCCACTCTCTCTTGGCCATATGAATATCTGCCAAGGAGGTGAGCCTAGTCTCCTGCAAAAATAAAATTTCAGCATCTAATTGGCTGAACAAAAAGAAGGCCATAGAACGAGCTCTTACCGACTTAATACTGGCGACATTTATTGTCACCACTTTTAACGGAGGGGGAACCGCCATTTGGGTTATTGGGTGGATTGCTTCTTAGCTCCCCTCTGCTGCTCATCACCAGAAGCCTCTCTTTTTCTTGAGGCCTCCTCCAACTCCATTTCTGAATCTGAATTTTGTTCAGAGGAAGCTCCAGATGAGGAAATATCCCAAGCGGAAGCCCTAGAACGGTTGGGGACAGACACTGGGGCTTCCTGTCCCTGTTCCGTCCTCACCGCCTGTCTCTTCCGCCTCACAACCCTCCTTCTCTCCTCCAGGTACTGCAGGTCAGACTCTGAGATGTTTTCATCTCTTGTTTTTTCCTTCAAAGTCTTCGCAGAAGACTTCTTTACAGAAGAAGCAGCAGCACCCTTTTTGGCACATGCCACTGCTCCAGGTGGGGGGGGACCTTCCCTTAAGTCAGACCTAGGAGACTCATGGGGCAAGGCTGACTCGGGGGGCACAGACTTAGAAGGTTCTGACACAAGAGGAGCGGGTACAGTAGGCTGGGGGGACACAGAGACAGCCACAGAAGGAATACCTACAGACACAGGAGGGTTGGCCACAGAAACTGGGGAGGGATCCTGAACAGGACCTGGGGGGTCAGTCACCGCAGAGGAGGATGGTACACCAGGAGCCTCATCCTCCATCCTGTCCAGCCTCAACAGCTCATCTACTACCTCCTTCTCCATATTGTGCCAGGCCTCCGGACATCGGCTGTAGGGGTGGCCAAGGCGCAAGCACAGGTTGCACCTTATCGCCTGGGTGCAGTCCCTGGCCACATGACCCTGTCCCCGACATACCGAACATATTAAGGCTGAACAGGAGGAGCTAAAATGCCCCTTTTCTCCACAGCGGTGACACAGCTTTGGCTGACCAGGATAAAAAACAGTCATCCTATCCCTCCCTATGAAAGCCGAGGAGGGCAGGTGACGGACAACATTCCCATCCCTGGCCAACCTGACCGTTACTGACCAACCCCCAGTCCAGATGCCACGTTCATCAAGGATTTTATTTGGCGTTGTCAAAACCTCACCATAATTCCTTAACCAGACCTCCAAGTCCCGAGCAGGAACACTCTCGTTAGTGAGGATGATGGTTATTTTTTTAACCGTTGATCTTTGTGAAACAGCAACTGGTGCCAGATCTTCCCATTCGGGTCTTGACCTGCACCGAGCCTCATATCGTTCCCAGAACAGGTCAAGACCCTCTGGCCTGGTGAAGCTGATTGTGTACTCCCGGCTCCCAGCTACATGTATTAGGGCATAAAGGTCATTCGCCCCAAAGCCCATCTCCAAAATCATATCCACCACCACACGCCGTGCTGGAGAGACTGCACCACCTTCCCATTTAAGAATGACTACATTACGCCTTGGACCCCCAGCAGAAGCCAGAGACCCAAGACCGGAACCAGGGGTGCTCAAAGTGGCAGTCTGTGGTGTAAATCCCTGCCTGGAAGCTGGGTTCCTCATTGGCTGCAGCCCTGGCTTAATAATATTACCAGGTGCAGAGCGTACCACCTGAGCAAAAGAGGGCTTATCAGGGCCAAGACCCCACACTGATGTGACTTTAGCTGGTACATTATTATTATTATCCTTATTACTAACTGCTTGTACTGAGCCAGCAGGATTGTCTATTGCACACATATTGGCAGCACTATTCAGAACACCTGAAATAGAAGAATCGTTAGAAGAATCGTTACAATCACCATTCATTATCACAGTGTCTGCTGTAGTACCACAGGTGGCCTGATGCTGCAGTGTAGAGTCCTGAACAACAGCTGTGACTGGACAAACAGCCTTGGGCTCAGCAAAAGGGGGGTTAAAGGGTTGTTCAGGCTCTTGTAGTTCCTTTGCTGCAATGTCATTTTTTAAACGCAGTTTTTCCTGCAAGGAAACATCAGCAGCTGAAATATTGCTGGATACAAAATTACCAGCCTGGGTGTCATTGGGCAAAACATCAGTATTAGCCAAGGTGTTAAATGGCACAAAAATAGTTTTATTAGTCACTTGTGACTTGCTAGGCTTTACCTTATCAGGCACATTATCAGGTATGTTCTCCTCACCAAACACCAGCTGATCCGCCCGTACTGGAGACTCCACTGCCTGGATCACTTTAAGCATGCCTCCTGAGCCCTGAGAAGGCAACGGGCTGCTCACCTCACCTTGGGGGGGCAGGGGGTCAGAACTTGGGGTCCCCTCCTCCACCTCCATCTTTGCCATCCTTGCAAATCTGCGGTCATTGCAGAACTTTTCTTTAAAGGGCCCCTCTTTACCTTCCATCATGGCCACAATGGTTTCCTGGTGTTGAACCCGGACCTTTGCCAACTGGATTTCCGAATCCATAGATCCACGGCTGCGGCTGTGCAAACCTTCACGTTGCTTTCGCAGGCGTTTCAACTCTGCTCTCAGTTTGTAGAGCTGGTCTCTCTCCCTATTCAGGACCTTGATCCCGGCCACCACTCGCTCCCGAATGGACTCGGTATCCTCATCCTCACCAGGGGCAGAGAGATCCCCAGCCATGGCTTGTCCAGGAGCAGATATGTCATCCAGCTGCCCAGGGGATGGTTCAGAGCTTCCAGCAGGAGAGGCCCTGCTGGCCTGCATGGCCTCCCCAGATAAGGGCCAGCAGGGCTGGGAGAGATTTTACCGAACTCCCCTCTCACAGAAATCACCTGGAGCAGACACACAGCCAGAGAACCTTCCTGCAGCCACACCCGAAGCTGAATGATGGGACACTATTCCTCCCACTGATACCAATGATGGGGCACTATTCCTTCCACTGATACCAATGATAGGGCATTATTCCTCCCACTGATACCAATAATGAGGCAATATTCCTCCCACTAATACCCATGATGGGGCACTGTTCCTCCCAATGACACCAACAATGTGGGTGGGGCATTATTCCATTCACTGATACCAATGATGGGGCACTATTCCTCCAAATATTATAAATGATGGGGCACTATTCCTTCCCCTGACACCAATGATAGGAGCACTATTCCTCCTCCTACTAATCACAGGGGCATGATGGAACTTTTTTACTCCCACTGACCACCAAGCCTGAGGCGTTTTATACTCCCACTGGCCACAGTCTGGCCCGCCTAAAGTCTGAAGGATCGTTATCTGGCCCTTTATTTTAAATGTTTGGAAACGCCTGCTTTATACTCGTAGTTTTCATTAAAATAACTGTTGCTGATTCTGCCATAAAGGTCCTTCATCAGGTTAAAGGTGACAACGCTCTACTATAGCCTCCTAAATGTGCATTGTCACCCTGTCATACGGGATGACGTCATCTTATGTGCTTGTACCGGAGTGATGTCTGCAGCTAGAGGCATCACCCCGGTACCGGCGTCCATAGCCGACAGTCGGCTGTCTTGTAATGACAACTGATGCGGCTGAGAAGCCTCTCGGCTGTCATTACAAGGAGCGGGAGGGGACGTCCCCCCCCCCTCCCGTCGCCTTCCGTGACTCGCCCAGGTCTCCCGTCCCACCGGAAGACCCGGGCATCCTACCTTCACCGCCGCCGCTGCCCGGTGTACTGCGTCTCCATGTAAAAAACCCGGAAGTGATGTCATGATATCACTTCCAGGTACTCGGCGCCAAATTAAAAAAACTGACAGCATTCAAAACAGCCAAACTTGGCGTTTTGAATGCTTTTCGGTGCTGAGGATGGGTTTGGGGTCTTTTAGACCCCCAGATCTCTCCACAAGAGTACCTTTAGAAAAAAAAAAATAAAAATGTTTTTTTACATGTCTGAAAACATCGGCAGATACCGATATCCGATGACCAAAATATCGGTATCGGCATTAAAAAAACGATATCGGTCGATCACTAATATATATACATATATATATATATATATATATATATAAATAAATATATATATATATTGTAAGGGGTTAGCTCGGTAGTGGGTGTGGGTGACCCCTTGGATGGGTTCCTTACACAGAGAGACAGCCGAGGAGTGGTTGAAAACAACGGTCTATGGTCTATTCTTCCAATTTGCTGGAAACAAGTGCAAGCATCCAAACAGCATAAATCAAACAAACATAAAATAAACCCTGGTCGCTTGGGGCGTCTACCTTCACAACACAGGAACCTACCTATGGAGTCTGTCCCAACCTACTGCTGGGCAGACACTGCTGGTCATACAGCAGAAGATCAATAGTCTATTTGTTTTTCTTTTCACACAGAAAAAGTCCAACACCATCCCACCTTCAGAAGTCTCTCAGCTCACTGCTCTCCTTAACGCACAAAGCCTCAGGATGCAGCAATCAGTAGTCGTCCTCTGGATAACTTATAGAGGCCTTAATTGCCTCATTCTGAATAGCTGAAGCTTTCCAACGTCCTTACACCTTTCTGGCTACCTCTGCAGCCGACACCTGATAGTAATTGGTGAATTGTCTAAACAAGGCAGAAATGTATCTCCCGTCTGTGACAACACCCACAGATTTACCTGACTTCCTGTCACAATATATATATATATATATATATATATATATATATGGCGATGACCATTAAACATTTTCGTTTTTTTTTTCTACTTGGCAGCAAGTTCTGGTATTTTATGAGATATTTATTTTCTCATCTCCCCTAAGCCCCTTCTGCCAGTAACATCTTTACAAAAAAAATCTCTCTATGAACACGCCCGCTCCCATGTGCACCAATGAGTATATACAAGCTTCTGTGATCTTGCGGCTTTTGTGGTTGCGGCAGTTCACGTGTAGAATTTCCACGCCGGCCAACGAAAAAGTAAAAAAAAAAAAAGAAGTGAAAAGCGTTCAGAAAAGAGAACTGCATCAAAAAAAAAACATAAAATGAGACTTGGCAGTGGCGGAGGCAGCACATTTTACATTTCAGGAGCCTGGAAAAAGTCATCTCACAGCTGTTTTCAGGGATCTGGGATAAGCACTGGAGCGCGTGGACAATATTTTGAAACTTTTTGTTTTTGCGACTAGATTGTGAAATAAAGAAGAAAAAAAATCAATAATCAGGGCTTTAAAAAGGTGCCCACTGGCAGCTCTCCACACCCCCCCTCCAACCCCACCCCCACCTCCACCCCCCGGCCATTGCAAACACGTTGTTTGAACAGATGAGCCGTCCAGTTATTAGCTGTTGACTCCCGGTGACCTCTGTTTGGACAATGTCCCTCATACACGTTACACATTCCTCTTCTTCACAGTAAATACTCAGTTCTGTCCATCTGTGGGAACAAACATGGGACAATGGTGGAGCTCCAAGGACTTAAAGTGGAGTTCCAGCCTCAAAACGAAAATTTGACATCCGTTTGCTCTAAGTAACCTGAAAAAGAATTGGATAATCACAATTTTTTTTTGCTTTACTTACCTTGTTTTTGAAGAAAATATACTCACCTTTCTTCCACTTCCTCCCTCTGCGGCCGCGGGCCACGCTGTCACTTCCTCCCTCTGCGGCCGCGGGCCACGCTGTCACTTCCTCCCTCTGCGGCCGCGGGCCACGCTGTCACTTCCTCCCTCTGCGGCCGCGGGCCACGCTGTCACTTCCTCCCTCCGCGGCCGCGGGCCACGCTGTCACTTCCTCCCTCTGCGGCCGCGGGCCACGCTGTCACTTCCTCCCTCTGCGGCCGCGGGCCACGCTGTCACTTCCTCCCTCTGCGGCCGCGGGCCACGCTGTCACTTCCTCCCTCTGCGGCCGCGGGCCACGCTGTCACTTCCTCCCTCCGCGGCCGCGGGCCACGCTGTCACTTCCTCCCTCTGCGGCCGCGGGCCACGCTGTCACTTCCTCCCTCTGCGGCCGCGGGCCACGCTGTCACTTCCTCCCTCTGCGGCCGCGGGCCACGCTGTCACTTCCTCCCTCTGCGGCCGCGGGCCACGCTGTCACTTCCTCCCTCTGCGGCCGCGGGCCACGCTGTCACTTCCTCCCTCTGCGGCCGCGGGCCACGCTGTCACTTCCTCCCTCTGCGGCCGCGGGCCACGCTGTCACTTCCTCCCTCCGCGGCCGCGGGCCACGCTGTCACTTCCTCCCTCTGCGGCCGCGGGCCACGCTGTCACTTCCTCCCTCTGCGGCCGCGGGCCACGCTGTCACTTCCTCCCTCTGCGGCCGCGGGCCACGCTGTCACTTCCTCCCTCTGCGGCCGCGGGCCACGCTGTCACTTCCTGCTTGCATTGACTCCTGGGAGCCAGAAGCTGCGCAGGCATGACGCGCCTGCACCGGAAGTGACGAGCAGGGCATTCTGGGACTCCGACATCACCGAAGAGGACACCGAAGAGTACGCTCTGGCTTCAGCTGCCCACACCTGAGATGGTAGCGCTGGACAAGACATTTTCAAGGTAAGTATTTCTTCTAAAAGGTAAGTGAACCCGGGGACAGTTCAAAGGCTATCATTGCTGAAATGCTCTAGCCCTGACTGTCCCGGGGGGTATTTTTATGGAAAAAAAAAATTTTTGAGGCCAGAACTCCGCTTTAAATCTGACCTCTGGACTTCTCTTCAGTCTTGCACAGTTGCACCACCTCCTCTCCTGGACTGATATTGCTTACTCTTTCACTGCACACTGTGAGCTTCTCACAATGTTCATCAGAAGCTGCAGCAAGTCAGATAGAGCCCCGCCTCATTTCCTGGCTGGAGGACATCCTAACCCAGAGGCGTAATTAGAACCTTCAGGGCCCCAGTGCCAGAAACCACGAAGGGCCCCCAAGACCCCTGGCCTGGGCCCTTTCCTTCAAGCCTGGGGCTCTTCCCACTGATCCTCGGGCCCTTTACTCTCGTTGTGGGGCTTTTTATTACAGTCCCCCAGCGGGTTTCCTTTTACAAGTTCTGCAGTGGGCCCACTTCCTGCCATCTTGGGGCCTCCCCACGGTGGTGGAATGCCAGGGCCGGTCGCAAGTGTGACCTTTGCGATCCTGGAAGTTCACCCACTGGTGTCAGTAGTTTATATTTTTTGGTATTTTAATTGTATTATTGTTTATCATTTTATTTTATTTTTTTACAATGTCACTGACTATGACTCTGTCCATTCAGAAAAGGAAGGAGCTGGTAAATGACATATTTACCGATCCCTTCCTGGTTATCTATTGTGACACATCCCCTGCAGCAGCCAGCAGGAGAGGGGAGGGAGCACAGTGTGTGTGGGGGGGGGGGGGGACCAGGGGAGCACACAGGGGCCCAGAGACAGCAGAACACAAGTGAACTGGATAGGGGGAGTGGCGGGGGCAGCATACAGAGGAACCAATCTCCTCCATTTTCCTCCTGCAGCTACAGGAGGAAAAAGGAGGACAGTGATTTCTCTACATGCTGCCCCCGCCACCCCTCCTATCCATGTGTACAGGGAAACCACACAGGCCCCCTGGAGCATGGGGCCCGGTTGCAATTGCGACCCCTGCAACCCCTGTAGTTACGCCCCTGTCCTAACCATGTTCCTCTTTGACTGTTTCTGGCCCGCCTCTTTGATTCATTGGTTTTCACATCTGTCAATCATGGAACCTCAGCATCACATGGGGGCATTACCTATGCAAATACAGCCTGCCTAGGTACAACCACTCCTCCAGACTGACATCCACCCATCAAGGAATTTTGATATTTGCATAACTCCTCCTACTGCTTGCACCAGGGATGAGGGTTCTTGGGAGAGGTACTGAGGCAGGGTGCTGGGATGTTATCAGGAAACCATGTGCAGCCCCTCTCAGCAGCCATGACCTGCTTGCATTGAAGAAAGAAGCACAGGTAATGATGCCACTGGGTGGTCTAAATTAAAGGGTAACTCCACTTTCATGGGTTAAAAAAATCAGCAAATAAAGAAAAAACAATATAGCGTATACAATTGCGACACAAATCATATTGTAATTGAATGTTATTAAAAATTCCCTTTCCTTTTCAATCTGCAGCTGTTGTAATTTTCTGAAAATGCAATACAATATGGCCGCCTGGAGCTGTTCTGTACACAGAATGTATACTGACCACACCCCCAGAAACATCATTTCCTGCTTGTGTGATTGGCTCACCAATTTTCCCAGAAGTCTGCACTAAGATACAAGTCAGATTTCTGGCATCCCCTGCAACAAAAATGTCATATTTGGTGAGATCCTCCCAATAGGAACACGTCTAAAGGGATGCAGGCCCAGCAGCTTTCCTCATTAGAGCCCTGCAGCTGCACAGCTGATAGATAATTATGAGACCACTCCCATTAGACCCACTCAGAGGAACAAACAATGATTTCTTCAGAATAACAAAATGTAGGAATCTGCAACAAAGTTTGTTATAATCCCTGCAATGTACAGAGATCACCCAGAGGGGAATGCTTTTTTCTCAATAAAATTGGAGTTACGCTTTAAAGCTGACCTCCAGGCTTCCCTTCAGACATGCACATTTGCATGGATTCCTCTCCTGTACTTTTTATTTTGCTGCACACTGTAAGCTTCTTACAGTATGCATTAGAAGCTGCAGCAAGTCAGAAATATACTGTTTTGTTTCCTGGCCAGAGGACGTCCAGCATCATCTAGCACTGCAAAAGTCCTGTGCCTCTCCTAGTGAACATGTCTAGATTGCAGTAGCGACCCGTCCATTGGGGGCGCAGGGGTGCCACCTCCCCTATCAATGCGTCCTGCCCCCTAATCTACATGCAGGGTGCCAGACGCGTGAATTCCAATGTTTTTTTTTTTTTTTTTTAAGCACGTGATTAGAGCCAGAGGCTCTAATAGTCTTCAAAAAGGGGGTGAACGCAGAGCACTGAGCCCTGAGCCCACCCCGTTATATGACAATAGCGAATGAATATTCGCTATTATCACACTGATTATCCTCCCAGCCAATCAGGAAGCGGGTCGTGAGACCCCTTTCCTGCTTGGCTAAAAAGAGAAGCGATTTTACTGGCCATTGGCCAGGAAGAGGGCAGTGGTGGAGCCAGAGGGCTAGCTGGGATGGCAATTGCCACCCTAGACGAAGTCCTTGCCACCCCTGTTGCCACCCTGCTGAAAACATTACACTCATAGGTAGGGCTGAACGATAGAGCGTAGGCGATAGTCACATCGCCGAACATACGATACTCAGTGGCTGTAGAAGGTAGCAGAACAGAGCCCGACATCCGTCCCACATGTTCCGTCTGCCTGCAGCTAGTTCTCCTGACTGAGTGGTGAGCAGCGGCGCCGTGCACACCTGATTGGTTTCGCTGTGTCGCTACTCACGACATGATTGGTTTGCTGTGCTGCGCTCACCGCTCGGTCAAGAGAACTAGCTGCGGGGCAGACTGAACATGTGGGATGGATGTCAGGCTGTGTTCTTCTATCTTAGGTAAGTCTCTCTGCATTGAAGGGGACACGGCATGCTGGTCACTACATTGATGGAGGGGTACGCTGGTCACTACATTGATGGGGGGCATGCTGGTCACTACATTGATGGGGGGCATGCTGGTCACTACATTGATGGGGGGGGTACGCTGGTCACTACATTGATGGGGGGGGTACGCTGGTCACTACATTGATGGGGGGCATGCTGGTCACTACATTGATGGAGGGGTACGCTGGTCACTACATTGATGGGGGGCATGCTGGTCACTACATTGATGGGGGGCATGCTGGTCACTACATTGATGGGGGGTACGCTGGTCACTACATTGATGGGGGGCATGCTGGTCACTACATTGATGGGGGGCATGCTGGTCACTACATTGATGGGGGGGGTACGCTGGTCACTACATTGATGGGGGGGGTACGCTGGTCACTACATTGATGGGGGGGGTACGCTGGTCACTACATTGATGGGGGGCATGCTGGTCACTACATTGATGGGGGGCATGCTGGTCACTACATTGATGGGGGGGTACGCTGGTCACTACATTGATGGGGGGCATGCTGGTCACTTCATTGATGGGGGGTACGCTGGTCACTACATTGATGGGGGGCATGCTGGTCACTACATTGATGGGGGGTACGCTGGTCACTACATTGATGGGGGGGTACGCTGGTCACTACATTGATGGGGGGCATGCTGGTCACTACATTGATGGGGGGGTATGCTGGTCACTACATTGATGGGGGGTATGCTGGTCACTACATTGATGGGGGGCATGCTGGTCACTACATTGATGGAGGGGTACGCTGGTCACTACATTGATGGGGGGGTACGCTGGTCACTACATTGATGGGGGGCATGCTGGTCACTACATTGATGGAGGGGTACGCTGGTCACTACATTGATGGGGGCATGCTGGTCACTACATTGATGGGGGGCATGCTGGTCACTACATTGATGGGGGGCATGCTGGTCACTACATTGATGGGGGGGTACGCTGGTCACTACATTGATGGGGGCATACTGCTCACTACATTGATGGGGGGCATGCTGGTCACTACATTGATGGGGGGGTACGCTGCTCACTACATTGATGGGGGGCATGCTGGTCACTACATTGATAGGGGGGTACGCTGGTCACTACATTGATGGGGGGCATGCTGGTCACTACAAAAGGTAGGTAAGAGACTACTACTGTAGTACTGTCTGACTGTACTAGTGACTGACTGAGTAGTGAGAAGTCTGTAAAGGAATGGGGATCTATCTTATGGGGAACCTGCCCTTGCCCAATGCCTGGCCTGCTTACTGTAAGGGGGGGGTCTATATGGGGGACCTCACCTCACCCTGGCCTGCTGTAAGGGGGGATCTATATGGGGGACCCCCTTACAGCAGGCTAGGGTGAGGTGAGGTCCTGTCCCCCATATAGATCTCCCCCCGTACAGTAGGCCAGGGTGAGGTGAGGTCCCCTGCCTGCATTGTATAGAGAAGCACAGAGAGCCAGTGATGACTTCTAAACAAAAGGCATGTCATGAGGACAGAAAGTTTTTATTTCAAATTGTCATTAGCATGTTGATAAGGGGGAGGAGGAACCAGGGAAGGAAAAATATAAGCAGAATAAACTTCAGCTTTAAACCTTTTTCTATTACACTTCTATCGGCTCAATTCTAATTCTTTCAGTTGTTAAACTCTTAAACAACTGAGAAAAAAAAACTCTGAACCGGCAAAAACTAAAATGAAAAGTAATGCCTTTCCACGGAATGGAAATCTGATTAAAAGCCGAAGTGGCACAGAATAAAAGTGTCTGGTTATATAATGGTACTGAGAGCAGATCCAGGCGATGGGAGCGCCGGCCAGGCCACGTTTAGCTCTCCGGGTGACACTTTTGTTTTTTGGACCAGGAGGTAAACGCCGCTTAGAGGGATTGTGAGCTGCAGCAGTGCTTGAGAGGTGCAGGAAAAATGAAAGGAACACTTTGAAAACACATCAGATCTCAATGGGGAAAATATCATGCTGGATATCTATACTGGTATGGACTGGGTAATGTGTTAGGATCTATACTGGTATGGACTGGGTAATGTGTTAGGATCTATACTGGTATGGACTGGGTAAGGTGTTAGGATCTATACTGGTATGGACTGGGTAATGTGTTAGGATCTATACTGGTATGGACTGGGTAATGTGTTACAATCTATACTGGTATGGACTGGGTAATGTGTTAGGATCTATACTGGTATGGACTGGGTAATGTGTTAGGATCTATACTGGTATGGACTGGGTAAGGTGTTAGGATCTATACTGGTATGGACTGGGTAATGTGTTAGGATCTATACTGGTATGGACTGGGTAATGTGTTACAATCTATACTGGTATGGACTGGGTAATGTGTTAGGATCTATACTGGTATGGACTGGGTAATGTGTTAGGATCTATACTGGTATGGACTGGGTAATGTGTTAGGATCTATACTGGTATGGACTGGGTAATGTGTTAGGATCTATACTGGTATGGACTGGGTAATATGTTAGGATCTATACTGGTATGGACTGGGTAATGTGTTAGGATCTATACTGGTATGGACTGGGTAAGGTGTTAGGATCTATACTGGTATGGACTGGGTAATGTGTTAGGATCTATACTGGTATGGACTGGGGAATGTGTTAGGATCTATACTGGTATGGACTGGGTAATGTGTTAGGATCTATACTGGTATGGACTGGGTAATGTGTTACAATCTATACTGGTATGGACTGGGTAATGTGTTAGGATCTATACTGGTATGGACTGGGTAATGTGTTAGGATCTATACTGGTATGGACTGGGTAATGTGTTAGGATCTATACTGGTATGGACTGGGTAATGTGTTAGGATCTATACTGGTATGGACTGGGTAATGTGTTAGGATCTATACTGGTATGGACTGATTAATGTGTTAGGATCTATACTGGTATGGACTGGGTAATGTGTTAGGATCTATACTGGTATGGAGTGGGTGATGTGTTAGGAAGGAAAGGATGCCACATCGTTTGATGGAAATGAAAATTATCACCCTACAGAGGGCTGAATTCACAGACACCCCGAAAATCTCTCTCTCCATCCCTCTCCCCCTCCCTCCCTCCCTCTCTCTCCCTCTATCTCTTTCTCCCTCTCCCTCCCTCTATCCCCCTCTCTCTCTTCCCCTATTTCCCTCTCTCTCCCTCTCTCTTCCTTTCTCTATCCCTCTCCCTCTCGTTCCATCTCTCTCTCCCTCTCTCCCTCTCTCTTTCTCTCCCTCCCTCTCTCTCTCTCTCCCTCCCTCTCCCCCCCCCGTCTCCCTCTCCCTCCCCCGTCTCTCTCTCCCTCTCTCTCCCTCCCTCTCTCTCTCCTCTCTTTCACTCCCTCTCTTTCCTCCTCCCCCTCTCTCTCCCTCCCTCTTTCTCCCTCCCTCTCTCTTATTCTTCCTCCCCCCTCTCTCTCCCTCCCAGGCCCGGATTGGCCAATCGGGAGCAGTGGGACTTCTCCCGGTGGGCCGGTGGGTCCGGGCCGTTCCACTGGGTTGCCTTAAGATTTAAAAATGGCGCCACCCGGCGCCAACATGTCACCGCGCATGCGCCGGCGCTGCTGCTCGAGAAAGGCTGTACAGGTTCGGCTATTCCCGAGAATGGTCGAACGTATACGAGCTTTCCCAAGCGGCGGCGCATGCGCAATGACGTGTTGGTGCCGTGTGGCGTCAATTTTAAATCTATGTGGCCTCAGAAACAGGTGAGACTCCTCCACTGCCTACCATTATGCGGGGCTGCAGGCCAAGAGATGCAGTGCTGGGGGCATGGTACACCTGTACCATGACTGCCGCCCCGCATTCTCCTGTACCATGCCCGCCGCCCGCATTCTCCCGTACCATGCCCGCAGTCCTGCATTCTCTTGTACCATGTCCGCAGCCCTGCATTCTCCTTTACCATGCCCGCAGCCCCGTATTCTCCTATACCATGTCCGCAGCCCCTGCATTCTCCTGTACAATGCCCGCAGCACTGCATTCTCCTGTACAATGCCCACAGCCCTGCATTCTCCTTTACCATGCTCACAGCCCTGCATTCTCCTGTACAATGCCCGCAGCCCTGCATTCTCCTGTACAATGCCCACAGCCCTGCATTCTCCTGTACCATGCCCGCAGCCATTGCAAACTTATATTCTGAAGTTTTAATTACATTATTTTAATATAGTTAGTCGTAAACTAAAGTGGGCCAGTTTAAGGCATGAAACTCCAGGGCTGAAAATGAGTCTCACTCCGGCCCTGCGTCCCCCCCCCCCTCTCTCCCCCTCTCTCTCCCTCTCTCTCCCTCTCCTTTTCTCTCTCTCTCTACCCCCCCCCCTCTCTCTCTCCCCCTCTCCCCCCCCCCTCTATCTCTCTCCCTCCCTTCCCTGAGATAGCTTGCATAATGATAAGGACATCAGCTACATTATACATACATAGCCTAAGCATGGCACCTGGGTGGACACAGTGATAAGGACCTTGGCCACACTGCGCATGCACACCCTAAGCTTGGAGCCTAAACGGGCGCAATGATAAGGACCCTGGCAACACTGCGCATGCATGCCCTAGGCATAACACCTGAGCGGCACAATAAGGGCCCTCGACACACTGCGCATGCGTACACTAAACATAGCATTTGAATATGCACTCATTGATAAAAACTGGGGGATACAGGATCTGGGAAAATGCATGTCAAAATGACTACAGTTGTCATCCAAGGAGACCCTGCAAGGCACAGTAGCCACCCTTATAGGTAGAAATAAATTACACTGACCCACCAAACGCTTATTATGCTGCATGCAAAAAGGGGATTGAAAAAGTATCAATATGAGGAATTCTGCTACATTTCGTTTTCTCCATGGAGGGTTTAATCACTTTTTTTGCCATGTCCCTTTAAACGTTCATCCTCCTGACTCAGCGTATCATAGGACATTGCAGTGCAGATTATTTTCTGCTTCAGGTTAAATGTCATGTTGGGTAAACAGGAAATCTGGGAGGTGACAGCTCTCTGTGATTCTGAGTTCTAACCTCCGAAAAATAAAAAAGTACACGATATGTCCTTCATGTTCCAGGCCAGGAACAAACTGTAACTGTGAGATCAGATCCCCCTCCCTACACTGGAGTCTTCTATGGGGATTCATCCTGCGGGCCGCTATGTGGACTGGAATGCAGGTCATCCCTGGGTCCTGGTCTTATGGCGGCACAGACCATACCTTCCATTGCCTATAGCACAGATTTACTTCAGATATTTCTATAGTACCAACAAAGCATACATACATACATAGAATATTCATCCTGACCCCGATGGAACTTCCAATCTACTGTAATGTCATAGACACACACAGGAAAACTAAAGCCAGGTTTAGGTGGAATAGTTCAAGGTCAAAGGGGGCACCTGCAGTTTGGGCCCTGAATAGTACAGAGCTTGCCAGTTACAGTAAGTGTCGGTTCACACTGATCCGACTTGGACCGTGACTTGTCAGCCTGACAAGTCGTGGTCCCCATGCTCCCACTGTGTAGTACAGGAACGGTTCTAATAGGAGCGACACAAGTCGCTCCGACTTAGAAAAAGGGTCCTGTACTACTTCGGGGCGACCTCGGAGCGACTTGCATAGACATTCATTATATGAAGTCCATGCAAGTCGCGTGCAAGTCGCGGTGCACGCGACTTCGCAGGTCGCCCCCGAAGTCGTGCCGCGTTAGTGTGACAGTTATTCCAAGTTCTACCATATACTACCTCAAGCTGTGCCAGGCGGGGGAAAGTATTCAGTGACTTATACAGCATAACAGTGTCAGGAGTTCTATGGTTCTCAGTCTTAGATCTACTGGACTATAAGTCGGGGATTCAACACTTCTTCTGCTATACAGAGTGTTCTCAGAGTCAGTGAGCGTTGGCTGGCGCCAGCTGGCGTCGAGGAAGCGCCAACGGGTATTTTTTAGATCAAAGTCCCAATTGTAATTAGTTCAAGCCTAAAGGAGTATCCCGCTCAATCCCTTCTCCCATTCCCTTTAATTTACAATAAAACCCCACAAAGAAAGATGCCGGAGTTGTCGCTGCTTCAGTTGTCACACCCCGGGACTCAGCTCACATGGGCTGGAGAGGATTCCGGTACTAATGGCAGACCCACATCAGGCCACAGGCCTGGAAACCTTGCTACAAATAAAATGCACCTGTGTTCCTTGTCCACAACATACGCCTGCCCATAACGTAACCCTACCGCCACCATGGGCCACTCCATCCACAACGCTGACATTAGCAAACCGCTCACCCACACAACGCCATACACGCTGTCTGCCATCTGCCCTGTACAGTGAAAACCGGGATTCATCTGTGAAGAGAACACCTCTCCAAAGTGGCAGGCACCATCAAATGTGAGGATTTGCCCACTCAAGTCGGTTACGACGATGAACTGCAGTCAGGTGGAGACCCCGATGAGAACGATGAGCATGCAGAGGAGCTTCCCTGAGACAGTTTCTGACAGTTTGTTCAGAAATTTTTTGTTATGCAAACTGATTGTTGCAGCAGCTGTCCGGGTGGCCGGTCTCAGACCATCTTGGAGGTGAAGATGCTGGATGTGGAGGTCCTGGGCTGGTGTGGTTACACGTGGTCTGCGGTTGTGAGGCCGGTTGGATGTACTGCCAAATTCTCTAAAACGCCTTTGGAGACGGCTTATGGTAGAGAAATGAACATTCAATTCACGGGCAACAGCTCTGGTGGACATTCCTACAGTCAGCATGCCAATTGCACCCTCCCTCAAAACTTGTGACATCTGTGACATTGTGCTGTGTGATAAAACTGCACATTTTAGGGTGGCCTTTTATTGTGGGCAGCCTAAGGCACACCTGTGCAATAATCATGCTGTCTAATCAGTATCTTGATATTCCACACCTGTGAGGTGGATGGATTATCTCGGCAAAGGAGAAGCGCTCACTAACACAGATTTACACAGATTTGTGAACAATATTGGAGAGAAATCGCCCTTTTGTGTACATAGAAAAAGTCTTAGATCTTTGAGTTCAGCTCATGAAAAATGGGGGCAAAACAAGTGTTGCATTTATAATTCTGTTCAGTGTGTCTAATAAGGCATCCAAAATCTTATACATAGCTTTCTTAGATCCAAACCTTTTATTTATTTATTTTTTTAATTTTTTTTTATTTAAAGAATACAACACAGATATCAAGCAAATATGCAGATAAATGATACAACAGGTCTTCCGTTACAACACGAAAGTGCGGTTAAACAAAAGCGTACAGTATGGAAAATATATAAAGTTGAACCGTTGCTTTGAATAACAATTGTGCAGAGTCAAACCTTTTATTTCTATGCCTTACCTTTTAAGATTGTAAGCTCCTAAGGACAGACCTGGTGTATCTCATTTTTAAAGTTTAGCTTGTTTGCTATGTGATTGTTACTTTTTTTAATCTATGATTCTTTCTCTCTCCATATCTATCTATCTATCTATCTATCTATCTATCTATCTATCTATCTATCTATCTATCTATCTATCTATCTATCTATCTATCTATCTATCTATCTATCTATCTATCTATCTATCTATCTGTCTATCTGTCTGTCTGTCCATATCTATTCATATCCATCTATTCATGTCTGTCTCTGTCTATCTGTCTGTCTCTGTCTATCTGTCTGTCTGTCTGTATGTCTCCGTCTATGTCTATCTGTCTGTCTGTCTCTGTCTATCTTTCTGTCTGTATGTCTGTCTCTGTCTATCTGCCTGTCTCTGTCTATCTGTCTGTCTCTGTCTATCTGTCTATCTGTCTGTCTCTGTCTATCTGTCTGTCTCTGTCTATCTGTCTATCTGTCTGTCTCTGTCTATCTGTCTATCTGTCTGTCTCTGTCTATCTGTCTGTCTCTGTCTATCTGTCTGTCTCTGTCTGTCTCTGTCTGTCTATCTGTCTGTCTCTGTCTATCTGTCTGTCTGTCTGTCTGTCTCTGTCTGCCTCTATCTGTCTGTCTGTGTCTATCTGTCTGTCTGTCTGTCTGTCTCTGTCTGTCTCTGTCTGTCTGTCTCTGTCTATCTGTCTGTCTGTCTGTCTCTGTCTATCTGTCTGTCTGTGTTTATCTATCTGTCTGTCTGTCTCTGTCTATCTATCTGTCTGTCTGTCTGTCTGTGTCTATCTATCTGTCTGTCTATCTATCTGTCTGTCTATCTATCTTATAATGTCACATAAAGTTGGCTCTTTTGCATTGAGTTTTTTTTATAAGAAGAACTGCATGTAAGGATTGTTAATCTGAATTTACACTTTTTGTTAGCAAGAGGCCAAAAACTGCAATTCCTTTATACACTATATTACCAAAAGTATTGGGACGCCTGCCTTTACACGCACATGAACTTTAATTGCATCCCAGTCTTAGTCCGTAGGGTTCAATATTGAGTTGGTCCACCCTTTGCAGCTATAACAGCTTCAACTCTTCTGGGAAGGCCATCCACAAGGTCTAGGAACGTTTGACCATTCTTCCAGATTTGTGAGGTCAGACACTGATGTTGGAGAGAAGGCCTGGCTCGCAGTCTCTGGTCTAATTCTTTCCAAATGTGTTCTATTGGGTTGAGGTCAGGACCCTGTGCAGCCCAGTCAAGTTCCTCCACCCCAAACTTGAATTAATTTCAATGGGCTGCTGTGCCTGCGTTTCCCACATGCACCTTTTTTAACGCGTCATTTTGACCATGCAATTTTCCTGCGTTTCCTGCACACACGGTGCGATTTTACATGCGTGGGGGACCATTCAAAATTAATGGCAGCCCTGTGTGCTTTCACTGCGGGTGGTTGCAGGTGCGAATGAACCAAACGTAAAGCAACTTTATGTGATAATGTTACTTTAGAGGCCTCTTTGGCATGCCTTCAGTGCTGTAGTAGTTTTTTCAAATGGGAAGGATCAGTTAGGAGGATTTACACATTTTCTCAGCAAGAGGCCTAAAACTGCCATTCCTACATAAGGGGACATAGGTCAGTCCCAGTTGCGGTCCCCCAGGAAAGCCTTTGATGACAGTCACACAGCCATTTGCTGGGGTCAGGCTGGCACCAAGTTTTGCTTCACCTTTGCCTGCTGTTTCCATTAAAGTCAAACTATGGTCAAGTTTACTGCTAACAAAACATATCATTTCAGGCTAAACAAGACAAACTGAGTGTTTCCTGTGTCAGTCTGATGCCATCAGTAACAATGTAACAATAAAGGGGACTTGGGTTTAATTAAAAACCAGGATGTTACTTTATTATCAGTGTTACTAAGTTGTCCTTGTGTGGTGGGATGCTAATCTAAATGAAAACGACACCAAATGTGGTGTACCTTGCATTGTTGCAATGCATTTGTGTAAACGTTCTCTTAAGACCCCGTTCTCACTGGGGCAACGCTACTTGCCGGGGCGACCTCACAGGTCGCGGTGCGCAGCTCGCACCTCGACCTCGGAGCGGCCGGCACGGACTTCATATCATTGAAGTCAATGCAGGTCGCTCCAGGTCGCCCCAAAGAAGCTCTGGACCCTTTTTCTAAGTCGGAGCGACTTGTGTCGCTCCTATTAAAACGGGTCCGCAGCTTCTCTATGCCAGGCGACCTACGGCGACCTGTCAGGCGACCAGGTCGCCCCAGTGTGAACGAGGTCTAAATCTTTAGTACAGTGGTCACCAAACTGCGACTCGGGGGCCAGTTAAGGCTCTTTCCTTGCCTTTAGCCAACCCAAGGGGCATTTTTCCTCCCACTGACACCAATGATGGGGCACTATTCCTCCTACTGGCACCTTTAATGGGGCACTATTCCTTTCACTGACACCATCAATGGGGCACTATTCCTCCCACTGATACCAATGATGGGGCACTATTCCTCCCACTGACACCAATGATGGGGCACTATTCCTCCCACTGATACCAATGATGGGGCACTATTCCTCCCACTGACACCAATGATGGGACACTATTCCTCCCAGTGACACCAATGATGTGGCACTATTCCTCCCACTGACACCATCAATGGGGCATTATTCCTCCAACTGATACCTATGATGGAGCACTATTTCTCCTACTGACACCATCGATGGGGCACTATTCCTCCCACTGACACCAATGATGGGGCACTATTCCTCCTACTGGCACCTTTAATGGGGCACTATTCCTTTCACTGACACCATCAATGGGGCACTATTCCTCCCACTGACACCAATGATGGGACACTATTCCTCCCACTGACACCAGTGATGGGACACTATTCCTCCCACTGACACCAATGATGGGGCACTATTCCTCCCACTGATACCAATGATGGGGCACTATTCCTCCCACTGACACCAATGATGGGACACTATTCCTTCCACTGACACCAATGATGAGGCACTATTCCTCCCAGTGACACCAATGATGTGGCACTATTCCTCCCACTGACACCATCAATGGGGCATTATTCCTCCAACTGATACCTATGATGGAGCACTATTTCTCCTACTGACACCATCGATGGGGCACTATTCCTCCCACTGACACCAATGATGAGGCACTATTCCTCCCACTGACACCAATAATGGGGCACTATTCTTCCCACTGACACCATCAATGGGGCATTATTCCTCCAACTGATACCTATGATGGAGCACTATTTCACTATTTCTCCTACTGACACCATCGATGGGGCACTATTCCTCCCACTGATACCAAGAATGGGGCATTTTCTACTCCCACCTGCTACAGTTGGCCCCCCTAAAGCCTGAAGGACAGTTAACTGGCCCTTTGTTTAGAAAGTTTGGAGACCCCTGCTTTGGTAAATCAATCTTGATACATCAACTAACTCTGTCAGCATTGTTAGACAGAGCAGTAAAGTACAATCACCGTGTAGTAAGAAGCAGACTGCCTATGTAATGAGCAAATATGACTGCCCTTATGTATATCACTAGACTCGGCATTTGGGGATTCATTTGTTTGTTTTTCAGTTCCATCATTTCTGTGAATGTGGATAACTATCAATATCCAGATATACATCAAGAATGTTTTAGCTTCATACAATATAAAACGAAAAACATTTAGAAGTGCTCAAACAATATGACAAGGACCACACCGCGTGTCTTCCTATAGGGTGAACTAAAAAAGTCCTATCCAGACAAAATCTATTCCATCCGTCTTTATAGTTCTTGTACAGATGATATGAAGTTCCGTCACCACACCTCGTGTCTCCACTCCCCAGTGAAATTTGCACTCGCCAGATCCCTTCATTGAAATCGCTCTGTATTGACCCTACTTCCCAATATGAAATCGAAAAGGCTGCCAATTCGATCGATACACGCGGCCGCATAAGGAGGAAGAGGAAGGAAGGTAAGTTTATTTTCATTAAAAACAAGGTAAGTGAAACAAAAAAAAATATTATCCAATTCTTTTTCAGTTTTTTTTTTACTGTAACTGATGCTGTAAAGTTCATTTTTAGGGTGGAACTCCGATTTAACCACTTCTGGACTGGAAGGATTTGCCTCCTTAATGACCAGGCCATTTTTTGCGATTTGGCACTGTGTTATTTTAACGGACAATTGCACGGTCGTGTGACGCTGTACCCAAATAAAATTGATGTATTTTTTTTCCCACAAACAGAGCTCTCTTTTGGTGGTATTTGATCACCTGTGCAATTTTTATTCTTTTGCGCTATAAACAAAAGAGCGGCAATTCTGGAAAAAAAAAAACAAAAAAACAATATTTTTCACATTCTGCTATATAACATTCCGGAAAAAAAAAAATTAAAATCAAAATTTTTTCATCATTTTAGGCCAATTTGTATTCTGCTACATATTTTTGGTAAAAAAAAAAAATCGCAATAAGCGTATTTTGATTGGTTTGCGCAGGGGAAAGATTTGTGTCATGTTTTTTTTTCTACTAGTAATCGATCTGCGATTTTTTGCAGGACTGCAACACTGCGGTGGACAGATCGGACGCCTAACTGACATTTTTTACACTTTTGAGGGGACCAGTGACATTACTACGGTAATCAGTGCTAAAAATATGCACTGTTACTGTAATAATGACACTGGCAGGGAAGGGGTTAACCTAGGGGCGATTAAAGGGTTAAGTGTGAGCCTAGGGAGTGTTTTCTAACTGTATGGGGGGTGGGCTTGTGAAATGACCATAGAGACCTGTGATCCTATATAGTGCTCTGTGATCATTCCAGAGAGAACAACGGTCTGGTGTGTTTACAACAGCTGACCGGTATTCTCTCTCAGCGGGGAGCGACCGTGGGTGCCCAGCAGCAATCGTGGGCCGCCGGTCCCACGCATCGACATCCCCGCTGCCCAGTGGGGGCAGGTGCACCGCCACCGGTGTGCGTTTGCCCCCAGGACTGCTCCCGCGAGCCAATGTAACCCTACCTTGATTCGCGCAGCCGAGCCATTTCTCAAGGCACCCCTAGCAACCTCAGGAGGAACCCTAGGGTTATACGGAACCCTGCCCTATAGGAAGAGAAGACACATGTTGTGGTCCTTGCAGTGCTGTATTTTGGCCTAGGCCAACAAGGCCCAGGCCTAGGGCGGCACTTTGCAGGGGGGGCAGCAAAAAAGCCACCCCCCCTCCACCTGAGACTCCATTGGCCACTTCTCTCACCCCCCCTCTCTCTCTCCCTCACTCACCCCCTCTCTGACTCTCACCCCCCCTCCTCTCTCTCTCTCTCTCTCTCTCTCTCTCGCTAACCCCCCTACTCTCTCTCTGTCCCACCCCCTCTCCCCCCCCCCCCTGTGAGATCTCAGGGGGTTCATGCTGGGACTTGACTTCAATTTTGGAGGGAGTCACATCCGGTAAAAAGGAAGGAGTGGGGCAAATTTACTTTGGAGAGGGGGGGGGCGCCCAATTTTAGTCTTGCCTAGGGCAGCACAAAACCAAAATACACCACTGGGTCCTTGTCATACTGCTTGACTTTGAGCGCTGCTAAATGTTTTTTGTATTATATCATATGATGCTAAATATTCTTGATTTATAACCAACTTTATATAGCAGCAGCTAGAGGTTGATTTACAATCATTTTTTGATAAGTGTTCTTTCCTCTGCTACATGAGCGCTTGGGTATTTGGGCATTTGGTTCTTCTGTTTACTATCCAGATATACACGTCTATATTTCTGTGTGTTTTGTCTGCTCATTTTTTAACACGTTTATTTAAAATATAACCATTAGAATCAATCCACTCTTTTTTTTTCCAAGGGATTTAGTAGCTCGACTTCCCCGAACTATTTTGCAGTTTGGACTCATTGTTAGACTCGGCTTCCAAGCTTGCAGCGTGGCGCTTTCTGTACTTTTTCAGCTGCTCGTCTATAAAACATTTATATGCAGAATGGTGACCTCTCCCAGAGCTGGCCCAGGCTTCATTATCTGGACTCGCTGTATCGAGCAACGGTTCTATTATTCTTGGTGAAATCTCAGTTTCGGCCCCGGGAAGGCGTACAGAACTCCAGTCTATTCATTCTGCTAGAAACGTGGTATGAACGCACCTGGGAACCGCCCGATGGAGGGGCTAGTAGAAGGACTCATAGCCATGGCCGTGCTCCTCACTCCTTCAAAGATCTGGATCTTCCAGATATGGGGGAAGCATGGGACCTCCTCTCAGGTTGCTGTACTTGGGCCAGAAGGACCAATCACCAAGCCAAAATACTGTCACATTGGAAGTAGGAGAACTACATCAACCCTACGTTAGCTCTGACACAGAGGCGTAACTAGAACCCTCAGGGCCCCGGTGCAAGAAACCATGAAGGGCCCCCCAGACCCCTGGCCTGGGCCCTTCCCTTCAAGCCTGGGGCTCTTCCCACTGATCCTGGGGCCCTTTACTCTTGTTGCAGGGCCCTTTATTACGGTCCCGCAGGGGGACCTTTTCACAAGTTCTGCAGTGGGCCCCCTTCCTGCCATCTTGGGGCCTCCTTACGGTGGTGGAATGCCAGGGCCCAGTCGCAAGTGTGACCTTTGCGATCCTGGAAGTTCACCCACTGGTGTCAGTAGTTTTTATTTTTTGGTATTTTAATTGTATTATTTTTTATCATTTTATTTTATTTTTTTTACAATGTCACTGACTATGACTCTGTCCATTCAGAAAAGGAAGGAGCTGGTAAATTACATGTTTACTGACCCCTTCCTGGTTCTCTATTGTGACACATCCCCTGCAGCAGCCGGCAGGAGAGGGGAGGGAGCACAGTGGGGGGCAGCATAGTAAGGGGGGCGACCAGGGGAGCACACAGGGGCCCAGAGACAGCAAAACAATTGAACTGGATAGAAGGAGGGGCGGGGGCAGCATACAGAGGAACCAATCTCCTCCATTTTCCTCCTGCAGCTACAGGAGGAAAAGGGAGGACAGTGATTTCTCTACATGCTGCCCCCCTCCTATCCAGGTGTACAGGGGAGCCGCACAGGCCCCCTGGAGCATGGGGCCCGGTTGCAATTGCAACCCCTGCAACCCCTGTAGTTACGCCACTGCTCTGACACCATCACACATGATGGCTACACAAGTTTTGACTTGAAGGCTCCAGTGGGGAAACAGATTAGTGGGGAAACATGGCAAACGTCGGTATAAACAGTTCAGGGGGGTTAGGCTTCCAATGAACAAAGAACCAAAGCTTCCTTTAGATCACTCAACTAATTTAATTCAATATACTTTTTTTGTTTTTACTATACAACAACTTACAAAGCCATCCACAACTCAGCTCACAATCCAAGATCTGGCACCTGCTAAATATTGATGGCAAGGATGACATAGCCTAAGATATCCCAAGCTACTCTGCAAATATCTCCTTGGGGAGGAGAGACAAACACAATACCGCATTAGGATGTTCAGGAGCGCTCCTGAACATCCTATTGCGGTATCCACAACTCAGCCCCCAGCTACATCCCTAACCTTTTCTTAAAATACCAACCAAATTGTTCTCTTTCTTCCTCCTAGGACCTCTTGCTCTCTAGCTGCCTTGCCCCCTCCTCCCTTGCTCTCCTCCAGGACTTCTCCAGAGCCTCTACCATCCTTTGAAACTCCCTACCCCAATCTGTCCGACAATCTCCTACTCTGACAACTTTCAGACGATCCCTGAAAACTCATCTCAGAGAGGCCTATCTGGTGCCCACCTCACACCTATATATTTTATTTCTCCATCAGCCCATCCCCCACAGTTATTACCTTTTGTATCTCTTTACCCTCCCTCTTATATTGTAAGCTCTAACGAGCAGGGCCCTCTGATTCCTACTGTATTAAACTGTATTGCAGTTGTATTGTCTGCCCTTATGTTGTAAAGTGCTGCGTAAACTGTTGGCATGATATAGATTCTGTTAATAATCATAGGACCTCTTTATCAAACTAGCAACAATCAGTAGTACTATTCTGCTGAGAAAGGTCATAACTGACTTGGACTTAAAGTGGAACTGTGGCTAGACTGTGGACATTTAACTAAACCCCAATTCTAAACAGGTCATATAAATGCTTTAATATAAGCCTTCACTGATCCCTGTATCTGAAGGCACCATGGTATAATTCATCCTCAAAGTTATACTGTCACTTTCTCATTCTCTCATTGGTTCATTGGTCCTCAAACCTTTTAAAGCCAGTTCACTGTCCTTCAGACTTTAGGGGGACCACACAGTAACCTGTGGGAGTAGACAATGCCCCAGGGTTGTGGTAAAAAAAAAAAAATTACCTAGCACCTGTGGTTTGTGGGAGAAGGAATCGTGCCATGTGGTGTCAGTGGTGGAAACTTAGCCCCACTGTTTGTGTCAGTGGCAGGAACAAAGCCATCTCATTAGAGGAATAGTAACCCATCATTGGTCCTAGTGAGAGGAGCTTTGCTCCATCATTTGTGTTAGTGGGAGAAATAGTGCCCCATCATAGGAGCCAGTGGGAGGCAGGGCCATCTTACTAAATTGGCATGCTGGGCAATTGCCCGGGGGCCCCACTTGCCCAGGGGGCCCCATCTGCCCTGCAACCCAGCCCCAGCCAAGCATTAGTCTTCCCTTGGGCATCCCGCCACCGAACCTAGCAGTTGGCAAGCATCTGTCGGCCCTGCACTGCTGTCAGGCCACTTGGGCCGTGGAGGGGGAGCCCAGAACTGCAGGAATGTCTGTCCGCCTCCACGGGAAGAGGTACACACAGGACAGTCGAGTCTGACTCCCGTCCGTGTGTGTGTTCACCAGAACTTGGAATCTGTCATTAGCCTGGCACTGCGGTACCAATAAATATAGCCTTATCGATCATTTCCATTTTTATTCTTGTGGGTGATTGTGTAGGTGGGGCCTCAGTGCACTGCATTGCCCGGGGGCCTTTAATGCACTTAAGATGGCACTGGTGGGAGGAATAGTGTCCCATACTTGTTGTCAGTGAAAAGAATAGTGCCTCTTTCTTTATGTGAGTAGCAGGAATAGTACCCTATTGTTGGTGTCAGTGGAAGGAATAGTGGCCCATTGTTGGTGTTAGTGGGAGGAATAATACCCATTGTTGGTGTCAATGGGAGGAAAAGTAAGCATCAGTAAAAGGACGAATACACCATCGTTGATGTCAGTGGGAAGAACAGTACCCCATCACTGGTGTCAGTGGGAGGAATAGTACCCCATCACTGGTGTCAGTGGGAGGAATAGTACCCCATCACTGGTGTCAGGGGGAGGAATAGTACCCTTATCACTGGTGTCAGTGGGAGGAATAGTACCCCATCACTGGTGTCAGTAGGAGGAATAGTACCCCATCACTGGTGTCAGTAGGAGGAATAGTACCCCATCACTGGTGTCAGTAGGAGGAATAGCACCCCATCATTGGTGTTAGTAGGAGGAATAGCACCCCATCACTGGTGTCAGTAGGAGGAATACTACCCCATCCATCTCTGGTATCAGTGGGAGGAATAGTACCCCATCACTGGTATCAGTGGGAGGAATAGTACCCCATCACTGGTGTCAGTAGGAGGAATAGTACCCCATTGTTGATGCCAGTGAAAACAACAATATCCCATCGTTGGTGTCAGTGGGAGTAATAGTACACCATCACTGGTGTCAGTGGGAGGAATAGTACCCCATAGTTGATGTCACTGAGAACAATAGTACCCCATCATTGGTGTCAGTGGGAGCAATAGTACCCTGTTGCTGATGTCAGTGGGAGGAATATTGCCCCATTATTGGAGTCAGTGAGAAAAATAGTAGTTGCTTATCACTGCCACTCTGAGAAATTTGGTGTCAGTAGAAGTAATTGTGCCCCAAAAGCCAGTTAGAGGTAAGTGAATGGCTGCAGTCTGGGGACTATTACTCGGATCATTTAGTGTCCCTTCTCACGAGTGCCTTGGCATCCTGCCATCCTTCTAAACTCAGAGCTGGTGGACAAGAAAAGGGAGCTAGCAGAGCGCGGAGACCTGACTTGGACAACTTTACTGGATCTCTTGTGAAATTTAAAGGAGGAATTATTCCACAGTACTTGTAGCCACAGAGCTCAGTGAGGGCTTGTTTTAAAACATATTTACTGCTTCTTAGACATATGTAAATGGTCCACATCACTATTTTGAGATGGGCAACAAGCCGAATTTAATTATTCTCCCAGTTCAGCACAATGGATAATAAGGATTTGCCAATTGCCAATGACTGGGATCTCTTCAAAACAAGGATGAGACCATGCTTTTATTTATTCTGCATTACTGTTTTGAGTTTGCCATAACATCCTTGAACTGACATCAGTGTAGTCTGGGAATTGTTCTCATGGAAAAGAGAGCAATCTTCCTCTCTGACACCAGTCTGGGTAACCTTGGCAGAGCCGTACAGAGGACGCCTCGGCCCGCCAGTTACGTCTGAGTTACATCACAACAGATATGTCGTCTGGCTGGAAAACCAGACACTTCTCTTTTATGTATCAAGGGTGAGGGATGGAGGATTAGGATGAGAATACAGAGCCTAGAATTCATGGCCAAAATCCTTTTCACGAGGCAGTCCCGTCATCTACACTGTATGCAACAACGGAGTATTTTTTTATTTGTCCTTTTTCTTACAACATTGGGGAATTAAACTGGAGAAGTAAGATCTTTTTAGCTTCAATTGATATGGAAACTTTGGGGATCTTGGTCAAGGAGACCTAATGGCAGTTCGGGTAGTCATACAAGCCCCAATACGAGGCTTGGGGGAGGGTAGTGGCCTTTAGCTCGGTTCCATGGGGCTGATAACGAGCCTTGGTCGACTCTTCCAACTTCTAACTGAAAACAAGGAAGGAACGTGTTCTAAAAGTCACGTCTGTCTGCAATTCGATTCTTCTAAACTTGTATCCAGTTCAGTTTTTAACACCGAATTCTAAAAACAAAAATGGTCTGGTACTGGAAGGTGTGTAAATGAGGCATTGAGGGCCTCAGTAAAGGAAAGTAGACCTAGTATCAGATATATTTTTCATGAGCAGCATGCATAAGGGAAACATTTCTAGGTATTTGTTACCTCTCACAGAGATGACAGTATTCCCCCAGACAATGCCTTTATCTGCTTTTCTCTGCAGATGGAAGGAGCCATCTTTGTTAAGGCATCATGCAGGGTCACTCACCATCTACTTCTGGAAATTAGATGCCGGCTCAGAGATGACACAATCAGGGCCGCTGATAGGATGGGGGGGGGGGGGACCACCAGTCCTCTTGTAGGGGGCCCGGGCACACAGGGGGGCCCCAACAGCACAGGGAATTGGTGCAGTCAGGTGGAGGGGCAATTACAGAAGGATGCCCTGTGCAGCTCTCTGCAGCAGCTGGAAGCCAGGATCTCCCCCCTCCTGCCAGCTTTCCGCTGTTGCAGGAAGAGACACAGGCACAGGACATCGTTCCTGTAATTACTTCTCCGACACCGATCCCCCTCCCTGTTCTGCCTGTTTCTGATTCCCCCCCCTCTGTGTGCCCCCCTTTTACTGTGCCAATCCCTCCCCTCATGCAGCACTGCAGGCTTCCCTGTCCTTTAAAAAATAACAAATTGACAAAAAAAAAAAAAAAATGTTTAAACATTGTAAAGAATCATTTAAAAAAAAAAATTAAAATTTAAGAAATTGTACATTTTTTTAGATTTAAAAATAATAATAATATAATAATAATAATAATAATATATATATATATATATATATATATATATATATATATATATATATATATATATATATATACAGTATATATATATTTTTTTTTTTTATTATTTATTTATTTATTTATTTTTAAATGTAAAAAACAATTAAGAAGGGATAATTCAGACAGGTTGTCTGTTATGTTTGTGTCTGCTAATAATGATTTTAGTGTATTTTTAATGAAAATATTGTCTTGATCTATTCGGGGGGGGGGGGGGGGGCTGCAGGTGGGCTGTATGGGGCCCCTTGATTTTTAACAGCAGCCCTGGACACAATCATGTAAATCCAGGTGCCTGTGCAGTTCCTGGCTGTGTGCACAAATATCTGACACAAACAGTGGTGGGAAAATGTCTTCTTGCACCCATTACAAGGCTACCAAATCCCCAACTTCCCCCACCTTTCTAACACTCTCTAATTCAGGACCACAAAAAAATAATTATAAAAAACAAGAATGTTAATGAAAGGTAATGAAGGAGTTAATCCCGATAATAGGAGTTTACTAAAATGTTAAAAAAAAATTCTTTGGGTTAAATAAAAAGAATATAAAAGGAGATAAATGCAAATTTTATTCTGTGATTTGTCCCTTTTAAAAAGGCACTAGAATCATGTTTCTGCTACATTCATTTTTTTTTAACGTGGTTAGGAAATATGAATTATTGCAAATTTTCAACGTTTAGAAACAAATAATTATTTTTTTTTTTTTAAATTTGCAAAAAAAAAAAAAAAAAAAACCACAACAAAATACCATTGGAAGAAGGGCATGAAAAAGTAAAAAAAAAAAACGACATAGAGTTTACTAAAGGCAATTCATTTAATTATTTTTAATCCGTGTACTTCTAGCATTAGTAAATAGATAGAAAGTTATATTATATTTACTTGTTTTAAACTTTTTGTTTTTTTCTTCAGTTGCTTCCTGGTTTCTGACCTAGGCCAAAATGATGTCATATATCCCAAGAGCGTGCATGGGAGAAGGGGAGGAGGGGCTTTCTCAGCTAACTACACCCTCCTGTCTGTATGCCTGAGCAAAGGGCAGATGGATTCCTGATTGTAAATGCTACATGAATCATCTGCCCTTACTCAAAATGGCCAGACGATTTTTCCCTCAGCTCTGGTCATGATAATAACTGTCAGCAGGACAGGAAGCGAGGGTAAATCTCAATGTCAATTAACCGGTTGCCGACCACCGCACGACTATATACGTTGGCAGTCAGCCCCGGCCAGGCAAAGTGACGTATACAGACATCCCAACCTGCAAAAACTCATTTCAGGGAGGTGGCAAAGTCATTTCAGGGAGGTGAGCCCCCCCCCACACGCCGACGCCCCCCCCCCCCCACGCACGCCTGCGCCGCACCCCCCCCCCCCCTTTTCCAATTTAACACTACCAGAGAATAATGAAATGAAATGTAATCAGTATACCTGGTCACTGGTGCTGGTCACTGATGCTGGTACTGTACTGGTCTGGTAACTGGTGCGGGTACTGGTCACTGGTACTGGACATTGATGCTGGTACTGGACACTGATGCTGGTACTGGTCACTGGTACTGGTACTGGTCACTGGTGCTGGTCACTGGTGATGGTACCGGTCACTAGTGCTGGTGCCGGTCACTGGAGCTCGTACTGGCCTTGTCACTGGTGTTGGTACTGGTCTCTGGTGCTGGTATTGGCCTGGTCACTGGTGCTGGTCACTGGTGCTGGCCTGGTCACTGGTGCTTGTCACTGGTGCTGGTACTGGCCTGGTCACTGGTGCTGGTGCTGGCCTGGTCACTGGTGCTGGCGCTTGCCTGGTCACTGGTGCTGGCCTGGTCACCGGTGCTGGCCTGGTCACCGGTGCTGGTACTGGCCTGGTCACTGGTGCTGGTACTGGCCTGGTCACTGGTGCTGGTACTGGCCTGGTCACTGGTGCTGGTGCTGGCCTGGTCACTGGTGCTGGTGCTGGCCTGGTCACTAGTGCTGGCCTGGTCACTGGTGCTGGTACTGGCCTGGTCACTGGTGCTGGCCTGGTCACTGGTGCTTGTCACTGGTGCTGGTACTGGCCTGGTCACTGGTGCTGGTACTGGCCTGGTCACTGGTGCTGGTACCGGTGCTGGTACTGGCCTGGTCACTGGTGCGGTTACTGGCCTGGTCACTGGTGCTTGTCACTGGTGCTGGTACTGGCCTGGTCACTGGTGCTGGTACTGGCCTGGTCACTGGTGCTGATACTGGCCTGGTCACTTGCTGGTACTGGCCTGGTCACTGGTGCTGGTACTGGCCTGGTCACTGGTGCTGGTACTGGCCTGGTCACTGGTGCTGGTCACTGGTGCTGGTCACTGGTGCTGGTACTGGCCTGGTCACTGGTGCTGGTACTGGCCTGGTGACTTGCTGGTACTGGCCTGGTCACTGGTGCTGGTACTGGCCTGGTCACTTGCTGGTACTACTACTGGCACAGAGTGGGGTGTCACAGTGTCACGGTCCCGCGCGCGCCAAAATGCCTCCTGGAGTAGAATGTGGCTGTAGTAGAGAGCAAATCCGCTGCTTGCTCTCTGCAGCTCCTCCCACAGGCGGAGTGCATGACTCATATCACTCCGCCTGTGAGCCGGATCTACTTCGGCTCCGACGTGATTTCTCTGAGTGTGCAGGCTCAGCTTGCTGACAGCTGACACACTCCTGCCTGCATCGATGAGTCATCTCATCTGAGTGACTCACTCTGTGACTGACTCACAGCCGGGATATTGCCCTGAGCTCGCGGGTGTCCGTGAGCTCAGGGCGGATAGCGGGAGTCTCCCGCGACTTGCGGGAGACTTGAGATGTCTGCGTATATATACGTCAGTAGCCTGTCACTTTCTTGTGAGCCAATAGCGGGCGAGCTCGCGGCCGCAGAGGTGTGCACCCGCCCCGGCTCGTTCCCTGGGAAGTCAGTGCGTGTGACCGGCGGACCCGATGTCCGCCGGTCACTCGCGATCGTCCTCCGTGAAGGGAGAAAGGCAGGCGGCTGATGTAAACAAACCGCCTGTAATTCTTCCCTGTGTAGGAATGGTGATCATACGGTTGTACTATGTAGGACCGTTGATCACTGTTCCTACACCTCAAGCCATGTCCAATCACAGTTAGAAACACGCCCCTAGGGACACACATAACCCCTCCTTCCCCAATAAAGTTAACCCCTTCCCTGCCAGTGTCTTTTTGCAGTAACAGTGCATATGTATAGCACTGATTACTGCAGTAATGTCACTGGTACCCCCAAAAGTGTCAAAAATGTCAGTCAGGGATCCGATCTGTCTGCCGCAATGTCGCAGTACCGCAAAAAAAAATCGCAGATTGCCGCCATTACGCGTTAAAAAAAAAACACAAAAAATGACAGAAATCTTTCCCTTATTTAGTAAACGCAATAACTTTTGCGCAAACCAATCAAAATACGCTTTTTGCGTTTTTTTTTAACCAAACATATGTAGCAGAAAACAAATTGGCCAAAAATGTTAAAAAATTTTGATTTTTACATTTTTTTTGGGGGGGGGGGGGGAATTTCATATAAAAAAATTTGAAAAATATTGTTGTTTTTGCAAAATTTACGCTCTTTTTTTGTTCATAGCGCAAAAAGTAAAAATCGCGCAGGTGATCAAATGCCACCAAAAGAAAGCTCTGTTTGTGGGAAAAAAAAGGACGTCAAATTCGTTTAGGTACAGCGTCGCACGACCGCGCAATTTTCTGTTAAAGTCACGCAGTAAAAAATCGCAAAAAAAACCCTGGTCAGGAAGGGGGTAAAATCTTGCGGGGCTTAAGTGGTTAAAGCATTAAAAAACTGGTGCATGAATCTAGAAATGAAGCCTTGTGATATTCGAATTCAAGGTTATTCTAATGACAGATGTTTATGAAGCCAACACCTCTCAGGGGCTGTATTGTTGCCCCTTCATCAGAGCTTAGGAAAATAAAACAAAGAAACAGTGTACTATATGTGTGGTCAGTAATCAATATAAAGTTGGGTGTTTCTTAGCAGGTTAAAATGCTGGTTAAAGTGGTTAAAGTGTTTGTAAACTCTGTTACACCACTTGTACTTACAGGTAAGTCTATAATAAGGCTTACCTGTAGGTTCTGTGAATATCCACTAAACTGCATCACCGCCTTACAGTGCCGGACCTTTAGAGCCCATGCAGGAAACGGTGGCTCCCAGGCACATGCACGGGAGTGACGCCATCGCGCCCCCAGCCACTCATGTAGCCGGTGGCTGCGAACCCGGAAAGAAGACCGTGGTAAGATGTCAGCCCTCTTAGCGGTGACATTGCGGCACTGAAAGGCTTTGTTCTAAGGTAAGTTTCTCATAATGTGCTAGTATGCGATGCACCCACGATCGCTCCCCCTGGAGTCAGAAGGGAGGTCTGCTGTTGTAAACGTGGCAGACCGCTGTTCTGTCAGCAATGAACACAGGGATCATGTGTTCCTCCTATGTAGGAACACAGGTCACTGTGTTCATTCAGTAAATACAACCTCCACACAGTTAGAAAGCACCCCCTAGGGACACACTTAACCCTTTGATCGCCCCTGGTGTTAAACCCTTCCCTGCCAGTGCCATTAGAACAGTAACAGTGCCTATTTTTAGCACTGATTACTGTAGCAACTGCCTCTCCGCACACAGCGTGGAGACAGAGCTGCCATCCGCCTGCTCAGCGGGGGATCGGTGGATCGATCCCCCGCTGAGAAAAACGGAGTCCACCGACAGACTCCCCTGTGTGAAAGGGGCCTTAGCGTTCCAACATCATTCATTCACTTTTTATGTGATTATACTTTGTTGTAGTTAGTTTATAGCCACTATTATCCATGTTTATACTTATGTTGCATTATGTTTTTCTTTCTTCTTTTTCACCTGAACTAGTACGTTCCTGGAGTTTTTGTGCATATTCTTACATGCAATATTTTTCTTTATCCACTTTACCACCGGAGGATTTTGCTGTCTTACGTCTGGGCCACTTTTTGCGATTCGGCACTGTGCGACTTTAACTGACAATTGCGCGGTCGTGCGACGCTGTACCCAAACAAAATTTACGTCCTTTTTTTCCCACAAACAGAGCTTTCTTTTGGTGGTATTTGATCACCTCTGCGATTTTTACTTTTTGCGCTATAAACAAAAAAAGAGCGTAAATTTTGAAAAAATAACAATATTTTTCACATTTTTTTATATGAAATCCCCCCCCCCCCCCCAAAAAATGTAAAAATCTAAATTTTTTAAAATTTTTGGCCAATTTGTTTTCTGCTACCTATGTTTGGTAGAAAAAAATCGCAATAAGCGTATTTTGATTGGTTTGCTCAAAAGTTATTGCGTTTACTAACTAAGGGAAAGATTTATGTCATTTTTGGTGTTTTTTTTTTAATGCGTAATGGCGGCGATCTGCGTTTTTTTTTTTTGCGGGATTGCGACATTGCGGCGGACAGATCGGACCCCTGACTGACATTTTTGACACTTTTGGGGGTACCAGTGACATTACTACAGTAATCAGTGCTATATATATGCACTGTTACTGTAAAAATGACACTGGCAGGGAAGGGGTTAATTTTTATTGGTGATCAAGGGGTTAATGTATGCCTGGTGCTTACTGATGTGAGTGGGGGGAGGTGACTGAGTGACACAGGGACAGATCGCAGGTTCAGCTATGCTGAACCCTGCAATCTGTCACTGCCTGTCACTTAGCGGGCGGATCTATACACTTGATTCCCCGACGATCCGGGAAGAGCAGCGGCGATCGCCGCCGCTCCTCCCCTGGCCCGACTCCCGCTGTGAATGAATACAGCGGGAGTGAGCCTCTGGCGGTGCGCACGCGCCGCCGAGAGAGGGGAATGTCTGGTGACGTAGGTCTACGTCGCCAGACGTTAACGAGCCACTTTGCCGCAGTAGAGCTCTAGTGAGCAGTGTGGAAGTGGTTATATGACATTCCTGTTTCATCATACGTCATATAACCAAGTCATATTTTTATTGTGACAATTTTACGCTATGTGTATTTGTAGATCCATGTTCTGTTCAGTTGACAGTAATGCAAACCACTGTTCTGTCAGAATAGCGCTACCTACCAGATTCTGCTACGTACGGACTAGAACAACTGACTTTGCATGCGCCATGCGTTCCAACATAGCCGCTATGCGTTCCAATAGGTGAACAGAACATGAAGTAGCGGCGGACCTCTCCTTACACCCACGCATGTCTTGAATTTTACATTTATTTTAGCAGTGAACTCACCTTATATAGTAAAATAGACTATTTAACTGCGACCAAGTGAAATATCTTATAATAGGTTTATCGCTGAGCAGAGCGGAGTGTACCAAGATGGGCGTCGCCACCTTCTGGCCACTGGTTTTTTGCTATATTTACTAGAATAGTAAGTCTATAAGGTGAGTTTACTGCTAAAATAAATGTAAAATTCAGGACTTGCTTGGGTGTAAGAAGATGTCCGCCTCTGCTTTCTGTTCTGTCACATTAGGAAACCTATTGGAACGCATAGCGGCCATGTTGGAACACATGGCGCATGCACATTAAGTTGTTCTAGTCCGTACGTCCGGTAGCAGAATCTGATAGGTAGCGCTATTCTGATAGAACACCACCACCAAATTGGTTAATTGAGCCCAGGGACTAGACAATGGGTGGGCAGGAGGGCCAGTTGCCCTGGGCGCAATGATTTTTTGCAGGGATGGGGGGCACCTTGACCCTAACCCTAAGGGAAGGGGGGGCGCAGTTTGGCATTCTTGCCCTGGGCACTGGATGACCTTGTCCCGGCACTGATTGAAGCTATTAGACAAGCTAATTTCCTTGTGGGTGGAGTCTTTGCTTAGGTATAAATATTTTGTCATTTTTTAAATATTAGCTACGACTAAGGCTCTTTTCCGAAACGCGTCAGCGCTAGCTTTTTATTGTCACACCAATGTAGCCAAATAAAGTACACTTGAAATCAGAGGCGTAACTAGAACCTTCAGGGTCCCGGTGCAAGAAACCTTGAAGGCCCCCGCCCCCGGCCCTTCCCTTCAAGCCTGGGGCTCTTCCCACTGATCCTGAGGCCCTTTACTCTCATTGTGGGGCCCTTTATTACAGCCCCGCAGCGGGACCCTTTCACAAATTCTGTAGTGGACCCCCTTCCTGCCATCTTGGGGCCTCCCCACGGTGGTGGAATGCCAGGGCCCGGTCACAAGTGTGACCTTTGCTATCCTGGAAGTTCACCCACTGGTGTCAGTGGTTTTTATTTTTTGGTATTTTAATTGCATTATTTTTTTATCATTTTATTTTATTTTTTTACAATGTGACTGACTATGACTCTGTCCATTCAGAAAAGGAAGGAGCTGGTAAATTACGTATTTACCGACCCCTTGCTGGTTCTCTATTGTGACACATCCCCTGCAGCAGCCGGCAGGAGAGGGGAGGGAGCACAGTGGGGAGGGGGGGGGGGTCCAGGGGAGCACACAGGGGCCCAGAGTCAGCAGAACACAAGTATACTGGATAGGAGGAGTGGCGGGGGCAGCATACAGAGGAACCAATCTCCTCCATTTTCCTCCTGCAGCTACAGGAGGAAAAAGGAGGACAGTGATTTCTCTACATGCTGCCCCCGCTGCCCCTCCTATCCAGGTGTACCGGGGAGCGGCGCAGGCCCCCTAGAGCATGGGGCCCGGTGCAGTTGCAACCCCTGAAGTTACGCCCCTTCTTGAAATGATTACAGTGTTGCCGCCTCCTTCCATGTTTGTATTCCATTCATTCACTTTCCCAAGGAATAAAAAGCTGAAGATTTTAACCCTTTCACTCTCCTTCCAAAACTGGAAAAAGAATATAAAGAGCTTTGGCTGGAGTTCAGTTCCTTTTTGCAGCCAAACTAAACGGTTTTCTATACAGTGCTGAATACATGGAGCCCCTTACGCTAGATAATTTCTATTTCTGGGGAAAGGAAACCTTCAGGCAGCAACTCGTACCTCAGTATTACAACATTTCAGACACAAGACGAAACCCCAGTGGGCGTCAGTCCTGCTGTGACTTGTAGCCCCCCCCATAGCTGAGAGCCTGCAGTAGCCCATCCGCCATGCAGATTGTGGTCAGGCTCTTTATTTGTTCTCCGGTATCTGAATTTCTTTAAGGATTGAGCAATACCGTGACTCAGCATTTCCCGAGAAGAAGGTCTGAGCAAGCGCTTTCTGTGGGATCTCGTCGCCACTCACGTCAATAGCAAATACAACTTTGGGAACATAACGAGGAGCCCTGAGCTGGGGCCCTGCCAGCAGCAATGTGTGTGGGACTCCGCTGGCGCTGCCAAGTCGTAGCTCTAACACTCACCCTACCTGGACCCGCAGGATATCGCCACACTCTATAAATATGTTTAAAGGCACGCTCCAGTCCAAGATGAAAATTCTGCATGTAAGCGGACTCAGGGGACAGTCCTTGATTACAAATAGAGGCTGAAACCTTCAACTTAGAACTTAGGGCCCATTCACAGCTATGTGTGCGGTACAGCTTGCATTATAAGTTGCCTTTTTCTGAGCTGACACTCATTGGTGTGCATGCATTTTTATGTGCACACATACAATTCCTATTAGTCTTCTATGTACACTATATTACCAAAAGTATTGGGACGCCTGCCTTTACAGGCACATGAACTTTAATGGCATCCCAGTCTTAGTCTGTAGGGTTCAATAGTGAGTTGGCCCACCCTTTGCAGCTATAACAGCTTCAACTCTTCTGGGAAGGCTGTCCACAAGGTTTAGGAGTGTGTCTATCAGTGGCAGGCCCGTCCATTAGGGGTGCAGGGGCGCCCCTCCATCCATGCGTCCGGCCCCCTAATCTACACGCGGGGCGCCAGACACATGGATTCCATTGGGGGATTTATTTTTTTTGAAGCACGTGATTAGAGCAAGAGGCTCTAATATGCTTCAAAAAAGGGTGGGCTCGGGGTGCAGAGCACTGCGTCCTGAGCCCACCCAGTTGTGTGACAATAGCGAATTAATATTCGCTATTGCCACACTGATTATCCTCTCGACCAATCAGGAAGCGGGTCCTGAGACCTGTTTCCCGATTGGCCGAAAGGAGAAGGCATCCTATTGGCCAAGGAGGGAGGAGACAGCCTCTGAGAGGGAACATAGGGACTGAGGGGGAAACCGCCGCCAGAGCAAGGTAAGTCTGCCGCTGGAGTGATTGGAGGGGGGTCCAGGTCTGCCGCTGGAGTGATTGGTGTGGATTCTGGGGGGGTCCGTCTGCGCTGGAGTAATTGGGGGCCGCCCCCAATCACTCCAGCGGCAGACCCGGACCCCCCTCCAATGTGCATGCAGAAACACATCTGGCCCTGGAGGACATTTTTTTGGTGTAAACTAGCCCTTAGGGCACCTCTGGCATGCTAGGATGGGTTTTGTCATCCTTGTAGCATTTGGAAAAGAATATTTCTTCTCACAATATTTGTAAATTGCAGCTTTGCTCTCAGCAGAAATTGCACTATAGAAATGTTTACAAACTCTACATGTCGGTCTCAGCATTTTACTGAAAGGAGAAAAAGAAAAAATAATTTACTGAGCAGACTATAGGGAAACATTATGATGTGATTGTGGAGAACATTAATAGGAATCATTTAAAGGTTACAAAGATAAACTAGTTTGCCAGACACATTTATCCTCTTACCTGTCAGAAAACTATCATCTCTACTGTATCCCAACAATCACCCAACTGTTGAGGAACAGGATAGAGCCCATAAACAAACTTAACTGGAGCCTTTCCCCTGCAGTGCCCCCTACTGGCATAAATGCATATTTCTCTTGTTTGATAACTGCATTGAGATGTACAGTGTTACTTGAATTGTATTCCAGGATTTATTTGTCTTCAGCTGAGAGAACATGCAGTAATCTAGGACTTTACATAAAGTCTCATTTCATTAGGGTCTTCATGTTATTTAGTTTGAATACCGTGCCATAGATATATTATTTATCATTGTAAAATAACATATTCTTAGATTGTAAGCTCTAACGAGCAGGGACCTCTTATTCCTTTTGTACCAAGTGTTTTGTAACTGTAATGTTTGCCTTCATTTTATTAAGCGCTTTTCAAACTGTTGGCACTATATAAATCCTGTATAATAATAATAATAATATTATTCCACACAAGTTTTTTTCCCAATATCTCCAGAAAGAAAATTGTTTTTGAAGAAAAAAAATGGGGAAAAAACATTTTTTTCACAATTTTTCAATTTTTTTTCTAGGTCTTCCCATCTCTAGTTGAGACATTATGACGCCCTGTTATGGTATTAGAATGGTTAAATAGCACCCAGGGTTCCCATACACATAGGCTATATCCATATAAGTAATTGGTTGTATTGCGGGTTCTTTTGGATTAGTAAGTCCTGGTCCTGGAGCCTGCAGACTTCGTGAAAAAGCCGATACAATGCACATGCATAGCCCACCCTGCTATACAAACCATACCTCAAAACCTTTTGAAATGGGAATAAGGAAAACCTATTAGCAAAGGAATGTAGGCATAGGACACACATCCCTGCCACGCCCCTTAAAGGAGACTTATACAAACAAAATATTGGTTAAATCCACAAGTGCTTTTATTTTTACCAGTATTCTTTTTCTTTATATTGGTGTAGCAGTCTCCTAGATAGGTGCTATTTTCAAAGCATTGTTTTGCTCCATTTGCCTATCAGGGGAGCCTGATATGTTAGTTATGCCTGTTACATGTGTCCAGGTGTGAGTCACTTGGTCTGAGGGAGTGTCCCCACTGTATCCAATAGGGGAGCCTGTTGGACAGTGGAGGAAACCTGGCCAGTGGCAAACGGGCTTTTGTGGCAGTTCCAGTGGGAGGGCACCACTGCAGTGCATCCTGGGATTGACCATAAAAGCCAAGGGCACGTGTGATCCCACATCATAATCCCCCCCCGCCCTCCACCAAATGATTTTGACCAGTGCACAAAGCAAGGTCCATAAAGACAAAGAGGAACGAGTTTGGGGTGGAGGAACATGACTGGCCTGCACAGATCACTAAGGCTCCGTTTATACATAAGCAAGTTGCATCGTAGGTAAAATCGCCACAATGCCATTATTTCTTAAAATCGCGCAAGATGTGTCACCCAAAGGTGTCAGGGTGTTGTGCTAGAGATGTAGGTCTGAGGGAGTGTCCCCACTGTATCCAATAGGGGAGCCTGTTGGACAGTGGAGGAAACCTGGCCAGTGGCAAACAGGCTTTTGTGGCAGTCCCAGTGGGAGGGCACCACTGCAGTGCATCCTGGGATTGACCATAAAAGCCAAGGGCACATGTGACAGGGAGTCTTTGGTGGGAAGCAGAGTCCCAGGAGGAGGGTGACGGCTGTCTCTCCTCCTGCAGCCTGGGGAAAGTGGTCACGGTCAGTCGGCCTGGTGAGCCAAGTGTGGAGCTGAACCTTGAGAGTCCTGGAAAGCTGACGGTGGAGCTGCTGGCAGAAGTCAACTGGCAAAAACATTGTCCGTGAGTACCAGGGGGCTTGCCAAGGGGTCTGCCCAGGAAGGGGGACCACTCCTTTAGGTCAGAGGACAGAAGGTCAGCTCACACAGTAAGCAAGAGTAAAGGGGGTGCTGAGTAGAACCCTGAAGATTAAGGGAAAAAGGGGGTACCAAGCGGGGCCCTGAAGAGTAATTCACTATACTAGACAAATGAGGAGGAAGGACGGACAGAGGGATTTTGTTCCAAATCAGGGACATTGGGGAGCCTTGTACAAACCACTAAGAGTTTTGTGACAGTAAGAGGCTTTAGCATGGTGTGAGAAGGGTTAAGTGGCACTTCCATACAAATTGAGGGGCTCCAAGATGCATATTTGGTACAGAATAAACTGGTTGTTCAGTGTCCTCTGGAATTATTAAATCCTGGTATCGGTCCTGGAGCCCAGAGGCTTTGTAGAGACTTGGGAGGGATGAGAAAACACTGATGCCCTTTTATTTTTCTTACAGGTGTATGCAGTGCACTGCATTGGTATCATGCATGGTTTTGGATACAAGGCCTATTAGATATAAAGGCAACTCCAAAATGTACAACACAATGCATAGCCTCCCCCCGCTATACAAAGCACTGCGAGTGATTTTGGGGGTACAATGCCCTGTCAGTGTGAGAAGGGTTCAAATGCAATGCAGATCCTCTTTATAGATCATTGAAGCGCCTGTATTTCACAGGATAAAGCCCTGACAGGTTCTCTTGCATAGTAAACTTGGTAAGGATACAAGTCATAGTGAGATTTCCTTGAAATTGTTACAAATGTGGCATGTCTGATCTTGCAGAGGAAACACTCCCTCCTGTCCTCACAGGTGTATATCATTCAGGTCATGGCTTGGCTTGTGATAAGAATCATAAGAGGGCCGTGAGAACTGCAGGAACGCACCTGGGGGAGGCTCTACATGACAGCATTCCAGTGACCGACCATGCTGAGACTTGTAGTTCCACCATCTATAAGGGTTTTTTTCACATGTGTGCTGATAATGAAGAATGAAGCAATGATCATCAACACATTTTTAGCATTTATGAAGTTCTTTTGGTGTGGTTTTTGTTGTTTTTTGAAGCATTGAAAAGGCTTTAGGGATCTTGGATACATGTCCATGGAAGTGTTGGTTTTCCAGTGGGAAATAGAGGAGCTTATTTTATGGAATGGAGCATGTTTCAATCTATACATAGAAGTATAATCCCGGTATAGTAGTTAGAAGGCAAAGGAGGATGGGGTTTTGGGACTTTAAAGCAGAAATAAACTCTCCCCCTCTTCATGAACCAAAAAACCCTTATAGGGAAATTTATTCTCCTCTAGAAGTGGGATTTTAAGGGCAAATTACAGTGGCAACTGGTGCTCAAAATTTTTTTTCGGGGGGGGGGGGGGGGGGGTTGCGCAAACAGAAAAATGTGATAGGCATTGCTTTGCAGCAAAAAACGCGGCAAAAAATTGCATGACTTTGAGGTCACAAAAGTGTGAAAGGGGCCTTCAATGCAGAGTGACCACAGCGTGCCCCCTTCGATGCAGAGTGACCACAGCATGCCCCCATCAATGCAAAGTGACCACAGCGTGCCCCCATCAATGCAAAGTGACCACAGCGTGCCCTCTCCAATGCAGAGTGACCACAGTGTGCCCCCTTCAATGCAGAGTTACCACAGCGTGCCCCCTTCAATGCAAAGTGACCACAGCATGCCCCCTTCAATGCAGAGTGACCACAGCGTGACCCCTTCAATGCAGAGTGACCACAGCATGCCCCCATCAATGCAAAGTGACCACAGCGCGCACTCTTCAATGCAGAGTGACCACAGTGTGCCCCCTTCAATGCAGAGTGACCACAGCGTGCCCCCTTCAATGCAGAGTTACCACGGCGTGCCCCCTTCAATGCATAGTGACCACAGTGTGCCCCCTTTAATGCAGAGTGACCACAGTGTGCCCCCTTCAATGCAGAGTGACCACAGCGTGCCCCCTTCAATGCAGAGTGATCACAGTGTGCCCCCTTCAATGCAGAGTGACCACAGTGTGCCCCCTTCAATGCAGAGTGACCACAATGTGCCCCCATAAATGCAGAGTGACCACAACGTGCCCCCATAAATGCAGAGTGACCAGCGTGCAGAGTGACCAGTGCACTTACCTGATGCAGCGGCGGCTTCTTGGCAGTCCTCCGCGTCTCCGGAGTCCTCCTCCTCCTTGGCCAATGGCAAAGGTTCACCTTTCGGCCAATCAGGAAAAGGATCTGGGACCTGCTTTCTGATTGGCCAGGAGGAGGATCCGTGTGACAATAGCGAATTGTCACACAATGGGTGGGCTCAGGGCGCACTGCTCTGCGCCCTGGGCCCACCCTTTTCTGAAGCCTATTATAGCCTCTGGCTCTTATCACGTGCTTTAGAAGAAAAAAAACCCCATTGAACTCAATGCGTCTGGCGCCCCTGCATTTAGATTAGGGGGCCGGATGCATGGATAGGGGGGGCGGCGCCCCTGCGCCCCCAACGCACTGGCCGCCACGCCTGGCAAATGATGAAACTACATACAGTATATTTTGCACCCTCCTAGATAGGTGCTAGGCAGGGGAGTAGCAGGTAAAGCATAGTCTGCTCCATCTGCTTATCAGGGGAGCCTGATCAGTAGTTATGCCTGTTACATGTGTCCTGTAGCACCTTTTACCTGTGCTCAGGGCCCCCCTGTCCAAACTATTTTGAGGTATTTGTTCCACGGAACTCACACTTGGCTTCCCAAGTGGCTTCCACGGAACTCACACTTGGCTTGGCTTCGGCCTTGCTGCCCTATAAGACTGGGGTTGTCTGAAGGCACTAAAATCAAAAAAAAACAAACAAAGGGCGCATTATCCTCAATAATAGGCTTCGTTAACTAAAAGTGTATATACTCACAAACAAATCTATAGAAAAGCACATCCAATCTGAACAACTAGAACAATCAGTGTCGCTGCCTATAACCAATGTCCTAAATAGATTAAGTCAAACGGGTTTCGAGGCTTAGCCCCTTCTTCAGAGCCAGATGGTGGATCCCGACTCCGTGGTCGTGATGACACGGTGTCTGGACCGACTTCGGTGACGTCAGCAGAGAGTGGACTTCAGCCTGCTCTCTGCTGAAAACGGGTCACAGGAGTGCAGAACAAACTGCATGTACAACCAAATGAGCTCAAAATCTAGCCTAACCCTTGCAGTGGTGGGGTGGTTTTGCATGTCTGGAGTTGGGCTTTAAAGTGGTTCTGAAGGCTCAAGGTTTTTTAGAAATAGAATGCATGAAGGTAAAAAACCTTCTGTGTGCAGCAGCCATCCTTATACTTTCCTAAGCCGCATCGTAAACCAGCCATGGATGACTCTCCCTCCTCATTGGCTGAGACAGGAGCTGGAGCCATTGGGCTCCCACTGCTGTCAATCATAGCTTGTGAGCCAATGAGGAGAGAGGGGGGGGGGTTCTGTGTGTGAATAGACACGCAGAGCAGCGTCTCGGAAGTGAGTCTGCTTAGGTGCCCCTACAACAAGCTGATTGCTCTGGGGACACTTGGCATGAGGGAGGGGCCAGGAGTGCCAGCAGGGGATGCAAGAAGAGGAGGGTTGGGGCTGCTCTGTACAAAACAATTACACAGAGCGCAGGTAAGTATAACATTTTTGTTATTTTGAACTCTGGAAGATTTACCCCCACTCATGACCAGGTCATTTTTTTGCGATAAAGCACTGCGTTACTTTAACTGACAATTGTGTGGTCGTGCGACGCTGTACTCAAACAAAATTGATGTTCTTTTTTTCCCCACAAATAGAGCTTTCTTTTGATGGTATTTGATCACCTGTGCAATTTTTATTTTTTGCGATAAACAACATTTTGAAAAAAAAAAAACAATATTTTTTATTTTCTGCAATAAAACATAACCAATAAAGAAAAAAATGGAAAAAATCGAATTTCTTTATCGGTTTAGGCCAATATGCAGTCTGTTACATATTTTTTTGTAAAAAAACAAAAATCCTAATAAGCATATATTTATTTGTTTGCGCAAAAGTTATAGCTTCTACAAACTATGGGATGCATTTATTTATTTTTATTGATTTTTTACTAGTAATGGCGGCAATCAGCGACTTATAGCGGGACTGCGATATTGTTGCACTGCATGAGGCAAATGGTGGTCACACCAGATACTGACTGGTTTTCAGACCCCCCCCAATACAGTAAAACTGCACATTTTAGAGTGGCCTTTTATTGTGGGCAGCCTAAGGAACACCTGTGCAATAATCATGCTGTCTAATCAGCATCTTGATATACCACACCTGTGAGGTGGGTGGATTATCTCGGCAAAGGAGAAGCGCTCACTTTTCACACACTGTGTCCATCAAACGGACTTCGCTTTTCTCAGCGGGGGGATCGATCCGCCGATCCCCCGCTGAGCAGGAGAATGATAGCTGTTCTCTGCACTGTGTGCGGAGACACAGCTGTCAGAGCCCCATACATCTCTATGGGGGAATCGGATGGGAACGGACCACCGGTCCGTTCTCATCCGATCCCATCCGATCCGCTGGACGGATGGAAAATAGGGTTTCCATCCGTCCAGATTTGACGGATCGGATGTCAGCGGACATGTCTCTGCTGACATCCGATGCCCCATAGGGATAAATGGGGGGACCGTTCAGTTCTGCCAAAAAAACGAACAGGCGGATCTGAACGCTCCGCCTGTGTGAAAGGAGCCTAAGGCCCCTTTCACACTATCTGTCCATCGGACGGACTCCGTTTTTCTCAGCGGGGGATCGATCCGCCGATCCCCCGCTGAGCAGGAGGGTGACAGCTGTTCTCCGCGCTGTGTGCAGAGACACAGCTGTCACAGCCCTATACATCTCTATGGGGGAATCGGATGGGAACGGACCGTCAGTCCGTTCTCATCCAATCCGATCCGATCCGCTGGACGGATGAAAAATAGGGTTTCCATCCGTTCAGATTTGACGGATCGGATCGGATGTCAGCAGACATGTCTCCGCTGACATCCGATCCCCCATAGAGATGCATGGGGGGACCGTTCAGATCCGTCAAAAAAATGGACAGGCGGATCTGAACGGTCCGCCTGTGTGAAAGAGCCCTTAGGCCCCGTACACACATACGGTCCGTTCAGTTCATCAGTTCAGTCACGTCAAAATGTATCAGTTTTTCGTCCGTTTTTCATCCATTTTTCATCCATTTTTCATCCGTTTTTCATCCATTTTTCATCAATTTTTCATCCGTTTTTCATCCATTTTTCATCCATTTTTCATCCGTTTTTCATCCGTGTTTTTTTTTTTACATCCACTACCAATGTCCGTTTTTCGTCCGATCTGTTTTTTTGACGGATGAAAAATAAGGCATTCATCCGTTCTGAAAAAACGGACATTGACGGAAGCAGGTTGAAAACGGATGTTAACGGATGATCATCCATTGTCATCCATTTTTACATAGAGATGCATTGATGTCTGTTTTTCATCCGTCAACGGATGGATGAAAAACGGACAAACGGACCGTATGTGTGAAAGGGGCCATAGGGTCCTTTCACATGGTCAGTTCAGTTTTTTTATCCGTTCAGTCACTTTTTTTTTTAAATGGACACGGATGCACTTTTGTAGGGTCCGTTCCGTATGTCAGTTTTTCATCCATGCGTTTGCGGATGAAAAGCGGACATAATGTATGTCTATGGGATTGCGGATGTCAGCGGATGACATTGCTGATATCCGTTTTTGCGTCCGTTCCATTTTTAAACGGAAGAAAAATAGGGTTCTCTTCCGTCTCAAAAAATGGAACTGAATGGAATGGACGCAAAATGGATGTCAGCGGATGGTCATCTGCTAACATCCGCAATCCCATAGACATACATCCGCAAACGGATGGGATGAAAAACGGACATACGGAACGCCTGTGTGAAAGGACCCTAACACAGATTTAGGCCCCTTTCACACATGTCCGTTCCGACTTTCTCAGCGGGGATCGATCTGCCGGTCCCCGCTTAGCAGGCGGGTGACAGCTCTGTCTCCGCTCTGTGTGCAGAGACGGAGGTGTCAGATCCCTGCTGTCCTCTATGGGGAGATCGGATGAGAACCGACCGCCTGTTCATTCTCATCCGATCCGATCTGCCAGACGGATTGAAAATAGGGTTTCCATCCGTCCGGATTTGACGGACAGGATCAGATCGTATGTCAGCGGACATGTCTCCGCTGACATCCACTGCCCCATAGAGATGCATGGGGCATCCGTTCAGATCCGCCTGAAAAACTGACAGCCGGATCTGAACTGACCGTATGTGTGAAAAGGGCCTCAGACAGATTTGTGAACAATATTTGAGAGAATTCTGGCTTTTGTGTACATAGAAAAAGTCTTAGATCTTTGAGTTCAGCTCATGAAAAATGGGGGCAAAAACAAAAGTGTTGCGCTTATAATTTTGTTTGGTGTATATATGTGATCCAGCCAGGGGCGTAACTACAGGGGTTGCAGGGGTTGCAATCGCTACCGGGCCCCATGCTCCAGGGGGCCCGGTAGCAAACCAGTGGGTGAACTTCCAGGATCGCAAAGGTCACACTTGCGACCGGACCCTGGCATTGCACCACTCTGGGGAGGCCCCAAGATTGCAGGAAGGGGGCCCACAAGATTGCAGGAAGGGGGCCCACTGCAGAACCTGTGAAAGGGTCCCGCTGCGGGACCGTAATAAAAGGCCATGCAACGAGTGTAAAGAGCCCCAGGATTAGTGGGAAGAGCCCTGGGCTTGAAGGTAAGGGCCCCGGCCAGGGGTCTGGGGGGCCCTTAATGGTTTCTTGCATCAGGGCCCTGAAGGTTCTAGTTACGCCTCTGGATCCAGCACACAGGTGCCGCCCTGTAACAGTGAAACTGCTATGGAGCGGACCTGAAGTCGTTAACAAAAAAACTTGCTAGTAAAGTAAATTTATCCAAAACTGCCCCTCCTAAGATGCTGCGGTTTAAAGTCGTTATACAAAATATCAAAGCCAAGTTATTCAGAAAACTAGCTGTGACTACAGGTACTCTTTACAGCTCAAACCTGCAATGCATCCAAAAAATAGAGCTTGCAATGACCCATTATATTGGCATTTACAATGTTTTTATGGCTTTCATGTGTAAGCCAGAACCTTTTACAAGGAGTATGGCATTGTTCCCCCTGATTATATTGAGTGCGAATGGATATTGGAATTAGTAAGGAGCCGGGTAATGAGGTTACCCTTGAGGTCGAAGGCGGAGAAGTCAGGGGTCTGCTGGCCCCACTCTGCTCTGTAGCCTCCCTCAGGGGGTCCCATAATGTGAGACCTTGAAGGACCACGTGAATGATTTGTAAAGTGATGGCTGAAAGGGGAGCCAGACAAAACGAGCCGACATTAGAGAGTCTTTTTACAAGGGTACAGCGAGGAGGTGGCAGACGGGTCTGAAACAAGGAGAAGAGGACGGGAGCAAGAAAATACTAGTTTCCCCCCCCCCCATCAGTTTATTGATTCGTTGAAGTGAAAGAATAGTGTTTTAAAGGGGACCTAAACTGTGGAAACTGCATAAAATGCAAAGGTCTAAGTTATCAGTATTGCCTGTGGCCTGGGAAGGACTCGGCCAGGGGGCAATTGCTCCCCGGGCCACTCGATGCCCCATAAAAAGGCCGCACCACTTCTGCCACAAGGCCTAGAGGATTCCTGGTGTAGAGACATAGAAAGTCCCCAGCAGTGACCTACTGAGTGCGGGATGAAGACAAGGACAGAGCGCAGCCCTCCCCCCCCCCAGCATGGATGTTGTAAGCTGTGTCTGAGCAGAGACCGGTTCCATGCCCTACTGGGGACTCTCCTCCTCCGGCTAGCCCTGACCGAGCTGTCCCAGCTCCCCCCTACCGCCCCTGCGGGCCAGGTCGGGAAACCAGATTCGGCCGGTGAGTATAGAGTACCTGGAACGGAGCATCAGCCTGGAATGGGGGTCAAGAGGAGGCCAGGAAGAGAGAGAGTGGGAGGGGTGCTGAGTTGCTGCACCATGGGCATCTGGTTTGTACTTGCCTCCTGGGCTGAAAGTTGCCTGTTAGCCCCTGCCTGTAGCAGATGATACAGTATTTTCCCTCTTTACGACTTTTCATGTCTTGTTCTGCGCTGTATTTCTCTATGAAGGCGGCCACCGTGGTTTAGGAGCAGAGCTTTCCTTGCTCATGTTGAACCTGAGCCCACCTACCCATGGCTGCTGTTAGAAATCATGGGGCCCCATACTGCCTACCTGATGGGGCCCCGCTCTCGCCCCCTAAAAAATATCAAATTATATATTTTTTTAAAAAATACACTAAAATCATTATTATATGACATGTCTACCGGCCCCCCTCCTCCGCTCACCATCCTGAACTATCCCATTGTTTGCCCGCAGGAGAGGAGGGAAGCTGGCCAAGCTGTGGGGAAAAGGGGTGCACAGGGGAGCCTGGAAGGTAGAGGGATGGGGGGGGGGGGTGCGGATTCAAGAATTGATCCCCCTGCAGCACAGCTGAAGGGAGGGAGCAGAAGAGAAGCTGGCATGGGAGGGCAGAAGAGGATCAGTGTCTGCCGTAAGGCAGTACAGCTGGCCCTACTGCTCAGTAGGTGCCTGGGCCCTAATTATGAACTGATGGGACCTGGGCCCAGTACAGGAGGGCTGGCTGTACTGCCTTACACCCACCCCCTGATGACTTGTAGGGTAATGGTAAAGAAGAAGCAGGAAAAGCTCAGAACCACAGAAAAATGAAGCAAAAGCAGTGAGATCCTTCCACTGCAGGTACAGCTTACTCTCCGGCAAGGAGAAGAGTGAGCAGCACAATAGAGATTTTACCAAATCTCACTACCAGACTGGTGCCTTGGATGACCTCACACTGGGGATTTACAGCTACGAGACTTTAAGACAAGACAAGAGGTGAACTGCTTTATTTCAGAAGGAAATTAAGACAAAGGGTAGATTTTTGTTTTTTAACAATAGCTTAGGTGCAATTACCATTTCTAGATGTCCCCAATCAGATAGCAAATCTTCATTTTTATTTCAGGTGCAATTTAGGCAAAGTCTAAATTTCTTTACATAGATTTTTACTTATCACCAGAATGCGTGATCACCAGCAGGAGGAAGGAGGTCCTGATTCCTCTATATAGATCTTTATATTACTGCAGGGGTCACAAGAAGGAGGAAGGAAGTCCTGATACCTCTATATAGATCTTTATATCACTAGAGGGATCACCAGCAGAAGGAAGGAGGTCCTCATTCCCCTCTATATAGATATTTATATCACTAGAAGGGTCACCAGCAAGAGGAAGGAGGTCCTCATTCCCCTTTATAGATCTTTATATTTTTTGGCAGGGGTCACCAGCAGGAAGAAGGAGGTCCTGATTCCTCTATATAGGTCTTTATATCACTAGAAGGGTCACCAGCAGGAGGAAGGAGGTCCTGATTCCTCAATATAGATCTTTATATCACTAGAGGGATCACCATCAAGAGGAAGGAGGTCCTGATACCTCTATATACAGTAGGTCTTTATATCACTAGAAGGGTCACCAGCAGGAGGAAGAATGTCCTCATTCCCCTCTATAGATCTTTATATTTTTGGCAGGGATCACCAGCAGGAGGAAGGGGGCCCTCATACCTCTATATAGATCTTTATATTACTGGAGGGATCACCATCAAGAGGTAGGAGGTCCTGATTCCTCTATATAGATCTTTATATCACTATAAGGGTCACCAGCAGAAGGAAGGAGGTCCTGGTTCATCTATACAGGTCTTTATATCACTAGAGGGGTCACCAGCAGGAGGAAGGAGGTCCTGATTCCTTTATATAGATCATTATATCACTAGAAGGGTCACCAGCAGGAAGAAGGAGGTCCTGATTCCTCTGTATAGATCGTTATATCACTAGAGGGGCCACCAGCAGAAGGAAGGAGGTCCTGGTTCCTCTATATAGGTCTTTTTATCTCTAGAAGGGTCATCAGCAGGAGGAAGGAGGTCCTGGTTCGTCTATATAGATCGTTATATCACTAGAGGAATCACCAGCCAGAGGAAGAACGTCCTCATTCCCCTCTATAGATCTTTATATTTTTTTGCAGGGGTCACCAGCAGGAGGTAGAAGGTCCTGATTCCTCTATATAGGTCTTTATATCACTAGAGGGGTCACCAGCAGGATGAAGGAGGTCCTGGTTCCTCTATATAGGTCTTTTTATCTCTAGAGGAATCACCAGCCAGAGGAAGAACGTCCTCATTCCCCTCTATAGATCTTTATATTTTTGGCAGGGATCACCAGCAGGAGGAAGGGGGCCCTCATACTTCTATATAGATCTTTATATTACTGGAGGGATCACCGTCAAGAGGTAGGAGGTCCTGATTCCTCTATATAGGTCTTTATATCACTAGAGGGGTCACTAGAAGGAGGAATGATTGATTTGCTCCTTTACCTTTTCTTCTTTCCTCCAGACTGTACATATTTATTTCCTGCAGTCTCTTCTGATATGTTTTATCCCTCAGATCTTTCACCATTTTTGCTTTCTGCTTGTGGGCTGGTGTAGTATGATCTTTCTATGCAGGTTGTGCTGTCACAACCACCCTGCACCCTGCAAAGAGAGTGGAGGACAGGAGGAATGTCATCAGGAGGATTGCTGTCCGAATGGATGCTGCCACCCGGATGACCACCCGGGCTCCGCCCTTCCCCCCCCCCCCAACAGCCTACATGGTGACAGCCCAAAGATTTACAACAGCCTACATGGTGACAGCCCAAAGATTTACTGCTGCTCGTGTCTTTGGGCTTCAGCAAAATGGCAACCTTCAGCAAGAAGAAACAAGGACAATGCTGGAGATAATTTTCAGCACACACTAATTTTAGTAATATGTTTATTATAAAAATGTAAATGAAGGTGCGCTGTTATGGTAAAACACCAAAAATACCTAAAATTGAATAGCAGCTCCCACCAATTCAAGTACAGGCGGTCCCCGGGTTACAAACAAGATAGGGACTTTAGTTTTGTTCTTAAGTCAAATTTGTTTGTAAGTCGGAACAGGTACATTTTTTAAGTGAAGCTCCAGCCAAAAGAAAAATGTTTAAGTTTTTTGGATAGCATAGGGAAGGGTTAGCACCCCTGTACCATTTGTTTTTCTGTCTCTACCCCTGTTCACCTCACTTTCTGTCCCTATGACAACTGGATTTTGAAAATTTTGGGTTGTTTTAGAAATGAGGATTAGTGATAAAGCTTCAGTGGAGACACATTTTTCCCATGAGAACTCTTACAGGAGTGAATTTCCCTTCCTAGGGGGAGATTTCCTTCCACTTCCTGTTGTCTCCCATCATGTGCTTGTAAAATAAATATAAATATACAAAAATGGTGCGCCAATCAAAGATATATATGGTGTAAAATAGGGATCGACCGATTATCGGCAAAGCCGATATATCGAGGCCGATATGCACTTTCGACGATATATCAGAATGGGCCCCGGAGGTTACCGATATTGCCAATATTTCGGGAAAGTGCTGTACCGGAGTGATGCCTGCAGCTAGAGGCATCATCCCGGTACCGGCGTCCATAGCCGACAGTCGGCTGTCTTGTAATGACAATCGATGCAGTTGAGAAGCCGTTCGGCTGTCATTACAAGGAGAGGGAGGGGACACCCCCCCCCCACCTTCCGCGGCTCGCCTGGGTCTCCCGTCCCACCAGGAGACCCAGGCAACCAGCCTGCACGGCTGCCAAAGACCCAATCAAAGCCGGAAGTGATGTCATGACATCACTTCCGGGTACTCGGCGCAAAATTTAAAAAAATGACAGCATTCAAAACAGCCAAACTTAGTGTTTTGAATGCTTTTAAGTGCAGGGGAGGGGTTTGGGTTTTTTTTAGACCCCCCGGATCCCTCCAAGAGTACCTGTAAAAAAAAAAAATTTTTTTTTAAATGTCCAAAAATATCGGCAGATACCGATATGCGATGACCAAAATATCGGTAAAATATATTGATCGATCACTAGTGTAAAACTCAATAAACATATTGTGCAAATGGCAAGTATTGTGTAGACAGTGAATAAATCTAAAAAGGGTTATAAATGTAGATCAATTCGATGTAGGGACCCTGAGGAAGTCACGTGTCTGTGACGCAACGCGTAGGCGGAGTTAGTGACGTACGGCCCGTGGCTACGCTCGCTGTGTGCCGATCAGCTTAGTGCCTGGTGTGTTGCCAGTTTTTGCGATATGATTCACCGTCAGCTACTTACTACGATGTGAGTGAGGATTGTTTTCTATTTAATAAAATATCTCATTGTTTTTACATCGTGGCTATTTCCCTTTGCTTTTTATATATGTTGGGAGAGATCGATTTGAGAAGTACCCTGTCATTCAATATCTAAAGTATCTAAAGTATAGCCTATATGGGCTGCTGAATCTAGGAGCGGTCTGTTAAAGATCAACATCACTACTATATCAGGCACAACCTATATGTGCTGCAGGTGAGCGCATATGATAGCCTGAGCTATCGGTGGAGGATTTGTGTGAGATTCTACACAGATTTGAGCACTTTCACACGTTTTTGCACAACTGGATTTGTTCTCGGTTTTTTTGTGAACTTTTATTGAGACAATATTGCATCTTTTTTGTTTTTCTTTCTTTTTTATATTTGAAATCATGGAGATCGATCGATTAACGGTGGATGAATATTTAATCAACATTTTGTCTGGTGTCTTGATCTACTCATTGACTAATTTTTACTGATTAGGATTCACTTACCGATGGACATTTTTATTGATGAACTAATAGTTTCAGAATTCAATTGATTTTATATTATTAGATTTACTCATCATTAGCACAATACTTGCTATTTTGCACAAGTTTTTTTTTTTTTTTATGGAATTTAATCACTGATGATTTTTTTTTTTTTTTTATTGCTGAACTTATATCTTTATAATTCAGGATTGATTGATCTACATTTATAACCCTTTTTTAGATTTATTCACTGTCTACACAATACTTGCCATTTGCACAATATATTTAATGAGTTTTACGCCATATATATCTTTGATTAGCACACCATTTTTGTATATTTATGTTTATTATAAATTTGTAAAATTGTATTAATACAAATGGAGCTTTATTTTGGCAGTATTTGATCACCACTGGATTTTTTATTTGTATTAAATTAACCAAAAAAAAAAGAACAAAAAAAAAAAATCTAATTCAGGCATGTCCAACCTGCGGCCCGGGGGCCGCATGTGGCCCAGAACTGCAGGCAATGCGGCCCACTGCCCCCTGACAATTTATTTATTTTTTGCTGGGGAGGAAGGAAGTCGAGTCGGGGGGGGGGGGGGGGCGGCCACAGAGGCAGCCTCGGAGGGGATCATCTACTAGTTGTGTTAAATTAGTGCTGGGGGGGGTGGCAGCACGGGAAGGGGGCGCGGCGGCGTTTTATTACTTATATACCTTAACTAATAGTATATATTTTATATGCGGCCCGAGAACATTTCTCTACACTTAATGTGGCCCAGAGAAGCCAAAAGGTTGGACACCCATCATCTAATTTCTTTATATATTTTGGAAATGTATTCTGCTACATGTCTTTGGTACAAAAAAAAAACAAAAAATCCCAATAAGTGTACATTATGCAATATCTGTTCTGTTTTTACTAAGCGATGTGTAGGTTTTTACTCCCTGTGTAGCAGGGAGAATAAAAACAGCACATCGCTGCTAGCTGTAGAGAGCTCTCTTAACATTCTACGAGGAGGTGAGCTGTGATCTAGATAGGGGCAGACCGGTGGATGTGGTGTACTTGGATTTCGCTAAGGCGTTTGATACAGTTCCCCACAAGCGCTTAATTTATAAAATAAGGTCTGCAGGCATCAACCGCAAGGTTTGCTCTTGGATACGGAATTGGCTAAAAGGGCGTGTCCAAAGGGTGGTAATAAACAGCGCATACTCAGACTGGTCTGAGGTGGTAGGTGGGGTCCCCCAAGGCTCTGTCCTGGGACCAACCTTGTTCAATTTATTCATAAACAGCATTGAGGTCGGGATCAGTAGCTCTATATCAGTTTTTGCAGATGACACAAAATTGGGCAGGGCAATAACTGCACAGCATGAAGCAGATATCCTACAGAATGACCTGGACAAAATAACAGAGTTGGCAACGACATGGCAAATAAGGTTTAATGTGGAGAAGTGTAAGGTTTTGCACTTGGAGACTAGAAACATAAAAGCACAATACACGTTAGGAGGGGAACCCTTGGGGGAATCAAAAATGGAGAAAGATCTGGGAGTCTTGGTTGATGATAGACTAGGCAATAGCATGCAATGTCAAGCGGCAGCTGCCAAAGCCGGCAGAATATTAGCATGCATAAAGAAAGGGATGTATTCCAGAGATAAGACTATAATCCTTCCACTTTATAAAACTCTGGTCCGACCGCATCTGGAGTATTCTGTCCAGTTCTGGTCGCCAGTCCTCAGGAGGGATGTGTTGGAGCTGGAGAGAGTCCAGAGAAGGGCAACTAGACTGATTAGGGGATTGGAGGACCTAAATTATGAAGAGCGTCTGCAATCACTTGATTTATTATCCCTGGAGAAGAGACGCCTGAGAGGGTACATGATAGCAATTTATAAATACCTCAATGGTGATCTCAGCATAGAAAAAAAGCTATTCAGTCGAAAGGATTGCATGAAGACTCGAGGACATACAATGCGATTAGAGGAGAAGCGTTTTAACCTCAGGCAACGTAGGGGGTTCTTTACTGTTAGGGCTACAATATTGTGGAATTCTCTACCACAAGAGGTGGTTTCTGCGGGAAGTATGGCTACTTTCAAAAGACTCTTGGACATACATCTCAAGGATCAGAACATTCAGGGGTATGAGAGATGATTACGGCCACACACACCTACACAGGTTGAACTGGATGGACTATTGTCTTTATTCAACCTCACCTACTATGTACAGTAACTATGTTGTTTACTAACACAGAGCTCTCTTCTGTCATATACTCAGTCGATCAGCAGGTTTCGGCTATAAGTCATTAACCAGGACCTGCTGATCCTCTTGTACTGTAGCCAACAATAACACAGCCGGGGTGATGCCCCCTACCTGGAAATAGTGGATCACGTACACGTACATGATCCAGAATAATGGGGCCACTCTGCCACAGTAAATCTGCGGTAGACGGTCCGCAAGTGGTTAATATGGATTGCTTGTTCCTTGCTTTATAGGTAAACTTCTTCTTTAAGTTGGCTATATTTTTTTATACATTTTTTTATGGAAATTTGTAGAAAAGTTGGGAAAATAATTGTACAAATCTTCTCATAACATTTTACGGCTTGAAAATAGTTTAAAATTTCATTTGTTTTTAACATTCAATTTGGGAGCAAATAGACTTTCCTGAAGGAATTTTTGGGAAAAAAGTTCCAAATTTCCACATACATTTTTGGGAAATTTTCCATCCTGCTCCTTTAGATTTTTTTCGTAACTGTGGTCAAAAATAAATGCCACAGAGGAAGAATGAGTGGGACGGGAGGGTGTCGGGGGGGGGGGAGGGGTTGAAGGAAAACTGTAATGTGATTTTATATGTTGGTTTTGTGAATCAATTTTTTTTGTATATTGGATAATTAATAAATATTTAAATTGCAATAAATAAATAAATACATCCCATTAATGATTATAAATGTATAATTTTTGGGAAAAAAGTTATAAATTTCCACATACATTTTTGGGAAATTCGTTCATTCAAGAAAAATTTTCCATTCTACTCCTTTGAATTTTTTCGTAACTGTGGTCAAAAATAAATGCCACGAGGAAGGATGAGCGGGACGGTAGGGTGTCGGCGGGGGTGGGGGGGGGGGGGGTTGGGGGTCGGGGGGTTTCAAGGAAAACTGTAATGTGATTTTATATGTTGGTTTTGTGAATCAATTTTTTTTTGTATACTGGATAATTACATTTAAATAAATATTTAAATTGCAATAAATAAATAAATGCCGATATGATCCCCATTAATGATTATAAAATTGATCAAACATTCTTAAAACCAACAATTTAAAATAATATTCTAATAGAATATAGCCAGCTTTTACTTTACTCATTGCAGGAGGTCTGAGGCAGACCAGTTTGGAATACAAGTCACCCAAAGCATACACCAATACATAAAACACAAAGCAATAAAGAACCGTTATGAGCTGTTTTATTTTAAAAAGCGTTTTTGTACAGCCATTTCTGCAAAAAAACATTTGATTTTTGTATTCTACAAAAGTATCGGAATAATATTCTTCTTTTTTTTTGTTTTTTGTTTTTTTTTTCTCTTTACAATATGAAACAATACAAAAATACTGACAATTTATTTCATTTTTTTTTTTATACAATTGCCTCTAGTTGTAGTTTATTAATAGTGAAATTACTACCACAGATCTAAAAATATTTTAGTTGACTATACAAAAATTAAAATTTTGTTGCTTTTTTTTTAATGAAAGCAGCAAAAAGGACACAGGTCAAGACACAGTTAATGATCATAGTGGATATATCTAAACATTGTTTTTTTTTTTCAGAAATAATATTTTACATTGTTAATTTTTAATTTTTTATACATTATTTATATAATATATAATATAAAAAAAAAAAATCATAGCTTGCTATAGTTGAAATGATAGGACGGATGCTTATGTAGTATGGATGTGCAAATGAGAGATTCATATGTTAATAATATCGTCCCTTTTTGTGTAACCTTTTCACAGGTTTTATCGAATGCCTCCGATTTTCTTTCTCTTGCCTCCAATGGACTGAAAGCTTGGAAATTTTGCGTGATAAAGTGCCGTAACCCACAGCACACACCATCATTAATCTGACCGTTCCAACCTGACGAATGTCGTTGTATTATGGTAGATTATTCCACAATGGCGGCTCTTGAAGGCGCCTCGCTAACTAGGCCAAAGAGTTTTTTTTTTTTTTTTTTGTAGACTTCCAATTTCTAAGTGTGTGAAATGCAATGGCTTTTAAAGGACCTCGCTCCAGACGAAAAATTGGCAACTGGACAGATTTGAGCTGGGATTTTTGAGTCAGGACCGTCCCGCGGTACCTCTCGCAAACTGCTATGAAATATCGAACGTTGGGTATCGACCCCAAAGTTACTAGTGCTTAAAAAAAAAAAAAAAAAAGTCTCAAGCAAGACAACAAGAATTCTCGACAGTCTTCCAACAGGAATCTTCTCCATGAGCAAGAGAACTTTGAACAAGGGCAAGGCTGAGTTGGGCAATTTTCGGCAGTCTTGCATTTTTTTTTTTTCTGGTGAGCTCAAGTAGGATACACAGAAGAAAGGGCGCCGACTTGGCTATCCTTAGTGGGAATGCCTGATTCAGGTTTTTTTTTTTTTTTTTAATTACTGGTGAATTATGCAAAATTTTTATATATATATATATATATATATAGGTATATACAGATTTTTGCACACAGAGATCCCTCTGGTGTTGTCAACCTTTCTCGAACCACACCGATATAACACAAAGTGACTCTCAGGACCTGGGCCCGATTGTCAGTGCTATATCTTCGTAAAAAAAAAAAAAAATTCTTAGTGCTATCGTTACTTGTGGGCTTCTCTATAAACCAAGTGGATCTATTTGACTCCCTTTTTGAAGAAAAAAAAAAAAAAGTTTAGCGTTCATAAATTTATGAACAGAATAATTGTTCATTAAAACATGAACAGATAATGATCGGTTCTACATCCGGAATTCCAACTCCATCTTCCGCCGTTGCTTGGCTTTCTGTTAGTCGGTAATCACCCACGTTATGCGCCATTGCAATTGAAAAGGCCTCATAGCAGACATTTTTTTGTTGCTTTTTTTTTTTCTCTTTTTTTTTTTTTGCTTTTTGTTTTTTTTGGGGTTGGGTATAAAGTCTTTCCCTACATTCTACTGTCTGATGAGATTTGAAAGCAGCAGGTAGTTGAATTCACCGTCAGAAGTTATGTTCACGATCTTTTTTTTGTGGTTCTTTATACGATATTTCTGTCGATAATGTCCACAGGTGACAGAGTGTCCCTCTTTACAGGGGGTGGTGGGCAGCTCTTCTTTGATGGCTTGAAAAGGTCAGAAACGAAAAAGACCTGGAAGATAAAAAAAAAAATACAATTTGGTCAGCCAAGAATAGCTTTTTATTTATTTATTTATTTTTTATATTTATACATTATATATTATATTTTTATATTTATATATATATATATATATATTTTTTTTTTTCTTTTTAACCACTTGCTTACCGCCCGCCACATATATACTGCGGCAAGCTGGCTCGATTGCGCGAATCGACGTATGGGTACGTCGGTTCGCGGGAGCGGAGCTAGGGCCAAGCGTGCGCCCCCGGCAGCAGGGATGCCGATCCATGGGGCCGGCGGCCGCGATTTAGACCCGGTTCACACTAGCGCGACTTGTCAGGAGACTTGGTCGCCTGACAAGTCGCGGTGGGTCGCCTGCCATAGATTAGCACAGGACCCGTTCTAATAGGAGCGACACAAGTCGCTCCGACTTAGAAAAAGGGTCCTTGTACTACTTTGGGGCGACATGGAGGCAACCTGCATAGACTTCAATGATATGAAGTCCGTGCATGTCGCACCGAGGTCGCGGTGCACTTCACAGGTCGCCCCAGCAAGTAGCGTCGCCCCTATGTGAACGGGGTCTAAGAGAACGGCAGACCGTTCTTCACTCTGAAATGATCACAGAGCTCCTGTGATCCTTCTATATATATATTCATATATATAAATATATATATATATATATATATATATGCACATTATATATATATATATATATATATATATATATATATATATATACACAGTATACACACAGTATATATATATATATATATATATATATATATATATATATATATACACAGTATACACACATATATATATATATATATATATATATATTCATATATATTCATTTCACAAGTCCCGCCCCCCCACAGTTAGAAAACACTCCCCTAATCTCACACTTAACCCTTTGATCACCCATAGGTTAACCCCTTCCCTGTCAGTGTCATTATTACAGTAACAGAGCATATTTTTAGCACTGATTACTGTAGTGATGTCACTGGTCCCCCCAAAAGTGTCAAAAATGACAGTTAGGGGTCCGATCTGTCCGCCACAATGTCGCAGTTCCGCTCTGTGGTCTCTGGGGTCATTTCACAAGTCCCTCCCCCATACAGATAGAAAACACCCCCTAGGCTCACAAATAACCATTTGATCACCCATAGGTTAACCCCTTCCCTGCCAGTGTCATTATTACAGTAACAGTGCATAATTTTAGCACTGATTACTGTAGTAATGTCACTGGTCCCCCCAAAAGTGTCAAAAATGTCAGTTAGGGGTCCGGTTTGTCCGCCACAATGTTGCAGTTCCGCTCTGTGATCATTTCACAAGTCCCTCCCCCGTACAGTTAGAAAACACTCCCCTAGGCTCACAAATAACCCTTTGATCACCCCTAGGTTAACCCCTTCCCTGCCAGTGTCATTATTACAGTAACAGTGCATATTTCTAGCACTGATTAATGTAGTAATGTCACTGGTTCCCCCAAAAGTGTCAAAAATGTCAGTTAGGGGTCCGATCTGTCCGCCACAATGTTGCAGTTTCGCTAAAAATCACAGATCGCCGCCATTACTAGTAAAAAATAAATAAATAAATAAAACATGACATAAATCTATCCCCTAGTTCGTAGACGCGATAACTTTTGCGCAAACCAATCAATATACACTTATTGGGATTTTTTATTTTTTACCAAAAAATATGTAGCAGAATACAAATTGGCCTAAAAGGATGAAAAATGTTGATTTTGAAATTTTTTGTTTTAGAAATGTTATATAGCAAAATCTGAAAAATATATATATATATATTTTTTCAGAATTGTCGCTCTTTTTTTGTTTATAGCACAAAAAATAAAAATCGCACAGGTGATCAAATACCACTGAAATCCCACTCAGTGCACCCCAGAAGTCCGTCCATCAGTCTGGTTGTCTCTCTCTTACCAAGACTCCCAACAAACTTATCAAATACAACCAAAAGAAAGCTCTATTTGTGAGAAAAAAAAAGGACATCAATTTTATTTGAGTGCAGCGTCGCATGACTGCGCCATTGTCCCTTAAAGTAACGCAGTGCCGAATCGCAAAAAAATTCCTGGTCATTAAGGGGGCAAATCCTTCCGGTCCAGAAGTGGTTAAAGTCTAAAGAAACGCACATTTTTTTTTATTTTTTTCTCTACGAGTGCCAAATAATGTACGGAAAATTGAGAACTCGCAGTATGCTTTGACTGAAATGGTATCGAGTAACATTAAAAAAATTGTGTAGAAACCTCAACAGCCTCAAAGAAGGTGAGAGGCGATTTTCACCCGGCACTGAAACCTTAGAGTTGGGTGGAATTCGGTGTGCTGTAATTAGAGACGCGTTGCTCGCTGTTCCAGAACAGAGATGTACTGGATAGAGGTCCCACACCGATTCCTCCGTGGCTGAAAAATTCCTCCTTGCTCCGCTTCCAGCAGAATGCGGCTGTCATAACTCCAACCACGGAATTTGTCTTTTGGAAGGAATGGAGAACCCGAGATAAATCAGCGCAGGTCCTCCTCTTAAAGAAGACTTATACTCATGGTAAAAAGTCTTGGTGGGCTCACTTTTAAAAGTAAACCTGTCCTGAGAAAATAATACGAGGGCAGGGTCTGGACAATGGGTGGCAGAAGGGGCAGCTGCCCCTGGCGCCGTTAACTGCGCCGGTGAAGGTCCTTTGCTATCTAAGGGAAGGAGGCGCCACATGGAGAGTTCCCGCCCCTGTAGAATTTTAGGTCTGTAAGATTTCAGGGAGGGAGGGGATAATTGCACTGGGGATACAATGGGGGGACTGGATTTGTGGTAGGAGGGGGGATTTGAGGAGAGGATAGAAATTGGCCTGGGGGGGGGGGGGGGTTGTGCTATAAACAGACATTTGGGGGGGTGGGGGATTTGTGCTAGAAGCAGTGGTATATTTTGGTTTTGTGCTGCCCTGGGCAAGAAAAAAATCAGGCGCCCTCCATCTAAATTTGTCCCACCCCGGCCGCGGTATACCGTTCTTGTTTCAGGGTCTGATGAGGAAGCTGCAATCTTTTACATGAGGAGGCACTGATTGGCAGCACTGATGGTGCACTGATTGGAATCACTGATTGGCAGCACTGATGGTGCACTGATTGGCAGCACTGATGGTGCACTGATTGGAATCACTGATTGGAAGCACTGATGGTGCACTGATTGGCAGCACTGATGGTGCACTGATTGGAATCACTGATTGGAAGCACTGATGGTGCACTGATTGGCAGCACTGATGGTGCACTGATTGGAATCACTGATTGGCAGCACTGATGGTGCACTGATTGGCAGCACTGATGGTGCACTGATTGGAATCACTGATTGGAAGCACTGATGGTGCACTGATTGGCAGCACTGATGGTGCACTGATTGGAAGCACTGATTGCCACTGAGTGGCAGCACTGATTGGCAGCGCTCACGAGCACTGCTGTGACAGCGTGAGGAAAAGGAATGCTGATAACCGGCAACTGTGTTTACATCGTGATTGGACACAGCCGATTGCATGGTAAAGAGCTGCTGTGATTGGCTCTTTACCCCGATCTGTGATCAGCTGTGTCCAAAGAACACAGTGATCACAGAGCGTGCCTGGGAACGTGGGGGGCACAGGTTCTGGGAGGACATCAATAGACTCCCTCCCAGAACTGGACAACTGCGCTGTAGCCATCATTCGACTATAGCACGATGGTTAAAGAGCGCCCCCTGCCCTTCTGCCTTGGGGGCAGCTCCAATCCCCCCCCCCCCCCCCCGAAAAATGCCACCCAAAGCAAATGCCTTTCTTGCCTGTCAGTAGATCTGCCCCTGGCTAGGAATGGTGTTTGTTTTTGTTTTTTTTTTTTGGGGGGGGGGGGGTTGTGCTAGGAGGGGGTATTGGAGAGATTTGAGTTGGGAGAAGGGGGGATTTTTGTATTTTTATTTGGGGAGAGGGAATTTATGCCTGGTGGGAAGGGGGAGGCAAGTGTGCAGATCAGTGCTGTATTTATTTATTTATTTATTTTTGGGGGGGGGGGGGCTTTATTGCATAGCCTTCATCCTTCCTTTCTTTAAACCCTAATGAAGGGGTGGGTTTTGGCCCCCCCAAAACGCATTGGCTTTATTACATGACCTCTTAGTTCATAGGTTGGCACTTCAATTATTTATTAGCAAAACCTGACAGAGGCTCTATCTCTTCAACGCTAAAACTTTGACTAAAGATAAACTTTAAAACACAAAGCTTAAAACAATCCAGTGCAGGGGCGTAACTGCAGGGGTTGCAATTGCAACCGGGCCCCATGCTCCAGGGCCTGCGCGGCTCCCCTGTACACCTGGATAGGAGGGGCGGCAGGGGGGGGCAGCATGTAGAGAAATCACTGTCCTCCTTTTTCCTCCTGTAGCTGCAGGAGGAAAATGGAGGAGATTGGTTCCTCTGTATGCTGCCCCGCCCCTCCTCCTATCCAGTTCACTTGTGTTCTACTGTCTCTGGGCCCCTGTGTGCTCCCCTGATCCCCCCCCCCACACACACACTGTGCTCCCTCTCCTGCCGGCTGCTGCAGGAGATGTGTCACAATAGAGAACCAGGAAGGGGTCGGTAAATATGTAATTCACCAGCTCCTTCCTTTTCTGAATGGACAGAGTCATAGTCAGTCACATTGTTAAAAAAATAAAATAAAATGATAAAAAATAATACAATTAAAATAACACAAAATATAAACTACTGACACCAGTGGGTGAACTTCTAGGATCACAAAGGTCACACTTGGGATCGGGCCCTGGCATTCCACCACCGTGGGGAGGCCCCAAGATGGCAGGAAGGGGGCCCACTGCAGAACTTGTGAAAGGGTCCCGCTGCAGGACCGTAATAAAGGGCACCGCAACCAGAGTAAAGGGCCCCAGGATCAGTGGGAAGAGCCCCAGGCTTGAAGGGAAGGGCCCCCGGCCAGGGGTCCGGGGGGGGGGCCCTTCATTGTTTCTTGTGCCGGGGCCCTGAAGGTTCTAGTTACGCCTCTGATCCAGTGCGTTGATCAGTGGACAGTAAACACGTAAAGCTAAACTCTGGATCCCAAAAAAAATGACTTGGATTAGCTGCGGTTCTGCTATCTGTAATGGGACTGGAGGTGACTCCTTGCTGGGATTTGTAGTCCCAGAGCCCCTGCCTGCTGAGCACTTACAGAATGAATGGAAAGCTTCTTCTACAATTACATTTCTATTCTTCAGCTTCATCCCTGCTGACACAAAAGGTTCACAGCAATGGTAGGAAGAGATATTTGGCCGCGATTTCCTGAATCCCCAATAAAGAGATCCGTCAGCAGGATGTGAAATAGACGACTTTTACATATCGGGGGCAGAGATACAGCTGCAGGAATAGGAGTGTGAGCCGTCAACTTTCCAGCCAACCTCCACCTAATTTCCTGCGACTCCCGACAACTCGCAGTGTCAGCTGGGGACAGCGCACAGCGGGGGGTCACACATCCCTCCGGGGTCATCTATAACACTCACTTTATGACTTTTTTTTGTTCGGGTTTTATGAGACTTTGTGTTTTCTTAGGCTTTATTTATGGCTGGATTTACTTTCTCATTATATTCCTGTAAATATTATGGAAAACATATGGCCGTGTGATCAACTTTATTCCAAAAAATTCCAACACGGAAAATAAAGTGCTGACTGGTAACCAATGGCAGCTAATCAGAATTTGCTTTATCAAGGTCCAGCGAGTTGAAGATGGATTCTGATTGGTTGCTGTGGTCGCTGTATTTTGCACCTAATGCTTTGCTCTGTGTATTGGTTTACTGAATGAGACTCAATGAATTCTAATATTTCCTACAATGCAAGCAATCGTATCACAGATTACTGATTAATTATCACATAGAGGCAACATAAACTCTGCATTATTATTATGTAATATCAGCGGCCTCTAACGATTTTCTGATGTCACCGGTCTCTAGTGAATGGATAGGCTGCATTCTCAGTGATGTCACCGGTCTCTAGTGAATGGATAGGCTGCATTCTCAGTGATGTCACCGGTCTCTAGTGAATGGATAGGCTGCATTCTCAGTGATGTCACTGGTCTCTAGTGAATGGATAGGCTGCATTCTCAGTGATGTCACCGGTCTCTATTGAATAGATAGGCTGCATTCTCAGTGATGTCACCGGTCTCTAGTGAATGGATAGGCTGCATTCTCAGTGATGTCACCAGTCTCTAGTGAATGGATAGGCTGCATTCTCAGTGATGTCACCGGTCTTTAGTGAATGGATAGGCTGCATTCTCAGTGATGTCACCGGTCTTTAGTGAATGGATAGGCTGCATTCTCAGTGATGTCACCAGTCTCTAGTGAATGGATAGGCTGCATTCTCAGTGATGTCACTGGTCTCTAGTGAATGGATAGGCTGCATTCTCAGTGATGTCACCGGTCTCTAGTGAATGGATAGGCTGCATTCTCAGTGATGTCACCGGTCTCTAGTGAATGGATAGGCTGCATTCTCTGTGATGTCACCGGTCTCTAGTGAATGGATAGGCTGCATTCTCAGTGATGTCACCGGTCTCTAGTGAATGGATAGGCTGCATTCTCTGTGATGTCACCGGTCTCTAGTGAATGGATAGGCTGCATTCTCTGTGATGTCACCGGTCTCTAGTGAATGGATAGGCTGCATTCTCAGTGATGTCACTGGTCTCTAGTGAATGGATAGGCTGCATTCTCAGTGATGTCACCAGTCTCTAGTGAATGGATAGGCTGCATTCTCAGTGATGTCACCGGTCTCTAGTGAATGGATAGGCTGCATTCTCTGTGATGTCACCGGTCTCTAGTGAATGGATAGGCTGCATTCTCAGTGATGTCACTGGTCTCTAGTGAATGGATAGGATGCATTCTCAGTGATGTCACCAGTCTCTAGTGAATGGATAGGCTGCATTCTCAGTGATGTCACCGGTCTCTATTGAATGGATAGGCTGCATTCTCAGTGATGTCATTGGTCTCTAGTGAATGGATAGGCTGCATTCTCAGTGATGTCATCATCTCTAGTGAATGGATAGGTTGCATTCTCAGTGATGTCACTGGTCTCTAGTGAATGGATAGGCTGCATTCTCAGTGATGTCACCGGTCTCTAGTGAATGGATAGGCTGCATTCTCAGTGATGTCACTGGTCTCTAGTGAATGGATAGGCTGCATTCTCAGTGATGTCACCGCTCTCTATTGATTGGATTGGCTTCAGAAATCAATGTGCTGTATTATATATCAATCAGACCAATGAAGGATAAATTCTGGGTACTATGCAGTCACTGTCCTTTTGAAACGTCTCTTTGCCAAGGAAGCCTGGAAATCCTGGAGCTCCAGCAGTTGATTCAATCATTTAGTTTACAGGCTGAAACAATTAAGGTATGCAGGGAAGACAGAGGCGCCTCTCAAGAAATCCCTTTTAAGGTTCACCTGGTATTTCGGAGTGACAGGCCTGAAATTGTTAAGTTACTAATAGTCTGCCCTTTGCCTCCTCTCTGCAGCTGGGCCGTGTTTGGCTATGGCTGGAGGTTAGACAAACACTGGAAGCTCCCGTGAAATCCAACCTCTGCTGGGCCGGGATATGCTGCTAAATAGTCCTCAGCCTCATCTGGGTCACACAATGAATGGTGGAACGGCAGAAGAAGGGGAAAACATTTTTTTTTTTCTACGTTGGGTTTGGTCCATTTCCTGAAAAATGAGATCCCCACCCAAAAAATAAACTGCAGATTTGGGCTAGGAATGTGCACTCATTATTGGGTCTCTGATCTGTAAAAGGGCGATGATTTTTTTTGCTGCTTTACATATTTCAGAGGTGAAACGGGCACACCGGTCTAACTGGAAGTTATGTTTGGCCAGTGCGAAGTCAATGGGCTGACTGGAGCCCTTTAATTATCTTAAATTCCACAAAAAAATTGAATTATTTGCAAGGTGATATTATTTTCTGTGTCTTTCTAATGTATTTTTTGTAACAAAAATGCTCTTTTTTGCAAAGCAATGGGGCGCGTCACACCTCCCACCTCAGTAGCTGTTCCTACAAAATAAAATGTTTTACATTCCACCGGTAAAAGGTCAAAACTAATATTTTGTCTTTTTTATAACAGCCACAATGTATTAGGTTCCATTTGTATGTTTGTGTTGCAATAACGTGCAGTAATGCATATTTTATGCATTGGGCACTCCAATTCACTAAGCCTAGGATATATTTTCCCAGCGTGTTTTGAACACGTGTTTTTGATGCATCATTTGCACACCAGCACTCATGTAAAAAGGATGGCAATGTGCCACAGGTACTTCTTTGGCACATGGCAACCCAACACTTTAGCTGGTCAACCTCCAGCTTCAGAGGAACTACAACCCCCAGCATGCCTTGTCACACACTGGCACATGTAGTTGCTCTATGACTCTCCATGTAACCTAACAACAAGAGTCATTTGCACACAGACACTCATTTAATAGGATGGCATCATACCAATGGTACTGCCTTGGCGCATTGCTCTATGGCTCTCAATTTAACCCAACAACAAGAGGCATTTGCACACACTCCTTTAACAGGATGCCATCGTACCAATGGTACTGCCTTGGCGCATGGCCGCCCAACACTATAGCTGGCTGACCTCCAGCTTCAGAGGAACTACAACCCCCAGCATGCCTTGTCACACACTGGCACATGTAACTGCTCTATGGCTCTCCATGTAACCTAACAACAAGAGTCATTTGCACACAGACACTCATTTAAAGGGATGCCATCATACCAATGGTACTGCCTTGAGGCATGGCCGCCCAATACTATAGCTGGCTGACCTCCAGCTTCAAAGGGACTACAACCTCCAGCATGCTTCGTCACACACTGGCACCTGTAGTTGCTCTATGACTCTCCATGTAACCCAACAACAAGAGTCATTTGCACACAGACACTCATTTAATAGGATGGCATAATACCAATGGTACTGCCTTGGCGCATTGCTCTATGGCTCTCAATTTAACCCAACAACAAGAGGCATTTGCACACACTCCTTTAACAGGAAGCCATTGTACCAATGGTACTGCCTTGGCGCATGGCCGCTCAACACTATAGCTGGCTGACCTCCAGCTTCAGAGGAACTACAACCCCCAGCATGCCTTGTCACACACTGGCACATGTAGTTGCTCTATGGCTCTCCATGTAACCCAACAACAAGAGTCATTTGCACACAGACACTCACTTAAAGGGATGCCATCATACCAATGGTACTGCCTTGGCGCATGGCCGCCCAACACTATAGCTGGCTGACCTCCAGCTTCAGAGGGACTACAACCTCCAGCATGCCTTTTCACACCCTGACACATGTACTGTAGTTGCTCTATGGCTCTCCATGTAACCCAACAACAAGAGTCATTTGCACACAGACACTCATCTAAAGAGCTCATTAAAAATGATACCATCATGCTAATGGTATAGACGCAGCACATGGCCACCCAACACAGCAGCTGGCAGACCTCCAGCTTCAGAGGGACTACCAACCCCAGCATGAACTGTCACACTCTGGCATCTGCCATTGCTCTATGGCTCTCAATTTAACCCAACAACAAGAGTCATTTGCACACACTCCTTTAACAGGATGTCATCGTACCAATGGTCCTGTCTCGGCGCATAGCCACCCAACACAGTAGCTGGCTTACCGTTAGCTTCAGAGGGACTACAAGCCCCAGCATGCAGTGTCACACCCTGACACCTGTAGTTGCTCTATAGCTCTCCATGTAACCCAACAACAAGAGTCATTTGCACACAGACACTCATCTAAAGGGATGCCATCATATCAATGGTACTGCCTTGGTGCATGGCCGCCCAACAAAGTAGCTGGCTGACCTTCAGCTTCAGAGGGACTACAAGCCCCAGCATTCACTGTCACACCCTGGCACCTGTAGTTACTCAATGACTCTCCATGTAACCCAACAACAAGAGTTATTTGCACACAGACACCCTGGCATCTGTAGTTACTCAATGGCTCTCCATGTAACCCAACAACAAGAGTTATTTGCACACAGAACCCTGGCATCTCTAGTTACCCAATGGCTCTCCATGTAACCCAACAACAAGAGTCATTTGCACAAAAACACTTATTTAAAGGGATGGATTTACTGCTTTGGTGCATGGCTGCCTGACACTGTAGCTGGCTGACCTCCAGCTTCAGAGGAACTACAAGCCTCAGCATGCACTGTCACACCCTGGCATCTGTAGTTGATCTATGGCTTTTGGTTTAACCCAACAACAAGAGTCCTTTGCACACATACACTCTTTAAAGGGATGCCGTCATACCAATGGTACTGCTTTGCATGACCAGGGCAAGGTGTAGGCAGGAAGGGCGGCTGGCCTGGGCGCAATGTTTGTTACAAGGATGGGGGCACCCTGACCCTAATCCTAAGGAAAGGGGGGGGGGCAGTTTGGCATCTTTGCCCTGGGCGCTGGATGACCTTGTCCTGGTACTGCTGCTTTGGCGCATTGGCCGCCCAACACTGTAGCTTGTCAACCTCCAGATTCAGAGGGACAACAACCCCCAGCATGCACTGTCACACCCTGGCACCTGTAGCTGCTCTATGGCACTCTATTTACCCAACAACATGAATCATTTGCACACACTCATTAAGTAAAAAATCACAGCACTAACGGTTTTGGGCCCCCCTGCTCGGCTTACTTATGAAATGATTTTAATACGGACCCAGCTTATCCGTAAGCATACTGTAGAGGACAGGCAGAGGTTATTCACTAAGCACGGGGCAATGAGCGGACAAAGTTTGGTAGCCTAGAACAGCAGACCACAAGCCACATGAATGGAAATCTACGAATAAATGGAAAACAGCACCCCGCTGTCGCTCGTTACATTGTTGCCTTAAATGATTCCGTAGTATTTGTATCAACGCACAGTCATTTCCTGCTTAGTAATTGTGGTGAAGATGATGTCCTCTTCCTCCAATGTAGAAGGTGATTTCATGGCGGTGCAAACCGCCACTGTATGGTGTGCCGCCAAGATGACGCAGCGCCAGGAAAGGCAGAGGGCATGGATGTGATGGAAGAATGACATCATCCCACATTGTGTTCTGTTCTTGTGTGTGACCCCTTTGCTCCACTCATATCTGTGGCATGACACCAGCAGTGGTGCTACACACACTGGCCCTCCGCAGGCGCGGCGGCAGCTCACTCCCAACAATAACTTGTCAGTACTCAGACACACAAGGGTCACGCTCAATTTAGCGCCTGTTTTTAAGGCAGCTGTCAGCATGGAATTGAATTATGGAAATATTAGTTGCTGTTAAAGGGACACCCATTTTTTTTAGCTGCTGATAACACGCCTACAACATTTATTATAATTAAAGCCCAAATCTGGGATATTTGGAATCCCCCCTCTTTGCACTGGGGCTGCACCTGCACTGCAAGCGTTAACTGCTTGTTTTGTCTAGGGCAGGGGTCTTCAGCCTTCTAAACAAAGGGTCAATTTACTGTCCTTTAGACTTTAGGGGGGCCAGACTAGGGCCACTGGCAGAAGAAAATGTCCTCACATTCAGTGGAAGTAAACAATGCCCAATCTTTGGTGTCAGTTGGAGGAATAGTGCCCCATCATTGGTGTAAGTTGGAAGAATAGTGCCCCATCATTGGTGTCAGTTGGAGGAATAGTGCACCATCATTGGTATCAGTGGGAGGAATAGTGCCCCATTATTGGTGTCAGTGGGAGGAATAGTGCCCCATCATTGGTGTCAGATGGAGGAATAGTGCCCCATCATTGGTGTCAGTTGGAGGAATAGTGCCCCATAATTGGTGTCAGTGGGAGGAATAGTGCCCCATCATTGGTGTCAGTGGGAGGAATAGTGCCCCATCATTGGTGTCAGTGGGAGGAATAGTGCCCCATAATTGGTGTCAGTTGGAGGAATAGTGCCCCATCATTGATATCAGTGGAAGGAATAGTGTCCCGTCATTGGTATCAGTGGGATGAATAGTGCCCCTTCATTGGTATCAGTGGGAGGAATAGTGCCCCATCATTGGTGTCAGTGGGAGGAATAGTGCCCCATCATTGGTGTTAGTGGGAGGAATAGTGCCCCATCATTGGTATCAGTGGGAGGAATAGTGCTCCATCATTGGTATCAGTGGAAGGAATAGTGCCCCATCATTGGTGTCAGTTGGAGGAATAATGCCCCATCATTGGTATCAGTGGGAGGAATAGTGCCCCATCATTGGTGTCAATGGATAGAATTCTGCCCCATCATTGGTATCAGTGGGAGAAATAGTGCCCCATTGTTGGTGACAGTTAGAGGAATAGTGCCCCATCATTGGTGTCAATGGAAAGAATTCTGCCCCATCGTTTGAGCAAGTGGGAGAAATAGTGCTCCATTGTTGGCAGATGGTGCTTATGGTGGACTGTTCCTTGTCATTATCACATCCAGTGCAGCCCTATGGACCCTTAGACCCTTATATTGATTGAGCCTGGGGGAAAACATGCTTTATCTACCTTATTTTAGCCCCAGTAATGTCATCACTGAATCTCTGTTGTTCTGTATGCAGGCTGATCATGGCTGGTGGGAGGGGCCAGCAGGGTGCTGTACATAGCTTCCTAAAAACATCACAGCACCCGACATTAGTACTTCATTCAAGAGCTCTGAGTTCTGATGCAAGCAGTGGGCTGGATCTTGGGAGGGGTTATGAAAATATCAAACTACAGAGCTTTTAGTCCGGATGCAAGCAGTGGGCTGGTTCTTGGGAGGAGTTATGCAAATATCAAACTCAACAGCTCTCAGTCTGGATGGAAACAGCAGGCTGGCTCTTGGGAGGAGTTATGCCAGGGCCATTTTACCGAATGGGCATGCTGGGCAGTTGCCCAGGGGGCCCAACCTGCCCAGCGACCCAGCCCCAGCAAAGCATTAGACTTGCTGCAGCTTCTAATGCACATTGTGAGAAGCTCACAGTGTGCAGTGAAATAAGAGTAAGCATTTCAGTCCAGGAGAGGAGGCGGTACAACCGTGCAAGATTGAAGAAAAGGCCGGAGGTCAAGTTGAAGGGCCCCTTGTCCTTCCTTATACCAAAACCATCTAACAATAGTAAGTGCCCAGGACCCGGCTGATATTTTTGGTCCTCCAGTGAAGGCAGCAGTATCTTTGTAATATAAACTCCTGGTGAGGCGGTAGCGTGGTTGGGATACAGAACACAATAGAAGTTTAGGGCTCTGACAGTCCAGCTGTTTCCTATATAAATGAGCCGAGGCCGCCTGGAAAAACACTTTTATCCTGCCCATGTCCTGGAGGATTTTGTAGCACGAATACGGCTTATGTAAAAACTGAGAACGTTTCTGAAGCGACCTACTAAGCCGTCATGGCGGGCCATCTGCATCGCACTTGCTGTCAGACTAACGTTGCGAAACACAAATTTAGGCAATAAAAACGTCTCTACAGTGTACAGGGGAGGAGAAGGGGTCACCACAGGGAATGTCACTGGTGGTCAAGAATGGATTTTTAGGCTCGCAATGGAGCGTGTGCGCATTTTCTGCACCTTTCTCCTGTGTCCAGTGTAGAGCAGCCCATCTGCACCTTTCCCCTGTATCCAGTGTAGAGCAGCCCATCTGCACCTTTCTCCTGTGTCCAGTGTAGAGCAGCCCATTTGCCCCTTTCCCCTGTGTCCAGTGTAGAGCAGCCCATCTGCTCCTTTCCCCTGTGTCCAGTATAGAGCAGCCCATTTGCCCCTTTCCCCTGTGTCCAGTGTAGAGCAGCCCATCTGCACCTTTCCCCTGTGTCCAGTGTAGAGCACCCCATTCTTCACCTTTCCCCTGTGTCCAGTGTAGAGCAGCCCATCTGCACCTTTCTCCTGTGTCCAGTGTAGAGCAGCCCATTTGCACCTTTCCCCTGTGTCCAGTGTAGAGCAGCCCATCTGCACCTTTCCCCTGTGTCCAGTGTAGAGCAGCCCATTTGCACCTTTCCCCTGTGTCCAGTATAGAGCAGCCCATCTGCACCTTTCCCCTGTGTCCAGTGTAGAGCAGCCCATCTGCACCTTTCCCCTGTGTCCAGTGTAGAGCAGCCCATCTGCACCTTTCCCCTGTGTCCAGTATAGAGCAGCCCATCTGCACCTTTCTCCTGTGTCCAGTGTAGAGCAGCCCATCTGCACCTTTCTCCTGTGTCCAGTGTAGAGCAGCCCATCTGCACCTTTCTCCTGTGTCCAGTGTAGAGCAGCCCATCTGCACCTTTCCCCTGTGTCCAGTGTAGAGCAGCCCATCTGCACCTTTCCCCTGTGTCCAGTGTAGAGCAGCACATTTGCACCTTTCCCCTGTGTCCAGTGTAGAGCAGCCCATTCTTCACCTTTCCCCTGTGTCCAGTGTAGAGCAGCCCATTCTAATCTTCACCTTTCCCCTGTGTCCAGTGTAGAGCAGCCCTTCTGTCCCTTTCCCCTGTGTCCAGTGTAGAGCAGCCCACCTGCCCCTTTCCCCTGTGTCCAGTGTAGAGCAGCCCACCTGCGCCTTTCCCCTGTGTCCAGTGTAGAGCAGCCCATTCTTCAACTTTCCCCTGTGTCCAGTGTACAGCAGCCCACCTGCCCCTTTCCCCTGTGTCCAGTGTAGAGCAGCCCATCTAGGGAAAGTGACTGGTTATCACAGGTGACTTTTCAATTGTAAAGTACAGTACATTGTACAGTCTGAGTGATCACTAGAGGGTGCTAGACCGAGGAAATGCTTCCTCCTGCCTGCAACAGACTGATGGCTTCATGGCAGCCTAGGCAAAGTCACTGGGGATGAAGGATGGCTTTTTAACGTTAAAAGATGGATTTCTTTGTAGTTGAACACTGTGGCACGTCATGAATTTGTTTGGCTTAGTGACAGCTCCTCTTTAACCTTGACACTAAACATTCCGAGTAAATATCATGTAATCTTTTGCATTCTTCTCCGTGTTATTCTTTTGGTGACTCTGGCCGCAGTTTCAGATAATAGTGTAGGCGCAGCTTGATTAGCCGTTTGGTTTTTCCACGAGGTTCCCGAATTAAGAGAGAACACATGTCTGGGTTGGGTTTCCAGAGACGGCCGTCTGGTCCCCGCTGCAAGCGTGCAAATTGCATGAGAACAAGAAAAGTGGCTCTAAGCTGCAATCATGGTAAACTGATTTGCACAAATCTCGAATCAAGAGGGTTTTTTTTTCCAATGAAAACAAGCTGGTGGAGATTCCCAGGGTGGCGAGCGAAGCGTCTGCGCTGGGAAAGTCCTTCACCTCCTAAGGAATGGACAGCTGAGACTTGGATTTAGGGAATGTGGATCATTGTTTATATTTGTTGTATTCATATTTTATGATTGTTACATTTTATTTGTATGATTTGTTACATTGTATTCGGATTGTTTGTAACAAATTTACGTTTCCATTCACTCATCCTAGCAGACTCTGATCATTGCATTATGTCAAAAGTCAAGGAGGCGAGGTAACCCGATCTGTGCGGTAATGGCTGAACCATCTGGTTGGCCATATGCACCGGTAAAAACAAAAGTCATACCCGGTCATATGACATTTCAGCGGTGGGAACAATGAGTGCTGGGCGACTCCAGTGCCACCAGGGGCGGGCTGAACTGGGGGGGGGGGGTGGTAGCAGGGTGTAGATTTTCCCCCAGAGTCCTCCAGCAGTGCAGAGGATTTCAGGAGAGGAGAATTAGATAGAGGAAGGTGCAGAGTCCTCCAGCAGAGCAGAGGATTTCAGGAGAGGAGAGTTAGATAGAGGAATGAGAACAGTCCCCCAGCAGTGCAGAGGATTTCAGGAGAGGAGAGTTAGAGAAAGGAGCAGAGTCCTCCAGTAGTGCAGAGTATTTCAGGAGAGGAGAGTTGGATAGAGGAAGGAGAAAAGTCCTCAAACAGAGAAGAGTATTTCAGGAGAGGAGAGTATAGATAGAGAAAGGACAAGAGTTCTTCAGAACTGCAGAGTATTTTAGGAGAGGAGGGTATAGATAGAGGAAGGAGCAGAGTCCTCCAGCAGTGCAGAGTATTTCAGGAGAGGAGTTTTGGATAGAGGAAGGAGCAGAGTCCTCCAGCAGAGCAGAGTATTTCAGGAGAGGAGAGTTATAGAGGAAGGAGCAGAGTCCTCCAGCAGTGCAGAGTATTTCAAGAGAGGAGAGTTATAGAGGAAGAAGCAGAGTCCCCCAGCAGAGCAGAATATTTCAGGAGAGGAGAGATATAGAGGAAGGAGCAGAGTCCTCCAGCAGAACAGAATATTTCAGGAGAGAAGAGTTATAGAGGAAGGAGCAGAGTCCTCCAGCAGAACAGAGTATTTCAGGTATAGAGGAAGGAGCAGAGTCTTCAGGCAGAACAGAGTATTTCAGGAGAGGAGAGTTATAGAGGAAGGAACAGAGTCCTCCAGCAGTGCAGAGTATTTCAGGAGAGGAGAGTTATAGAGGAAGGAGCAGAGTCCTCCAGCAGTGCAGAGTAGTCCTCCAGCAGAGCAGAGTATTTCAGGAGAGGAGAGTTATAGAGGAAGGAGCAGAGTCATCCAGCAGTGCAGAGTATTTCAGGAGAGGAGAGTTATAGAAGAAGGAGCAGAGTCCTCCAGCAGAGCAGAGTATTTCAGGAGAGGAGAGTTATAGAGGAAGGAACAGAGTCCTCCAGCAGTGCAGAGTATTTCAGGAGAGGAGAGTTATAGAGGAAGGAGCAGAGTCCTCCAGCAGTGCAGAGTAGTCCTCCAGCAGAGCAGAGTATTTCAGGAGAGGAGAGTTATAGAGGAAGGAGCAGAGTCATCCAGCAGTGCAGAGTATTTCAGGAGAGGAGAGTTATAAAGGAAGGAGCAGAGTCCTCCAGCAGAGCAGAGTATTTCAGGAGAGGAGAGTTATAGAGGAAGGAGCAGAGTCCTCCAGCAGTGCAGAGTAGTCCTCCAGCAGAGCAGAGTATTTCAGGAGAGGAGAGTTATAAAGGAAGGAGCAGAGTCCTCCAGCAGGGTAGAGTAGTCCTCCAGCAGAGCAGAGTATTTCAGGAGAGGAGAGTTATAGAGGAAGGAGCAGAGTCCTCCAGCAGTGCAGAGTAGTCCTCCAGCAGAGCAGAGTATTTCAGGAGAGGAGAGTTATAAAGGAAGGAGCAGAGTCCTCCAGCAGGGTAGAGTAGTCCTCCAGCAGAGCAGAGTATTTCAGGAGAGGAGAGTTATAGAGGAAGGAGCAGAGTCCTCCAGCAGTGCAGAGTAGTCCTCCAGCAGAGCAGAGTATTTCAGGAGAGGAGAGTTATAAAGGAAGGAGCAGAGTCCTCCAGCAGGGTAGAGTAGTCCTCCAGCAGAGCAGAGTATTTCAGGAGAGGAGAGTTATAGAGGAAGGGGCAGCTCAGAGTATGGTGCAGCTCGCTGTCCCCTCTACATATGATACAACAAAGCCCTCCACCAACTTGTACAATCCCCATTGCAGTAAAACAAACCCTCTTTCATGAGAGTCTCGCTGACCAGGGAAATTCCTGATGAAATGCGGCTCCAGCCTCTCCTCGGCACAATCACACTTTATAAGAAGAAGCATTAATAGAAAGGCCTGGTTATGTCTCAGATCTCGGGGTCACAGCTCACTGATTCCCTCATTAGATACAGCCCAGAATTCCTTCATGCTCCCATATTTATGGGAATTTCAGTCCGGACGATGAATTTCCTGTGTGAAGCGTTACTTACTATGCAGTACGCCACCAGCGCTCCCTGTACGAATCCTGCCAGCACGTCTGTGGGATGGTGCTTGTGGTCCGAGACCCGGGACAGCCCCGTGTAGAACGCCATCATCAGCAGCGTGAATTGCAGGAGTGGACGCAGAAGGCGGGCTCCTCGCCACGTAAACCGCGACTGTAGGTAGAACTGAAAAGAAAAGAGATTCTTCTGTTATTTTCAATGTATAGGACAATATATATACACATATACACTCACCGGCCACTTTATTAGGTACACCTGTTCAATTGGTCGGTAACATAAATTGTTAATCAGCCAATCGCACGGCAACAACTCAATGCATTTAGGCATCTAGACATGGTGAAGACGACTTGCTGAAATTCAAAGTGAGCATCAGAATGGGGAACGAAGGGGGTGTAAGTGGGAGGCAGATTGGAGAGAAATATTCGGTTTGCTGATGGTGTATACAGAGATTTTAATGGACTTATATCACGTTTATTATACTTTTTGTTCTGTCACAGGGACTCTTTTGTTGATATTTAGCGCAACTTTATTTGTTTTTTACTGAATATTTCAAAAACTGCTGATCTACTGGGATTTTCACACACAACCATCTCTCTGGTTTACAGAGAATGGTAGGAAAAAGAGAAAATATCCAGTGAGCGGCAGTTGTGTGGTGGAAAATGCCTTGTTGATGTCAGAGGTCAGAGGAGAATGGGCAGACTGGTTCCAGATTATAGAAAAGGCAACAGTAACTCAAATAACCACTCATTACAACCAAGATATGCAGAATACCATCTCTGAACACACAACACATCCAACCTTGAAGCAGACGGGCTACAACAGCAGAAGACCACACCGGGTGCCACTCCTGTCAGCTAAGAACAGGAAAACGAGGCTACAATTGGCACAGGCTCACCAAAATTGGACAATGGAAGATTAGAAAAATGTTGCTTGGTCTGATGAGTCTCAATTTCAGCTGCAACATTCAGACGGTAGGGTCAGAATTTGGCATCATGGATCCATCCTGTCTTGTATCACCGGTTCAGGCTGTGGTGGTGGTGCCAACACTGGGGAGCTACAGATCATTGATTGAACCATGAATGCCAACATGTACTGTGACATACTGAAGCAGAGCATGATCCCCTCCCTTCAGAGACTGGGCAGCAGGGCAGGAGTCTAACATGATAATGACCCCAAACACACCTCCAAGATGACCACTGCCTTGCTAAAGAAGCTGAGGGTAAAGGTGATGGACTGGCCAAGCATGTCTCCAGACCTAAACCCTATTGAGTATCTGTGGGGCATCCTCAAATGGAAGGTGGAGGAGCGCAAGGTCTCTAACATCCTCCAGCTCCACCATTCTTTGGCATGTAAAAGCTTCCAGTCCAGAATCAGGAAAACTTGTTCAAATAAAACTTCAACATTATGGTATAGAAATACCAATAGGACAATTTTGGGGCTCCAGTGCCATTCTTTCACTCTAGGTGACCGATTCTCTTTATTTATTGCTCAGATTTGATATAAAATAGGTGACTGAAAACCTCCTAAAGACTGCAGATTTTATGGTAGTTTTTCTGGCCTCCAGATTTACAAGACGCTATCAAGTTCAGGGACGGCTCCCCTGACTTCCGCCTGGCTGACAACTCCTAAACAGACTCCCAGCCAGTAAATGTAATTTTAGCTAAATTAGGATCCCTGCCTGTGTAGGCGTCGGCGTGTAAAGGAAGACCTAACGCCTCTCTATAGAAATAATGTGCTGGCAGAAAATAGACTTCATGGAAAGGGTCCATTTTCTAGATGCATTTGTTTTATGTATTCACTAATTAGCTAAAGGAAAACAAAAGGGGAAATAAGGATAAATAATATCTTTCCTGTCTTTGTGCCTAATTGGGATCTGCTGCCTTGTATAGAAAAAAAGAGGTGCTAATGAACAGCGCCCCTAGTGGGGAAAATGTTATGCAGCTAGCAGTGTGCTTGGCATTACTATCTAATAAATATATATTTTGTCCTAAAGAAGACAAGCTTGTGCCTTGTTGAAACAACAAAATAAAACTTTTTCACTGTGTTCACCTTTCAGGGCCCATGGGTGCTGCTTTATTTTGGAATATATACATATACTGTGTATATATATATATATATATATATATATATATAGTATCTCACAAAAGTGAGTACACCCCTCACATTTTTGTAAATATTTTATTCTATCTTTTCATGTGACAAAACTGAAGAAATGACACTTTGCTACAATGTAAAGTAGTGAGTGTACAGCTTGTATCAGCCCCCGTTCACATAGGGGCGATCCGACTTCGGGTGGCGACCTCCGAGGACTTCATAACATTGAAGTCTATGGCGGTCGCCTCCGGGTCGCCCCAAAGAAGCTCCGGACCCTTTTTATAAGTCGGAGCGACTTGTGTCGCTCCTATTAGAATGGGTCCGCAGCTTCCCTATGGAAGGCGACCTGCGGCGACCTGTGAGGCGACCAAGTCGCCTCACAGGTCGCCCTAGTGTGAACAGGGGCTAACAGTGTAAATTTGCTGTCCCCTCAAAATAACTCAACACACAGCCATTAATGTCTAAACCGCTGGCAACAAAAGTGAGTACACCCCTAAGTGAAAATGTCAAAATTGGGCCCAATTAGCCATTTTCCCTCCCCGATGTCATGTGACTCGTTAGTGTTAGAAGGTCTCAGGTATGAATGGGGAGCAGGTGTGGTAAATTTAGTGTTATCGCTCTCACTCTCTCATGCTGGTCACTGGAAGTTCAACATGGCACCTCATGGCAAAGAACTCTCTGAGGATCTGAAAAAAAGAATTGTTGCTCTACATAAAGATGGCCTAGGCTATAAGAAGATTGCCAAAACCCTGAAACTGAGCTGCAGCACGGTGGCCAAGACCATACAGCAGTTTAACAAGACAGGCTCCACTCAGAACAGGACTCACCATGGTAGACCAAAGAGGTTGAGTGCACGTGCTCAGCGTCAAATCCAGAGGTTGCCTTTGGGAAATAGATGTATGAGTGCTGCCAGACCATACGCCACACACTGCATCAAATTGGTCTGCATGACTGATCGTCCCAGAAGGAAGCCTCTTCTAAAGATGATGCACAAGAAAGCCCGAAAACAGGACAGGTTCCTCTCAGAACAGGCCTCGCCACGGTCGACCAAAGAGGTTGAATGCATGGGCTCAGCACCATATCCAGAGGTTGCTTTTGGGAAATAGACGTATGAGTGCTGCCAGCATTGCTGCAGAACTGCATGGGCTCTAACCCTTCCCCCATTGTAGCTGAAACAAAATAAAAAAAACTCTGGCTGGACTGGACTTCCAGATATGCAATGCAATATTAGTAATATACCACATGGACCAATAATAAATTGGCTACAAGTCTTTCTTGGGTTTGTATATAGGCACTGAACACATGGGGGCATATCCAGCACCCATGTGTCTCCAGGCTTCATCCAACTAGTTTTCAGATGATAGACAGACAGACAGACAGACAGACAGACAGACAGACAGACAGACAGACAGACAGCCTTGTACATAGGTAAAGCAATACCAACAACTCATGTGTTATGAACTGAGAATGTAGCTTCCAGGTGCCATCATCGGTCGCAAGAACCCAAGAAGAACACTTCCAATCGGTTTTCGCTTAAGTCCCTAAGCCAGACCTTCTCTAGTACCTTGACACAACCATAAACATCAAAACCAATTGAAGAAGCTGTGTGTATAATATTGAGCCAAAGAGAAAAAAAGTATTGTCTATTGTTTGCTCGCCGTTGTTCCGGCCTATACTGCGGCCTCACCCCTCTCCGTAGGTTTCTGTGGGAACCATTTGGAACAAAAGGTGAAGAAAAAATACAGGAAAGTGGGATAGCTGGATCCCTGGAATCCCAGCAGTCTGTGGAAGAGCAGACCTCGCTGTGCAGGACAGGCGGTTGTCAGGCCTCACTGACATTTCACACCCTTCCTATAGGAAGGAAGCCTGAGGCCTAGACCTTGCCGCACAGTCCTGAGGTCACTTGTATATTTTTATATTGTCTCCTGTACACCCGGAAACACATGCACAAGGCGCAAGAGCCATTCTGATGAGAAATAATTACTTTCTGACACTCGTAAATGAGGGGCGTCCATGGGGCAGAGCTTTACGCGCTACCCTCTCATGGCGTAATGTGCCAAAAATAACCGACCATTGTTTAAAGGGAATGGCTCAGTGGTTACTATCGCTCTAAAAACTATTTGTCCGAGACACTTTGTAAACAGTATCTATGAACAGTTTATAACAATAAGGAACATGTATAAACTGTACTTAGCAATAGACAAATACAACTGAGCAACGTTTGTTAAACAGAACTTTAAAAGTATCAATTAGAAAATACAATTTTTGTTTAAAGATTCTGGATTCTCATTGTCAGTTTTTATATATTTTATCTTTATTTATAATCGTTATCATTGATAATATCATTTTATCTCTACCTTTCTACTTTTTTTATTACTTCTTTTAGGTCTTCTTGCTTTCATATTTACAGAACTTGTTTAAGATATAGAAGGGGATTTCATTTTATTTATTAAATAAATATATATTTTTTTAAATTTTTTGTATATTGGAGGTCATAAGATACATTATAGTCACAAAACAGTATCAAAAGGCTAAAACAATAAAGAATGTGAGGTATAAGATGTAGTGCAGCTTAGTCTTGTTTGCTCGCAGGAACATTTTTATATAAGATGTATGGCAGACTTTCCCAACCTTTTTACCCCCTAAAATAATTTTCAGGTCTCGGGGAACCCTTACCAAAACTGATGCGTGGGGGGGGGGGGGCAAAAGTAAAAGAATGTATGCCCTGCATTGGTGGTCAGAATGCCACAACCAAAATGTTAATTGGAGTCATGCTACTGGCTTTTCCACTTGGAACTTTAAAGGCACCATCAAATGAAAAGTCAATCTTCCACAGCTCAAGGAACCCCTAGCAATCTCTGGAGGAACCCTAGGATTCCACAAAACCCAGGCTGAGAATAGTTGATGTAGGGTTTAAGTATTGGGATTCGGAGTAGGTCACATTCATTTTTTTGGTGAGAAGCTTTGGGGATCTCTGGTGGTTCCAATAACTTTTTGTTATTCTAAGGGGGAGACTGTGGACAAAGATACATAGGGAAGAGGGGGTATCAGGAATTGGAGTGTGGTTAAGCAGTATGAGGAATATTTAGGCGTAAGTTAGGAAGAGGAGATGGTAAGAGGTTGCCTTCTCCAGAGGTACAATTGTAGCATAGTCATCTAGGGGAGGGTTTCTTAACCAGGGTTCCATGGAAGCCTAGAGTTCTTCCAGAGGTTGCTAGGGGTTCCCTGAGCAATTCTAAGAGGGAGACTGTGGACAAAAATACAAAGGGAAGAGGGGGGTATCAGGAATTGGAGTGTGGTTAAGCAGTATGAGGTAAGAGAGGGAATGAGCAACGTTTAGGCGTACGTTGGGAAGAGGAGATGGTAAGAGGTTGCCTTCTCCAGAGGTACAATTGTAGCATAGTCATCTAGGGGAGGGTTTCTTAACCAAGGTTCCATGGAAGCCTAGAGTTCTTCCAGAGGTTGCTAGGGGTTCCTTGAGCAATGAGCAATTTCTGTCTCTCAGTTAAGTTCCCACTGACACCATTGATCTTTTTAGCTATCTGTAAGGGGTCATTCTTCCCAATGACCACAAGTGTAAGGAGAATTCTTCCCCCTGACCATTACACTAATGTATTATGAGCTGTAGATATAGTAACTTTTAGTAGGGGTTCCCTAAAACAGGAAAGTTATTTTAACCACTTTACCCCCAGCCACTGTGCTGCTACTGCGGCACAGTGGCTCGTTCCCGTCCAGCGACGTAGACCTACGTCGCTGGACTCCTCCCCCTGTAGGCGGCGCTCGCGCGCCGCCAGAGGCACGCTCCCGCTGTTTTCAGTCACAGCGGGAGTCGGGCCAGGGGAGGATCAGCGGCGATTGCCGCCACTCTTCCCCGATCGTCAGGGAATCGAGTGAGGAGATCCGCCCGCCTGTGTAAACAGAGCGGGTGGATCTCCTAAGTGACAGGGACTGACAGATCGGAGTGTTCAGCATAGCTGAACATCCGATCTGTCCTTCTGTCACTCAGTCACCCCCCCCCCCCACACGTCAGTAAGCACCAGGCATACATTAACCCCTCCCTCTCAAATAAAATTAACCCCTTCACTGCCAGTGTCATTTTTACAGTAACAGTGCATATGTATAGCACTGATTACTGCAGTAATGTCACGGGTACCCCCAAAAGTGTCAAAAATGTCAGTCAAGGGTCCGATCTGTCCGCCGCAATGTCGCAGTCCCGCAAAAAAAATCGCAGATCGCCGCCATTACGCGTTAAAAAAAAACACCAAAAATAACAGAAATCTTTCCCGTAGTTAGTAAACGCAATAACTTTTGCGCAAACCAATCAAAATACGCTTATCGTGATTTTTCTTACCAAACATAGGTAGCAGAAAACAAATTGGCCAAAAATTTTAAAAAAATTTGATTTTTACATTATTTTTGGGGGGAATTTCAAATAAAAAAATGTTAAAAATATTGTTATTTTTTCAAAATAAACGCTCTTTTTTTGTTAGCGCACAGGTGATCAAATACCACCAAAAGAAAGCTCTGTTTGTGGGAAAAAAAGGACGTAAATTTTGTTTAGGTACGGCGTCGCACGACCGCGCAATTGTCAGTTAAAGGCGCACAGTGCCGAATCGCAAAAAGTGGCCTGGACGTAAGACAGCAAAATCCTCCGGTGGTAAAGTGGTTAAGGGTTCCTCTGTGTTGAAAAGGATGAGAAAGGCTGATTTAAGGTGTTTTTCCAGGTCAACGTTGAATTTCGAAGTTTAAAGTGTATCTAAAGCCAAACAATTTTATTTTTTATTTTTTTAAATTTATTTGGTCTTGGGTAGAGAACTTGTCCAATTTTCCAATGGGGAGATTTTCATTCTCCCTGGGGATACAACAGGAATCAAGAACAAATTTCTCAGAGGTGAGGAACAATCCCTACTAATCATCAGAATGTGTCAACAACTGGAAGATCCCCCCCCCTTGAGACAAACTCTGACCATTCGATTGTTAACTGTATGTTCTTCTAGGTTGGTGTTTAAATAAATAATTTATAAACCCTGACCAGTTAGGATGTATTTTTGTATTTGCTTTTTATTTATGTTGTATAATATGTATGTTTGTGAAGCTTCTCATTTATCCAGGTCATGGTAAATCTAATAGTAGTTATTAACATCCAACTGGACTTGATCTGTAATGTCACGACTCCAAATAGCCTCTTCCAATAAAGTCACGTTGAACATAGTCCAGTAGCTGAAGTATTCCAGTTGACTGACTACTACGAGATAAAACACGTATCCTCACCGGAAACTTATATAAAACCAGTTGATGAATAGTGAGGATCCTCACTATTGTTTTTTTTTTCAGGAACCAACTGCCCCGTTTATTAGGTGATCTGTGTCCTGTATGTGTTTACACTTTCTTGCCTTTCCGATTTTTCTTGCAAGATCGGCATCTTTGCCTTCCTACTATTATACCCGTGACTGATGTTGTTTGTGGGGTGTTGACGTCAAGTGACGAAACCTTTCACATCCCGTTGTCGCCCTCTGACCTAGGAAGAGATGCATCCTTATGTGTCAAGCTATCTTAATTTATGACGTTTTAGGTACTAATGATGGTCCTGGTTGTAAAAAAAAAGTGCATCCAGCTTATGGGGAAAAAAAAAAAAACTAAAAAAAAGGTTTTATATTGGTTGAACTAGATGGACTAGAGGCCTTTTTTTCATCCTATGTTACGAAGTACATTATATCATATCCCCTCTCAAGCATCTCTTCTCCATCGCAAGATGGTGAGCGGGAACACGAGTTCCTCCTACACAAAGTGTGAATGGGGCCTAAAGAGCGCATTTTTTAAAAATCCTTTTTCAGTTTCGTTCGGTTTTCATTTAGGGAATCAGCTTTACTGCAATCTTCTTGCATGACACAGAATAATTGCTCATGTCAATAGGTTTTGCATGCGCTGCAAAAAAAATCTGAAAATCCCCAAAAATGAGCCATGAATAGACTAAAGAGTTCCTCCAATATGAAACCCTTTTACAGAGGAAGCTCCATTGTTGTAAACCAAGTCTCAAGTTTCAGAACAAATGCAGATGAGCAGGAAGAGTGATTGTGCCATTGTTTAGCCGTAGTCACCCTTATCACTCGGCCAGGTCTCGCTGACCTCTCTGCACACCTTGGCAACCAATGGAAATCGGCTGTGATACTCGGTGATGGGCAGGCGTCTGAGACCATTCATAAACAGACCACACAGGGACCTCTGTCAGTGTGCTGACCCTATCAACTGCCACAGGAAAACAATGCCACCAAGATAGCCATCACCCGGATGGTGATAGGGGTTATCTGATCTGTTTGGAGACCCCCCAGCACCCATTCATCCTTCCCTTATCCAAGATGGAGATAAAGGGGATAGCCAGACTCTGATCTCAGGGGACAGATCAATAAGGGGTCAGAAGATCATCTTATCCAATGACCAGGACCGAAACTCAGAGCTAACAGCACTACAAACGTCATTTTCAACCTTTTTAAGAGGTTAGAAGATCATCCCATCCAATGACCAGGACCGAAACTCAGAGCTAACAGCACTACAAATGTAATTTTCAACCTTTTTAAGGGGTCAGAAGATCATCCCATCCAATGACCAGGTCCGAAACGCAGACACTAACAGAACTACAAACATCATTTTCAACCTTTTTAAGGGGTCAGAAGATCAGCCCATCCAATGACCAGGACCGAAACTCAGCTTTCAACATTTAGGCTGAATTTCAGTCTGCCTCCCTTGGTGGTCAACCACCCCCCTTAGGTGCCACCATTATGGTGCATGCACAGATATGTCCATGTGCTCTGCCTGGCCTTTAGATCCTGGCAGATCTCATTGGCACATTTGCACACATGCAGGTGATTTACTGGTCCAGTGCAAAGACAGGGAAGGTTTCGGACTTTGCATGTGCAGATGGTCGTAATTTTCAACCTTTTTAGATCCACAGCTTTCAACATTTAGACTGAATTTCAGTCTGCCTCCCTTGGTGGTCAACCACCCCCCTTGGGTGCCACCATTATGGTACATGCACAGATATGTCCATGTGCTCTGCCTGGCCTATAGATCCCGGCAGATCTCGTTTGCACATTTGCACACATGAAGGTGACTTTCTGGTCAAGTGCAAAGACAGGGAAGGTTTCGGTCTTTGCATGTGCAGATGGTCAGAAAAACAAGCCAAAGTGCCACAAAGCTTTTTCAGGACCTAAACCCTGATGCACATCTGCGCATGAGCAGAGGACGGAGAGAAATTCTCACCTAGGTACCATGCTAAAAAAAAAAAAAAAAAACAATTGTCTATTTGTAAAAGAGGAGGAGGTATGGTGAAGGTCCCATTTACGTCTGATGATCCTGCCATGAAGGCTCTTGTTGAGTCACTTCCTCTTCTTGGGTGACAACCGTTTGTCCTGGTTTCCTGGCTGTGCTCCTGAGTTGTCACCCTGTCTCAGGGGCTTCCAGTGGAGACTACAAGTGAATATGTCCTTGTGGTCTCCTCCAAGGATGACTGTGACAAGGTGACAATGCTCTGCCCTGGTTTTCCAACTGTTCACCTGAGATGTCACCTTGTCTTAGAGGCTTCCAGTGGGGGCTACAAGTGAATATGTCCTTGCGGTCTCCAGCTGGGTTGACTGTGATGGTGACAACAGTCTGTCCTGGTTTCCCAACTATTCTCCTGAGTTGTCATCCTGTCTCAGGGGCTTCCAGTGGAGGCTATAAATGAACATGTCATTGTGATCTCCAGCAGGAGTGACTGTGAAAAGGTGACAAACACTCTGGGTTGACTGCGATGGTGACAACAGTCTGTCCCGGTTTCCCAGTTAAGCTCCTGAGTTGCCACCCTGTCTCATGAGCTTCTAGTGGAGGCTACAAGTAGATATATTCTGTGTGTTTTCCACCAGAGTTGACTGTGACAAGATGACAACACTCTTCCCTGGTTTCCCAACTGTTCTCCTGAGTTGTCACTCTGTCTTATGGACTTCCAGTGGAGGCTACAAGTGAATATGTCCTTGTGGTCTCCACAAGGGTTGTCTGTGACAAGGTGTATACGCTCTGTCCTTGTTTCCCAACTGTTCTCCTGACTTGCCACCCTGTCCCAGGGGCTTCCAGTGGAGACTACAAGTGACTATGTCCTTGTGTTCTCCACCAGGGTTGACTGTGACAAGGTGACAATGCTCTGCCCTGGTTTCCCAACTGTTTCCCTGAGTTATCACCCTGTCTCATGGGCTTCCATTGGAGGCTACAAGTGACTATGTCCTTGTGTTCTCCACCAGGGTTGTCAGACAAGGTGGATACGCTCTGTCCTTGTTTCCCAACTGTTCTCCTGACTTGCCACCCTGTCTCAGGGGCTTCCAGTGGAGACTACAAGTGACTATGTCCTTGTGTTCTCCACCAGGGTTGACTGTGACAAGGTGACAATGCTCTGCCCTGGTTTCCCAACTGTTTCCCTGAGTTATCACCCTGTCTCATGGGCTTTCAGTGGAGGCTACAAGTGAATATGTCCTTGTGGTCTCCACCAGGGTTGTCAGACAAGGTGGATACGCTATGGCCTTGTTTCCCAACTGTTCTCCTGACTTGTCCCCCTGTCTCAGGGGCTTCCAGTGGAGGCTACAAGTGACTATGTCCTTGTGTTCTCCACCTGGGTTGACTGTGACAAGGTGACAATGCTCTGCCCTGGTTTCCCAACTGCACTCCTGAGTTGTCACCCTATCTCAGGGGCTTCCAGTGGAGACTACAAGTGAACTTGCCCTTGTGGTCTTCAGCAGGGTTGACAGTGACGCAACTGACCCAGGAATGGTTGGCAAGGGACCTGGGTGTCTGGGTGTCCTGGGTGAGCTTTTAATCAAAGTTTTTCTTTTTAAACATATATACGGGGGCACCTTACTGGCTCATCCATCTTTGCAGCACCCAACCTACTTTACAATGATAACACGTGCCTAAAGTGATACAAAAGCCATAAAGGAAGCACATCTGCCAAACTCATGTAGCGTTCGCGCCACCATCATCAGCAGAAAACGATGGGGCCCCTTGGTCCGCGCTCTCCTAGCACCTAATCCCGGATAAGCCCCCACGTTCTCCTTCTGCACCCTGACAAATCCTATATATCAGACACAGGAACATCGCTCCCGTCGGAGAGTCCTGCCATATATCACGGTGCGGCAATAAATTCCTCAATATCTGTGAAAGTCGAATATCACGATGCAAAGCCTTTGAAATGCGGGTCAGACCTCGAGTATCATTGCGGCCGCACCTCATGAGGGAGACGGGGCAGAGATGGGGGGAAATGAAACACCTGAGTAGTGGCGGCACAATAATTCCACCCAGCTGCTGATGGGGGACATTATTTCGGGAGGGGGGGGGGGGACCGTCCGACACCGGCAGCCATTACTTCCTTAACCCCTGCAGTCCCTGGGTTGGCTGACTCAACACTGCGAGCTGCAGCTCCTCAACATCTCAAAGAGGACCTGTCATTGCTCTGTGAATGGACCTCCTATACACAAGAGACACGCTCAGCGACTGGTCTGCTTCTGACACCGCACATAGTGCACATCACTGGAGTACAGATGTAGTAGTAGTGTAATAGTGGTGTAGTAGTGATGTAGTAGTAGTGTAGTAGTAATGTAATAGTGGTGATGTAGTAGCAGTGTAGTAGATGTGCAGTAGTAGTGGTGTAGTAGCAATGTAGTAGTGGTGTAGTAGCTGTGTAAAAGGGGTGTAGTTGCAGTGTAGTAGTGGTTTAGTAGCAGTGTTGTAGCGGTGTAGTAATGGTGTTGTAGCAGTGTAGTAGCTGTGTAATAGTGGTGTAGTAGCGCTGCAGTTGCAGTGTAGAAGTGGTCTAGTAGCTGTGTAATAGAGGTGCAGTAGTGATGTAGTTGCAGTGTGGTAGAGGTGTAGTAGTGATGTCGTTTCAGTTTAGTAGTGATGTAATTGCAGTGTAGTAGAGGTGTAGTTGCAGGGTAGTAGTGGTGTAGTAGTAATGTAGTAGTAGTGTTGTAGTGTTGTAGTAGTGATGTAGCTGCAGTGTTGTAGTGGTGTAATAGTGATGTAGTGGCAGTGTAGTTGTGGTGTAGTAGTGATGTAGTAACAGTGTAGTAGCAGTGTTGTATTGGTGTAGTAGCAGTGTTGTAGTGGTGTAGTAACAGTGTAGTAGCAGTGTTGTTGTAGTGGTGTAGTAACAGTGTAGTCGCAGTGTTGTAGTGGTGTAGTAACAGTGTAGTACCAGTGTTGTAGTGGTGTAGTAACAGTGGTGTAGTAGCAGTGTTGTAGTGGTGTAGTAGCAGTGTTGTAGTGGTGTAATAATAGTGTTGTAGTGGTGTAGTAGCAGTGTTGTAGTGGTGTAGTAGCAGTGTTGTAGTGGTGTAGTAACAGTGTAGTACCAGTGTTGTAGTGGTGTAGTAACAGTGGTGTAGTAGCAGTGTTGTAGTGGTGTAGTAATAGTGTTGTAGTGGTGTAGTAGCAGTGTTGTAGTGGTGTAGTAGAAGTGTTGTAGTGGTGTAGTAACAGTGTAGTAGCAGTGCTGTAGTGGTGTAGTAGCAGTGTTGTAGTGGTGTAGTAGCAGTGTCTACTCTTGTGATTTGTAGCTTGTAGAGGGATCCCACAGGTATGCTATATACATTCTGCAGTTACAATGCTGCAGGCTGGAACAATATAGACGTGTAATAAAATCCATACCTGGAATTCAGCTTTAAGCCTATTGGCTTCCTGGAAATGTGAGTCATGTGTTGTGTCGGGTTCAATGCTCTCCTCATATCTCAGAAAGATAATCTGTGCTATAAAGTGCACAATGTGCCTCCTTATCACCCCGTACACACAGCACAGGCTATGGTAATAGTCATGTATAATGTATGTGTTTGCTCAGTACTGTAGGTGGAATTATCTCAAGGGGGCGCTCACATCCTCATTGGTGTGTATTTGTCCTCTATGACACGGGTGGGGGGTCTCATACACCCCCTGGGTGGGGGGTCTCATACACCCCCTGTGCTGCCCGGTGACTGCACTCCACTACTCCGCCCATCTCTCACTCTCTACTCACTGCATAATAATTACCTGCAAATCCTTCCGCTTCTATAATACTGGAAATCAGTGCAAATCCCACCAATCAGCTTTTCCTATTTGCTCCCATGTGGTGTGCGGATATTTTGCCTTCTCTGGTCCCCGCCCCTGCAATGTCACCACTGGGTCTCTGTGCTTCTCTATGCAATGCAGGCAGATCATGGATATCGTGTTTCTCTCGGAT